>NC_088252.1:22068071-22377188 GCF_036013445.1 Caloenas nicobarica
TCTGTTGCTCTGATGTGCCCCCCTTGCAATTGCACAAGAGCACTGGTCCCTTTTCAATATCCCTGCATTATGTAGCTCCTTCACTTCCCTTTAATGCTTATTTCTGATAAATACTCTGTATTCATGTAGCAGCAGGAGACCATTACCCTTTGACAAGAGTGTGTTTTCATTGACATTATCTCTAAATTATTCTCATTTGATGTGACTCAGATGGTTTACACTTAAAGAGGCTTACATGGCAGTACTTAGAAGAAAAACAGAAGTTGTCAGACTACTTTTTTATATCAGCTAAGGAAATAAAATCATTAGGTTTAAAAAAAAAACCAAGAATTTTCCGTATTGTGTGTGAAGAACTGGAGCTTAAATCTTTCCAGAACAACAAGAATTAAAGGTCAGTTTATGTCTTACAGAAGAAATAGTTTAATCTAATTGTCTTAGAAAGTTTAATAGGTTAATCTGGAGCATTGCTTTAATCATATAACCTCAAATAGAGCTGAATACCACAGTAGAATGGATAACCACATATATGAACAGACCACTTCTAAAATGGAACAGAATGAGAGGTAACCAGTGAATACGATAGTTTTGTAAAGGTACTTCTCAAGCCAGGAGATCATTCCCATGAGCAGCCATCAATATTTTTCAAGAGTTCCTTTTCTGTTCTGTGTTTGTGGAAGGTCTTGCACTCTTGTTGCATCTGCTTCTGAGTAGTTCTGGTCCATCACAGCCCACGCCAAGAGGAGATAAGCACTTAAGAGAGGCAGATCACCATCTGTCTGGTGATGAGGATTACCTGAACCTCTCTGCTTTTCACTCACACTTTCTGGCAATTTCCTGTCTTGATTTAATCTTTCAAATTGGACTAATTTAAATAATGATCCTTCTCTGACAGTCAATTGCTATGGCTGATGTAAATCGAGTAGGTGGCTTGTCATTGTACTGCAAAACATCAGAGAGATGCCGCAAACTTCAGCAGGCTGCAATTAGTATTTTCAGAGCAATTTACATGGTTCATTTGCTAGTGTCACTGCTGGTTGCTCCTATATAGTAAGGATTTCTCTTCATGATTACCAATGTTATTCAAAACAATTTTAATACTTTTTCTTCCTTTAGAATCACTCGATTTATGGGATTCTTTATTACACGTATGGGAAACTGAATAAATCAGAAATAATTTTTCCAGTTCAGAAAGTGCCTGTGTAGAGAATGCCATCCTTTCAGACACGCTATGCAAAATTATTGTTGACTTATTTCTCAGAATGACGGCCTTGCAGCTCGTTAGTGAGAAGGCTGTAGCAAGGACTTTGTATTTGAAGTCTGACCTTTAAATGGGAAATAAGAGTTGGAGCAGTTATTTCTTGTCTTCGAAAAAAAATCGAAGTAATCCTTAAGTCTAGGACCGCATTCTGGTTTCTGAAAAGCATGAAAAGGCCTTCCTGCAGGTCTCCTCTTAAAGTTTTCACTGTAGCAAACACTGGTAAAATAATTGCCGGTAGTTCTATTTTCTTAACATTCGTTGCAATTGAGTGGAACCAGCAAGGGGGCAGACACTGTGGCAGACGGTCCCTGCAACAAGCTGATACAGCAGCCAGCCTGGGGAAGGCAGAGCAGGGGCACAGACGCCATCCCAGTCCCGGTCAGCTCATCAGTGGCTGCACTGACAGCAATCACTCAGCTGGGATTCTCAGCACAAAAGCCCAGCGAGCATCCTTACCTCTCTTCCACTGAAAGGCATCTATGGGAGCATGGTTTCAGCCCGCATTATGACTGAGGAGGTTGTGGTGCAAGAAGAAACCAAAGGAGATAGTTTAGATGTTGGAAGGATAGTCCCCATCTATGTGCTTTAAAAAGGGAAGTAAATAAATTTAAATCAGAGAAGCACATGGGTTTATTTGGCTAAGAAGGACCGAGGCACTCGCTCCTTGATCTGAAGGCAGAGGGAAATGGCAGTAGTAACCTGGGAGGAGAGAATAGCTATAACGAGGACTGATGACATTAAAAACTGCAGTGCCAGCATCCTTCCACTGCAAACCAAGCTCACACTTTAGATCCCTGCCTTTTCTCTACAGCACTTCTCAACATTTCTTTAGCTGGCTACCTTTATGCTGAGGTCACAGAACCACTGATCAGTGTCTCAGCTGTGAAAGTTTTACAGAGAAGCTGATCTTGAGGACGACTTACTAAGGAGTATCTCATCATATAATGACCTAACAGGGTATTTTAGCAAGGGGAACAGGTGACCATGGGCTATTTCATTTTGCAGAACACTCAGATAAACTAGATTTGGGGTGAGGCACCCAGCTGCATAGCTTAAAGTCAAAGAAATAATAAGGTCCAGTTGCTGCCATCGAAGAAAGAAAAATTCAAACCGAATTGTTTAAGAGTTCAGGTAAATAATGATGGGAACAGAGTATCTGGTGAGTCTGTGAGTGGGAACCACACAGCTTTATAAAAAAAACATAAGCTAATTCAAACACAAGTTTAATTTAAAAGAGAGTTATAAGCTTGTGGAAGGTAAAAATCATTACAAAGTTTCTCCTGCCTTTGTTTTGCAGGTCAGACTAGATGGTAAAAATGTTTATTCCTTTCTTTGATATCATTTATATGCCTTGTCTGTGGCTCTGCCCAGCTCAGAGCTGGACTGGAGGCTGCTGGAGAGGCTGAAGGTCACATACCAGTTCTGTTGCAAAAGCCTCAGCAATCAAAGAAGGAACCTGCCCATGTTACTGGTATTCTGTGTGAGCCAGTGCACACCGGTGACCTGACAGGACTTTGTGCACAATGATATTGAAGGCTGCAAAGACACCAGCATCTAGCAAGCATGCTCCATGTGCCACGGCCCCAAAGCACGTCCAGAACAGGTACTGCATCAGATCAAGGACACCTGAGGACACAAAGGCCTGGATTTTCCACTACATCAAACCTTGTTTGGCATTTTTCACATGTGCAAAATATTGTGCATAAAATCCTGCCTTTCTGGTTATCTAACACTGCACATGAGTGAGATACTTTCCCTAGCTGACAAGATGACAAGGGAATGTCCTTCTAAACCAAAACACTGAAAGTGAGAAATTCAGACCCTTCCACCATTGAAGACGGGGGAGAAGGAGGAACCAAAGAGTTTCATCTTGGTGAGCACCTTTACAGGTGTCTCTGGACTTCAAAAGTTTAAAGAGAACCAATTTCTTACCATTTTGCAGAACATTAAGACAAAGCCTTCAAATGACCGAGGACATTGCTAACTCCCAAAGTTTTTACTCATGCTCTAAATAAATTAAGTCCTTATGAAAATTTTGCATCCAGTGTCCATTTTGCCCATGATGAAAAGCAGATACAACATTTATTTACTTATGCAAGATTATCTCCTCTGGGCACTAGGCCCATGTGTAACAATCATCCTCTATTGAGAAGATGGCTTTGAACCAAGCCATCTTGATGAAGTATTTCTCATAGCCTCATTTACAGCTGTGTGTCAGCCAAACAATCCAGCTACAAACAGAAACACCAGCAGGAACTGCTTAAGTACCCTGGTACTTTGGAATTGAGGTTTGGCAGAAGAATAAAACACAAAGATATATCCTTTGTGCTGCTGTCTTTTGAGCTCTTTGATGAAACCTGAGGCTTGCAAGGCAATTTCAAGCCATGTAACACACACATGAATAGCTATTGATAATGCAGACAAGTCAAATTAAACAAGCCAATGAATATTAGAAACGAAGGCATCCTTGACTATATTTCTTGTTGCTCCAGCCATCTAGGCTGAATATCTAATTCACGCTAGAGCCGGAGGAAGAATTAGTATTACTGTTATTATTTATTTTTAACCCTTATATTATAGCAAAGTTCTTAGTAAGATGGGATAGAGACACATTTTCTAGGGGTTTTTGTCAGCCTTAGTCATAAAATTTCTTTAAATAAGAAGCCCCTCATATTTTTCAAGAACATTGTAGGTTTTAAAATGAAGCAAAAATCTCTTTAAAAACGATATATTTCTTTTTTCTTCCAAAATTGAAGTTTTCTCACATTTCTGTTTTAGTGAGCAGACACTGACAAAAGTTTAGACATGCTTTTAGTTGGTTGTGGCTCTTTGGCTGCACTGCTTGGCAGATTCCTTGGGAACCTCATACCACACAGCCTGCTGAGACCCAACAAGCACACCTGAATTTTGGGACACAAGACTGCTTTCCGCCTCACTATATTTTACTTTCTGGCAAGCACACATCATTCCCCGTGTCAGCTGTCGGGTTTTATGGAAGGAAACCAGAGCCCACAGGCAGTATTACACTGACCTGGCCAGGAGGCCGTACCTTTACCCCTGCAGAACATTTCTTTAACACCTCATATGTAACCTAAAAGGCATCTGTAACTCACAAGAGCACACACCTCCTCTAACGCTAAGCATTTCTGGAGAGAAGCCTTAAAAGCAATGAAAAGGGGTAATTTCAGAGAGGATAAAGCTGAAAGGCTAAGAGCAAGATCATGTTGAAGAAACCTTGCATGAGTGCTGGGTCCCAAAGCTCTAGCTCCTCTGGCAGATGCTGCACTCAGGCATCCCTGGCTGTGATCATACTCAGCCCTTTGCTTTCCTTTTGCAGGAGGGACTGATCAGTCCCTCTTCCCTGGGAGCTAAAAGCAGAACCAGAGCAGCATCAGGTGGGTACCCCCTTTTCCAGTCCGCTTTGCTGGAGCAGCCCTGCCTGGCCACGGTACGGCTGATGCCCTCTGCCTTGCTCCACGAACATCCCCCCAGTGTGTTTAAAGCATCACAGCAGCAGGTAGCACTGGAAGTGTCACCCAGGATGAGAATAGATGTTTCTCATCAAGCACTGGTTCCTGAGCTGACACAAACCACACTGGGTCTCTGTGAAGTGCAGAGAAGAGAGCTTTTAAATTGCCTTATACCTCAAGGACACCAGTCCACACTTAAAGGTCAGAAGCATCAAAAAGCAACACGTTCCTGATGCAACCAGCCTGAAAAGATGCAGAAAGGATTAAGCCACGGTGCCCGGCACTGACAGGCAGGGGAGGGGCAAGGTTGGGTAAATGTTTGCTGAGATGTGGCAAATGCAAAATTGATTTTCTTCTTCATTTAACATGTTTTTCTCTCTCTTCCTCCCTTCTCCTCCCCTTTATGATTAAATTTAAAACCAACAGTGACTTCAAAATGCAAACACACTTAAAAGTTTAGAGGAGAGGCATGGGGAGAGGGGTTCAAGAGAGGAAAAAGCTGCATATTCAGCATGGTGAGAGAAAGTCCTGAACTAGGAAAGCTGAAGGGATGCAGGAATGGTATGAAAACGGATTCCCTGGGGAAAGAAGAAGGGGATGCTTTTTGTTTCAGCCCATTCTGCAAGATCTGAGCTCTTGACTCCTCTGAGAAAAGGGTGACATGAACATTGCTTTCGAGTCAGGAGGGACCACACTGATGGTTTAGCTAAACTTGCACAGCACAGGCCTTTCCCATGTACACTTTGCTTCAGATATAGCACACAGAGGTGAATTAGACATCTTCTGAAAGAAGAAAAATCCACCATAGATTTTAAATTGTCTTTAACAGATTTTTCAACTACCTTTCGCCTGGCAAAAGGCTGGGAGCATTCTGAAGACCTGTAACATTAGCCTCATTTATTGCACAGCAGGAATGTCCTTGGGAGGTGAAATGGGATAGGGATATTTTAAATTGCAGCTATGAAAGTGCTTCACCTAACATCACAAAGCATTTTCCAACTTTCCTGTCTAATTCTGCCATTCATGTCTGGTCAAGCTTGCAAATCATGATAAGAACAATAAACCAGGGTGGACTTCAAGTTTTCACCTTTACTTTTTTTAAACTTTCTTTAACTTATACACACAATTTCTGATGAAAATAAGCTGGAGAGAAGGAGACACTGGAAAGCCACATTTGGCAGCAAACCTGCAAAGGAGAAATGCCTTTTTCCTTTGCATTCAACTATTGCACTACTGAGAACAACATATTTTAAAGCTTTCCTTAAACTGATATTCCCACTCCCTTTCCCTCTTTTGCAGCAGTTTTGAAGTCTCAGCTCTGCCAAACATTTTTGCATGGAGTAGCTCTGGACACCCTCGCTCTCATGGCACATGAGCCCCTCGGCCTGTACCATCAGTATCTGTCAGTGCTTCTTTTCACACTTTGCAACCCCAGAGATGCTTGCTTTAATCCAAGTACAGGTTTTTCCCAGCCAAATTAACCCATAGCAGACAAATTATGTGGTGCCTGTTAGTCATCTGAATGCACATGCACACTGCTAGTGCTAAGCTGAAAATCTCACCTACATGGATAGCAAGAAACAGTTTAGAGGCAAAGGGAGCTGACCAAGCTGTCACTCAGACTGAACAGCTTGTCACATGTCAGTTCTGACTGGCCAGGCATGCAGCAACCGCTTAGACCAAACTTAACATAGGTCTACTGTTAGTATGTCCTCAGATAATAATTATTTATTTTAAATCATGCTGGCTGTTGTAGAGTCCCCTGTTGATTTTTCCTCTGCAAGTCTTCTAACAAATAAACTTCATGGTAAGGTTTTACATGGGAATAGCAGAGGTCATTATTAGAAAAGTCCCAGTTCCCACATGGTTAGCAGAGTGTTGCCTGGTTTTCAACTCCAACATAACACAAATCCCCACAAAACTCTTTCTTTCATTCAGCTGCAGCTCAGAAACAATATTTTCAAAGGCCACTAAACCACATAAATCATGTATGCTAACTTACAGAAAGCAGAGTGCTACTAGATATAGATGTGCCTCTGGAAGCCCCAGGACACAGCATCCTGGCAGCCACAGCAATCCTGATAGCTCGATTCCTCCCAATGTTCCTTCCTCCCTTTTTTTCGGTCACAAGTATCCGAAATCATCTACAACCCGACAATCAGAAAATAATGCCATCAACTATTTGTGTGTAGCATCATTCCATGCTCTATGTCCCATAATGTCTGTGTGAGAGTAAAGGTCAAGTCCACTCCCAAGACTTTCTTACCCTCTGTGACCTAAAACTAAAGTGATGTTAGTGAAAATCTGGATATAACAAGACATCACTCCATACAATGTCCTCCACTGAGTGTGGTGGGGATTATGAAGCTAATAGTGTGTGCAACCAAATCCAGATAAAGCTGAAGAAGCTTCCTATCAGTAGATGTATATTCTGAACTGGAACCATCCATCTCACAGGCCTGGAGTGGACTAAGCAGCACTGTTTTTTCCAAGTTCTGTTTTAAAAAACACTGTGTCATGAAGCTTTCTGAGAAAACACAATATCAGCACTGCACGAATCGTGGCAGTGCAGTTGCAAAGTTCAAACTCTACCTTATCCTTCAGCTTGAATTTATGAACGAAGATCAGCTCAGAGCTTATCCTCAGGCTTGGCTCTGCCTCAGGATCTTCTTTCCAGCTCTGCCCATATGCTCCCTTTTCTTTTCCCTTGAGAGTAGGGAGTACACAGGAGATAGCAACCTGCTCCAGTGAGCCAGTAAAATCCAAATCCAGCAAGAGGGTGGGATGTTTCCGGCAAAGAAGAGCCATGCCAAAGCACCCTCCAACATCTCCCTGCCAAAAAATAATTTTGGTATCCCTCACCTTGCTCCGTGCTGATTTATTTCTGTGGCAAGGGGAGTTTTCCATCTGCTTATTAACTATCTCCAAGATATCTTTGGCAAATTACATTGCAGCTTTTCTCCTTGAATGCATCCCACTGAAATCTGTATTCTTGTCACCTGCCGCCACCTCTCTCAGTGGCAGTTACTCCGTTCAGCTCTTCCACTTCGCATTCCTGTTAGACTAGCTATAGCTGCATAATATCTTTGGGGGAAAAAAGCTTTTGAAATACGGCTTTTGTTTCAATGACAGAACAGCACATGCTGTCACTCCTCCAAGCATTTTCTAAGTCATTGTCATGCTCTCAACTTATTTAAGAACAGTATTTTCCACCAAGACCCTTTGTGTAACGATGCTCCCACCTCATTACTTTCAGTAGTTGTGCTAGCAAACAAGGCACATGGAAGCCAAAAGGATATAGGTTGCAACTCAGACAAACAAGAACTAGTCAGGGATGGTAACAGACCCAAAATGCTGTACCCAAAAATAAACCAGGAGACTCTGACATTAGGATTGTTTGAAACAGTTACAAAGACAACAAATATAGCCGAGACTCACTGTCCTTTTGCATCCTGTACACAAGAAATGCTTTTGTTAAAGGATGCTATTTGCAGCAAAACATTGAAGCTGCACAAACATCTTTTGTACCATGTGGTGGCTGGACATGAAAGCGCCTTCAGATGATAGGCAGGCTCCCATTGCCAGCTCGCCATATGCCTCCTGCCCACCCCACAGTCAGACCAAGACGCTCTGAGCTGCAGACCCACGCGTGGCACTTTGCCCAGCATCTGCCTACCTTTGCTGCCAGCACACGGAGCGCCTTCCAAAAGCAAGCAGTAGACGTATCCATGGGTGACGTTCAAGGCTGTAAGATCTACTCAGCTGATTGTCCATACAGAAAGAAAGACCCGTGCTCAGGTTTGTATCGCTGACACAGGGAGCACTGACACCCCCCACCAGCATGTTTGTCACACACATACAGGTCTGTGACCTGGCCCTGGAACAAGATGTGCAGCACAGAGAGCAAAGGGCAGAGGGTTGGTCACAAGATGGAAAAAGCTAAGAAGCCATCTCTACACTGCTGCCCAAATTGCTTCCCATGGCTCACTTGTGCACCTCTCCCATTTGACAGCATCTTTCTGCCTCTTCTGGCTGTGAGAGCAACTGTGATTCCAGATGGTACCTGCTCCCATGCGAGTCCCACTCAGCATGCTCGCACACATGTTTTGACTTGTTTTGTTTAGACTTGCAATATCATCCCTGGCTGGACAAATGTGAAGTGACTCATTGGCAAAGATTTTTGAAAATTATTGAATTATTTACTTACTTTAATACAGATAGGAACCTGCTCATTAGCTTTGATTATATGTGACTGTAGTTGATTTAAATTAAATTTGCCCTTCGAATTCAAAACACAAACAGAAATGACAGCAACAACAAACCCAGCAACAATGTTTGTCAGTCCTAGGCCTGATCAAAGGAGCACAGGACGTGAGCAAGGGAGACTCCTTGGGGTACTCAGTGCTGCTTTCCCTTTCCATGTGGACAGCAGGAGTTTGTTTCCCCATTGATTCTGGGATTGAACAGGTAGATTGTGTGCAACAACTCTAGAAAATCCCATTATAATTTACACACAAAAATATCAGGCATCAGAGAGGAGGATATTTCTGCATCCCCTTAAAATAAAGCCAAGGAAACCCCATAACCTACCATGCACAATTACATTCCCAGATTGGTTTCTAAATGAATGAAGATGGCATCTAAATGAAGGCAGATGGCATCAGTCCCAACAAACTACAAACACCCCAATTCTGTGCTGGTAGGGAGGTGACACCCCCTCTCAGGCATGCAGCTGGCTCAAGGGCTTTCATTTATTTCAGAAAATAGTTGAAATATGAAAGTGGAGACAGAGACTGGAGAAGTTCCAAAGGCCTCAAAATGTCATGCTTGTTATTAAAGCAAAAAAAGAGTCTGTAGAGCATGGGCTGAGAAAAGGACAAAAATTTTTTTATGAAAGAATCAAATTGCTTTTGCCTTCTCCAGCTGTTGCCTGCAGCTTTGTTGACGCTTCCACTAATAAAACGTGAGGATATGTTGGATGTGCCCTGAAGCAGACCTGCCCATTGAAGAGATGGGGTTTCCTCCAGCTAATGACCTGGTAAGGCAACTTTCCCACCCAATGGTGGTTACTTTTGGATGTGCTGCCCACAAAGAGAATGACTCAGGAGTGAGGAAAGGTATGGAGTGACTGGAGGTGGTGCTGGGATTGCCACCCCCAGACTCTCCTCTGCTGGCAGCTGTAGGCTGATGAGGAAGAAACACCCACATCAGTCACCACAGGGACAATCAGAGGGGCAGTTCCTCAGCTTAGAGGAATACCCAGCTTAGATCTGACAGCCATAAATAGCAGTTTGTGACACTAGAATCAACCCACGCTCTGGAAAGGATTTAGGTCAGACTGGTACTGGCAGAGCAGCAAGACCCTGAGATGGAGCAGATGGGCAGCACAGGGAAGCTGGCTGAAGGCAGGAAAAGATGCTCTGAGTACGTGCTCAAACGGAATCACTCAGAGTTAACTTTTCCCACTTGCTCTGCATGTGAACTTCTAGGGCTTGTCTCCTTCATGAAGTTCCCAGACAGATGCCAGAGGGAGGTGTGAGCTTTACAAAGGAATCTGACCTGCTGTCTAGACCGTCCTGAAAGATGTGCTTGATTTTTTCTTATTTATTCACAGTACATTTCTTCCGCTAGGTGGCAACTCTCCCCAGCCAAAAATGCTCAGGTAGGACTAGATGGGTTCCTTTCCCCTCCTACGAGCTTCCTTGGCCAACAGTGACACCCACTCCTTGTGTGGGAGGCACCGCACCAGCAGGTCCTGGAGATACCACAGGTCTGCACCGGCTCACTTCAGAGTTTTGCAGCACAGAATTGAACAAAATAAGTAAACCATGCTGCAATGAAAGCTGAAGCTTCCTACTGGCAGCTGGAGTTTGGTGTCAATTGGATGGTAATGCCTGCAGGTGCAGTCCACCAAACCAACACTGAATTGCTCCTTTCCAACCAGCCCTGCCTGGAGAGAGCTCTCTGCACTTTTAGCTGAATCACTGAACAACCCTGAGTGATGTAAACACCAAAGAGACTATTTCTCCTGTTCTTCCAGTGATATCCATGGGCAAATCAGGAAACCCTCTCGGATAGCCAGAAACCCCTGAAGCCAACCTTTGCATAGGTGATTGGTACTTAACACAAGCCCCACCCCTCCCTTTGCATGTCCACAGTCCAGGCCACCATGTGACACCCTAAGATTATAAATACTTCATCTACTTAATTCATGGCTTGCTGCAGATCTGTTCCAAGTCCATGGTCACAAACAATCTCCGAGCAAAAGGAAGGAGATGCCAGAACACCTGCCAGTTTCCAAGATCATTTTAAACATCCTATATGTAGTTTTAAAACATATCTAAACCAGAAATAAAATAAAATATAAATAAAACATAAAATATAAATAAAACATAAAATATCCTTGTTCCCTTGAATCTGTTCCAAACGAGACTCTGTGACCAAGTCCTGGGTATTATATGTAAATTACGAGTCATCACCCTAACACTCAAATGCAGCAGTGTCAATTTAGGATTGCAGAATCTGTCTGGACAGTGAAAACCAGCCCCAGTCCCTCCCCTGCAGCATCAGATGCCTCAGTGACTCAGATCAGTTACTCTTGTATACATTTAAAGATGTACCTGTTAGGAGGGTTGTGGTCTTCACCCACACACTGGCTCCTCCTTTACAAACAAGCTGAACTGTTTGTATAGGAGATGCTTTAGTGGCTGTAGCCACAAATCAGAAAAAAACTTGATGCTTCTTTTTCAGATACTGGAAAGAAATCTTCGTTTACCCACCACCAAGATCTATGACTCTTGGGCTGTGCCTCTTGGTAACCACATATTGAAGTTGCAAGCAAGCTACAAGGTACGTGAGCTGATGTGCTGCTGGGCTTGGAAGGGAGCAGACCAGGAGGAACAGCTCCTCACTAGCGTTGGTAGTAGGAGTCCGATGGGTGTGGAGCTCTGCGCTACTAAGCGACACAAACTTGTGTTGTGCTTGGAGTGATGCTGTTACAGGTGGGGAACAGGTTTATGGAAGGCCCTTGCATTGAGAACAAGTCACCTTGTCTGCTCAAGCCCCTGGGAAATTGTCACTCGGGGTGGGAGCTCTCTGGTACTGAGCAGGCAGCAGACAAGGGCCCCTTGTCGACGCACACCCACTCCCTCTTTCAAGTGGTCCTTGCTGGTTCAGAACAAAAGTGGCTGAATAAGCAGCTGCACATCCCTGCCTAAAAGGCAAAAAGGTAGATGCCTTTTAACTCGATATCATCTTGGTCTCTTGGTAGACAAGCAGAGCGATTCCTTGTGAAATCACAGTGTGACACTGTGTAGGGTATCAGGGGGGCCCCCCTTTTTTTTTTTTTTTCCCAAAGTGAAAAAGACAAATGCCAGACCTGAACAGCAGCTTATCCTTCTGCACAGGCAGGCAAATGAGGCAAAGCCTGAGTGTTTCAGAGGAGCCCACAGTCAGTCCCATATGATGAGCAGTTCAGGCTTCTCCACCTTGCTGGGACTCCCCTGCAGGGACTGGGTCTCCTTCCCAGCTTCTGCAGTTCAGACCAATTGTTCTACTCATCCTCATGCTACAATGGGAAATGGAGGCACGAGAAGACCAACATTTTTTGTTATGCCTATAAACCTGGAGGAAGAGTTGGTTTCAGCACCAGAATTCTTTTTTTACACCTATCTCCTAGCCATACCACAGCTGTCCTGCAAAACACCACCATGGACCATCCCCACCCACAGGGAATCAGGAGCTGCACTTTGCACTCCCATCAGCTTTCCTGGTAATGTGGGTGGGCAAAAAGTTTTAAAAGCTGAATTAAGCACCTTCCTGAATCACATCAATCTCCTTTTCCTATGAAAGGCATGTGAGCCATTTTCCAGCCCTTTCTTTTTCTTCCTCTTGCAAACTTCGGAAAAAAACCCCAGTACATTTATTCAGACAGACAATTGGAGGAACAGCAAGTCCCCACTAGGTTATGTGACAATTTGCCAGGGTCCTCAGGCCCTGAGGAAATGGTGCTGGGATGATGGATGAAGGTGTGAAACAGAATTGTCACTCCACAGCTGAGGCATTAATCAACTGTCAGGATGGCTGAAGAATGTGGCAGGGAAGCCTGAAAAACGGGGCACCACGCCGCAAGTGAGGCCCCTGCTTCTGGCACCTCCTGCAGAAGGAAAACACTCTGGGACAGACTTTGGATATGCACAAGATTCAGCAAACGGTCCAGGCAAATCCCTGGGAACTTATTCCTAGAAAAGGTGCTCATTCTTGCATTTTAGAGAAATTTGTTCGCAAGACTTGCTGGGCTTCCCAGAGCCCATTACCAGCTGTGGCAAGTGACTCCAGCTCCATTAGTGGGAGAGCTCACAAGCAAGCCCAGCACTCCACCCTCCTTCTTTTTATTAAACAGTTTTATTTCCATGCTTTGTTTTAAATTTCATTTTGAAGTTATTAAATTACTTTAAAAAATTTTCTTTTTAATTTTTTAAACTTAGGCAATTTTTAAAGATTAAAAAACCATGTTCCATCATAAATGGTATTTTTGCTCTTAAAAAATAGAAATCAAATGTTTAGTCGTTTGAAAAACAAAACTCCCTTTATTTTGTCATGAAATTATTCAGCAAGAGCTAATTTCACAAGAAGTTTTGTTCCTTTGAGAACTCAACTGTTAGCTGAGATCCCTACACCTCAAAAATGCTAACACATACAGAACAAAACCTGTAGAAGGCAAGCTCAAGACAACTTCTAGGGCCAAGGAAGTGGCATCCCAGATCACTATTAAGCTGCTTCTTTTCTATTTCAGCCTCACTCCTCCCTATTATTTGTTTGCATCTTTTCCCCAAGCTCACACATCTGTAGCTGTCCCCAGAGAAGTGGATGTGGCATTCACACTGGCCTGTGGACTTAGCTCTGTCATACACTGAAATGACGCAGCCTGTGATAGATATAATATTTGAAAACTTTCTGGACAGATTTACATACAAAATTCCCCTTTGAAGAACAAGAGGGACAAAACCCTCGGTACATGTCAACATCAAATTCCCGGTAATTCAACCCAGACTGTTAACTCGGTTAATATACACTGTTGCAGACTCAACCCTACTGCCTTGATGTTAAAAGGACTTCAGTGTGCAACTTCAACAGGACCATTGTTCCATATCTCCTGCATATTTTTATAATATTATGCAAACCTCTTTGCATATATGTTAACGACAAGAAAAAGCCAGCTCAAAAGCCAGGAGCCATATTGCTGAAGTTCTGGGTTTCACAACACCTCTGATATCTCTGAGCTAGGAGAACAAGCTTGACATTCCCTCATCCAGAGATATTAAATTTTCCTGCTGGGCCTCAAAAGAGCTGTGAAGCATCACACAGCTGACAGGTTTAAGTCATAAACATCTCCTGAGTATGGCCCAGAAGGGATAGTGTCAAAAGCGGGAGATCAGCAGCATCTGCTGCTCTCTGGTCTGAAATGGTTCTTATTTAGTGCAGAAATGTTCTGGTCTCAGACACACTCTGAAGGCTACATTTTCTCCTCCTCATGTGCGTGTTTTCAAAGAGATTTGCAGCCCAGTAAATGGGTTTCAATAGCCTGATGAGAGTGAAGAAGGGCAGCCCCAGCAGACACAAGTGTGCAGCCTGCCTCTTGCTTGTACCATGATGGTCAGACAAGTCTGAACTCCTGAGCAGCCTGGCAAATGTTGATAGGTCTTTAGTGACAGCTTTTGCAGAGTCAGTGTCCAGACAAACATAAAGCCCAGTCCTAGTGAAAATGCTGTGGGGAAGGCACAGGGGGCAGAAATCCTCCCCCAAAAGTTCAACATGGTTTCATAAAAGTATTCCAAGGCAAAAGAGTCAGCCCACCATTGCTACCCTGGTGAGCTAGGAAAATAGCTGCCATATGGATGCAAATTCTGTGAGGACACCTGAGGTTCTGCTGCCGTCATCCTCCTGCTCCTTCAAGCAAATCCTTCCAGAGCAGTCCTGTTCCAGGTTTTCATTAATGATGTGGGTCATGACAAACAGAGAAAAACCATGAATCTCACAGACCACACTGGGAGACAACTTCCAATTCAGCACTCAAATTCTCCCAACAAGAAACTTCAACTTTATACCTGCTTTTACCACTTCACCGCTCCCTATCAAACAAAACACTACAGAGTTTGCATTTTGTCTTCATCACATGGCCATGAAGGAGGTAGATGAGGATATACGTTTTGCATGTATAACACAACCTACCAGGAACAGTCCCACAGTCCTGGTTCAGTTGTCTGCAGCCCTGTCAGTGGAAGTCTGCAATGCCGCTGAAGCATCTAAGCTTCACGGTGTCAGGCTTATTCAGTAACTAGATGAGAGGTAGAAAACCCATGTGCCAAATAAATTGATTGCATAATCTTGAGCCAGTCCAGAGTGGCTCCAAGGTAAAGGAGGGATAGTGGATATTATAAGGCTGCCAGGAATATTTTCTGTGATGTATAAAATCAAAGATAAAAATGTG
The DNA here is from genome assembly GCF_036013445.1 of Caloenas nicobarica. NCBI lineage: Eukaryota > Metazoa > Chordata > Aves > Columbiformes > Columbidae > Caloenas > Caloenas nicobarica. The sequence continues at coordinate 22,083,289 of NC_088252.1, forward strand.
GAGCTGAGACACTGGAGATGCAGATAACAGTATACAGTGGAGGAGCTCCAAAATTTCAATGCAGGACATGCAAAATTTGACGGGTATGACCAGTTTTTTCTACCTCCATCTTCAGCATTTACTTGCATTCTATTCGGCATATAGGTCTACACCTTCTCTCTTCTTTGCTCCCAGCCTTACTATTAAATACAGTTCTTAAGCTGCAGGGTGAGGAGCAGTTGCAAAAGAAGTTTCCCTTGCTAAGGCAACTTTACACACCACACAGAGACAAAGGAAGTGTCTGTCTGAAGGAATTATCACAGCAAGCAAAAGACTAATGGGGCTGTTCATTATCTTTAATTATATTCATCATCTTCTGGTGATTAGAACACAGTCATAAATTAAGATACATTTAAATCTGGTACATTTGAATGAACTGGATATCCTTTGAATATCTTATGGGAAGTGAATTTATTAGGAGTAACAATGCTGTCACCTTGACAGGGTAGAGGGGATGCTTTAGTTTATCAAGGGGCTCAGGGGGCCCTGCAGTACAATAACAGTGGAACTAGGAGAGGAAGGGATCAGCCTTTGCTTTAGTTTCTCATAGCTGAAGCTCCCAAGAGTTCACCTCCCAGTTTTCAGCAATTTCTCAAGTACTGAGACAAAGAGCACAGCACTTTGTACTTCTGGAATTCCTCAACTTTTGTTCTTTGAAACGCAGGGGGTGCAGGACAGGACTCTGTCCATGCAAGTAGCTCCCCTCATGTCAAAAGGGTGGTGAATGCACGCAGAGTTGGAGCCATTAATACACCAAACTCTTCATGTGCCCTAGGAAGTAGCTAATAGGATCCTGCATTAAGGCCCAGCCCTTCTAAATCCTTCACATCTTAATGGTTGCACCATAAATTAATCCATTGGGAAGGATTAAGATTTTGTGGTTTGAGCTGGACCTTCCTGGGGGATGAGTGGATGAGAGCATATGTTCTTCTCCAGCTTTTACTCCACTTTTGTGCACCTCTAGGTGCAAGTTACTTCCCAGAAAGAAAACCACAGGCACAATTATTGTGCTTCTCTCGTATTCTTACATTCCTCCAGTCATTAACCAGCAGAGCTCAAATAACACAAGCAGAGACCTGTGGTGCCTCTTGCAATTTTACCCAGGGTACCAGTGCTTCCAGAAGCATGCCTGTGCTGACTGCTTTTGTCACAGCTCAGAGACAAACTAATACACCTGCACCTTGAAATGCTCCTTGTCACTCTCTGGCATCTTAGTGAAAACATTCAGGGGCTATAAAAGATGACCCCGTTTGCCATTAGAGAGAGCAGGTCTACAGCATTATCAGCTGTGCATTGCACAGCATGTAGAAGTTGGGCCAGTGTAAATATTGCTGGTTTTCAATATGGATTAGGGCACATAGATAAGGTATGTCAGCTTAACAAAACACTCCGGTACACTTAACAAAACACTCTGGTATCATCTGATTGTCAGTGATATCAGTGTGCCTGGTTCTAACTCACATGCATTATGTTATCCGGCATTTGCTGTGGACAAAGAACATGTGGCCAGCAAGTCCCAATGGCTTAGTTGGTCTTGTTTTGTGGGAAAGCGACCTGCTTCTGTCATACACGCTGTCCCAACCAAGAACAAATGGCCATGTGGGCAACCAAAAGCTCTACTGTTATTTGTTCCTAGATACAATTTCTGCTCATCAACCCCTGGAGCACCACAATGCTTTATACCACAACAAGAATGTACATCGACCTATCATACACTGTACATCAACAGCCAAACAAACCATTGCTGTTAAATGATTCACCTCTGCCAACACAAACACCTCATCATTGGCAGCAAAGAAACACCCTCTTTCCAGATTTGGATTTAGCTACGTGCCAGAATTTGTCCACGATCAAATTATTCTGAGCTCCTTTAACAGTGTTTCCATTTTCATTAGGAAAAAATAGATAGGAAAAGCTTAGTCATTTAAAAAAAAACCTACATGAAAAGTGATAGCTAGTACATTACTTCAGAGAGATAAAATGTTCATTCTGACTGGAACTTTTATCTGTGAATACATCTGCAGGGCCAGGATTACTTTGAAAAAGAGAGATTTCAGAGCAGAAACAGTGCTCAGTCTTAGCAGCTGCTAAGAAATTGTTGAGTGCATTTAAAATCTCCTTTATTCCCACTCCGACAAGGTAGGTTCAGTGTAGGCTGAACACATAAAAGCTCATAATGCAATGAACAGAAGCTGAATAACAGCATTGAGTCTAAATTTAAATTATTCAAACAATTAAAAACAGAAGAATAAACAAAACCAGTCTGAAGCAGAGGTAAAAAACAAATGAATAAAATCAATAGAGTTTATTCTCACTTGTGACTCAATAAAATAAAATGCACTAAAATAAAAGGAAAATAAAGTAAAACACAGCCAGAAGAACATGATATTAACAATAAAATTACTCCAATACATTTCCTAATAAAACATTTGCAATCAATAAATGCCTTCAGAGTAAACACGTATTGTTTTCTGTGCTGATTTACATGGTGCACATCTGGTTTTATCTGACATCTCACATTGGAGTACCAGAGTTTTGCTGCCAACTTAAGTGATGCAAGACACAAAAAAAAAAAAAAAAAAAAAAGTCCAGGCTGTTGTAGATAACGGGAAAAAACATTAAATCAAGGTCATGCTTTAGTGCTTCAAAAGCTCAAAAAGGGGCTGTACACTAGGTGCTCTGCAGTAGAATGTCCTGTGCTTAACACTGGGGCTAGGTAATAAGGAATACATTTGTTTTTTAATTCCTCCTAGTAACAACTTTTCTATACATTTTAGGTTCATTTCTTTAGACTGATGCTTTCTGAAAGGAGCATTTAGCAGCTTCTAATGAACAATAAAAGTAAATTTTAAAACAGAGTTATTGCTTCTAGAAGAGGCTCTTTCTTTGTTAACCTCCGTACTTTACTGTAAGTCACAGAGTGGTGTCCACATACATTTTTAAGCTTAGGTTATAGAGCAGAAGAAATAGCAGCTTCTGGAGGGAGGAATGACATCCATTTACCTGGACTCGATGATCTTTTGAGGTCCCTTCTGATCCCTCACATTTTGTAATAAGGCACCAAATCTAAATTCCTACCACCAACATTCAAATAGAAGCACTTACATTTGTAAGAAACATTTGACTACTTATACCAATGGAGGTTGAGTAGCCATAGTAAAATGCCACTTTTCATGACAGCACGTTTTTAAATCCCCTTTTCTCCCCTCTCCAAAAATATCTCCCATGGAGAGTCATTGCACTGCTGTCTAGCCCATGGGCCCACATATGCTGGATTGTTTTCTGTAACTAAACATGCCCAAGAAAGTTTCAAAAGCTACTGATTACTAAGCAGCTCTAGGTAATGACTCTTTTCACATCCACAACTAGAAAACACCACTTTATTTTCAATTTATATAAGTAATCAAACCATAACTATGACCCAGCAATATCTGAAGATGAAAGCTGATCTAGGCAAAAACTTCCCCCATCTTTGTTAAGGATGAAAGTACACCTCTATGTCTTTGTTGTTAGCTATTTGAATAAAGTTGGGAGCTGTAGTTTGGATCCGAACTTGCAATTTGAGATTAACACCACATTTATACTTCCTATTACACATCCCACATGCATTTAGTCTCTGAACATGATGGCATCCTTAATTTTCTCTGTTACATCTCATTGTTAGGCTGTTTAAATTCATTTGAAAAAGTCATTAGCTTTACATTAAGGATCGCTGTGGCATCTGGCAGATGATCTACAGAGGGAAATTGTGCTCATATGGAGTCCCATCATCAGTACGCATAGACTGAGAAACATTATTTAAGAGAAGACTGAACTAATGGTATTTGACACATAAATACTTGTCTGTGATCAACAATGAATCACACAGTGCATTATCAATATTAACATTCATAAGACCCCCATAGAGTAAGTAAGGAGGATGACCGAGGCTGCCAAAATGGGGAAATGAGGCATAGGTACTTTAGTGAAAAAAAAAAAAAAAAAGGGTCACAAGTAAATAGTACATCTAAACACACAAACAGAAAGTAAATTAACTCAAGTGTCTCTGTTTCTTTTCTACTGCTTGAAGCACAAACCCATCCTGCTCATCCGTCTGATATCCAAAGTGCCTGATCTGACATGGAGGGGGCAAAATTTTAGGATCCTCTCATCTCCAAGGTTTTAGCTTCACATAGGCACTCAACCAGCAATGCATTTCAACAGAGGAAAAGAGTAACAGCCACCCTCACCAAGGCTGAGGCCAGCAGAACTGATTAACCTCCTTTCCCTGGCAGTAAGTCAGGAGCTAAATCTGAAGAAAAAGTGCTGCTGACAAGGAGACTATCAGCAGCCCTGGACTGATGAGTCTTGTCATCTCCATCCATTACAGTTTTGATCAGGAAACGAAATCTGCATCCTCCAAGCCCACGGGCATACAAGTGAGAAGACATAGAAGAAAGCATACACTTCTGCATTATGGGCTTTTTAATGCCTGTTTCTCTATTTTTATGAGCACTAGGGAGATGATTCCTGATTATTCCATTCATCCGTACTTCTGTTTGTTACAAATATCTTATTAAGTCAACAGAGCAAAGATTATAGGGAAAAACAAGACAGTTTAAATGCTCCACATTACAGAGAACAATACAAAAATGTTTTAAGTTTCTTCATTTTATAAAACACAATGGACCATGTCTGCTCCTGAGAACAGCTTAAGCGCTCTGCACTCTAATAAGATGTTTTACTTAATCATCCATATTAAAAGTCCTGTTGGTATGAGGTTTGCAGAAACATTTTGTATTGATGTTTGATTTTACCTTCAGTTTTGGAAAGACACAAGAGTCTTTTAGAACTAGTAATACTTGTTCTAGTGGGCATCACTGTCCCATATTCCCAGTATAGCTGAAACAGGTCCTCCTCTTTGGAAAAACTGCCCAGCTTTGTCCGAGAACTTTATTATCCAACCCACACCTCTAAGGCTGGGTCACCCAGTTCTAACAACAAGCAATCTCTGACTTGTCACTACTACAGAGCTACCTGTGCGTCATTTTCCACTGAAACAGGATTTTCCCAGCAGAAAATTCAACAGGATACAAGAACTTGGAGCATAGACCAGAACACCGGGATGCTCACTCTGCTATAAAGTAGATTTTTTCCAGAAAAAGTTCTCTCAATTTGTTCCACCCTCCAGGTATGAGATTCCTAGGCATTAATGTTAACTTTCAAAAAAGTGTCAATTATTGATAGAAAGCCCCTGCAGATTAACTGTATTTGATCACTAAATAAACTTGAGATAATACCACTCAGCTCCTTTGGACTTCTACCACTGTTTTCTGCAATGGAAATAAATCCTGCCCCTCTTCACCAATGCATAATACAGGCAATGAGCCCTTGCTCACTAAAACTTCAGCTCATTGGGTTTTCAAATATCGTCAACCTCACTTCCTGTGTCTGAAGGGAGGTGACAGCCTTGGCATGGCATCACTATCAAATTAGGCAATGGGGAGGATGAGCAAGCTCCGAGGTTAGTAACAGCTTTTAGGGGAGGGTGATAGGAGTTAAACAAGCAATAAGCAACGCTATAAAAAATGCAGACACTCTCTTAGTATCAGGGTAAACAAAAACATAGAGGACTGAAAAGGAGCAGAGGCAATGAAGGTTTTTCAATCAGTGGCTGAGGAAAAGAGTTTATTAGCCTGGCAATAAACCTTATTTGCTGACCATTTGTTGATGACATTCAAATTCAAACACACTTACGGATAGTATACAGTGACACGGATGCTGCTTAGCTTAATACTGCATCATGTTAAATTAACTCTTTCTTTACTTGTTGTATATCCTAGAAACAACATCTACCAGTGTTATGAAACATGATCAAGCATTTGAATCCAAGTTTTGAATACACATAATACAAACTGCCAAACCAAGCAGTTACCTATAGCAAGAAATTGGGGAGAAGCTACAGATACATTGCAATGCTGAAACTTGAAAACTGTCGGTTGGAAGAAAATATTATTGAAAAGGTTCACAGGATGAGTGTGCAAAGTCACTCCAGAAAAAAACGTTTTGACAGAATCCTGTAAACATAGAATGAGGACCCAGTATGACCCAGGAGGTGTGAGGGCAGCTCTCACAAGACACATGCTGCTAATTTTGTAGTTTGCAACCCTGGATTTAGGATTGTGAAGAAGTCAAACAGACTCTCACCTATAATTCAATCCTCTTTCACTTTGTTCTGGATTCCTTGATTCCCAATCACCCCGAAAGATATAATGTGACATGTCTGAGGGCATACATACCAATAAATTGAAAGTGTCACCATTTTGTCATATTTGTCACTTTTGGCAGCAGCATACTCAGAATAGGAAAAGGAAATGAAAAGTTCAAGTGCAGAGCCAGCCAGAGACCATAGCATGCACAGAGGCTGGTAGGGATGATGCACATCTCTGGGCAAAATACTACTTCTTCAAAGTCATTGAAACTAGTCAGAGTCTTATAGCACAAATAAACTCTTAAATACATAGTAAAATGTAAAAGACAGGCCCTATGTGGATTTAATTAACATGCCAGAAGTAGACAAGAGGTACTGGAAAGCCAGATCAATCTGCATTCCCTGAATTTCTCAGTATTAAGGGTGGAAAAGAGAAAGTCCTGGTACAGAAAAGAGAGACAATGAAATATTTCAGGGAATATGCACAAACTTTCCTGTAAATGTGCTGCTGGGATAACCCAGGCAGAATAAGCTTCAGTTTCAACCAAAGCATGAAAGTCAATGATCTTCTCTGTAACCTTTCTAAACTCTTTGCTTTTCTATCACATACACTGAGGCTGAAGAGAGTTAATCTATTCAAGGTATGAGTGTAGACACACATTTTATATAGCAGAGTGCTCCATCAAAGAGAACTAGTTACTCAGCAGTCTCTCATGACCAGCACTAGCAATATTTAAGGAAAGTGTCATTTATCTTATTGAGAATTTAGTAAAACCAGGAAAGAAGCCATTGCACTTCCTAAGAAAACAAGGGGTTGAAGGGTCAAAGATGGTCCAAATTACTTCTTAGCTATCAATTATTTGTCTGTAAGTACTCTTAAAAACTGATTTCTCGTATACATATTGCAATTTCACACACCATTTTATAGCTATATGCAACGTATATTAAAAATGAAATTGGGACTATTTCTTCCTAAAAGCTATTTCTGTAGATGTCAAACATGCCCACTCTGCCTTTATCCTTTAAGTTTCTTTGCAAGTGAAAAAGTGCCTGAGCAGAGCAGATCATCTCATTCTCAGAGGGCTGTGTCTGGTTTTGAGTTGTGTAATTACTTCGGGTAAGTTGTTTTATCCCTGATGAAGGAGACTGTTGCAGTCCATGGAGGGTGTCTTTCCATCTGGGCATCAATTAACAGATACTCCAGGCTAAGACTTGCAGTTTCAGGACTGCTCTAATTTTCCCTTGACAGTAATGAGACTGTCAGAATAATTCTTATCTCAGTAGAAATAATCTCTCTCAATCAGTGCTACACAAAAGGTAAGACTGTCACTCACTGAGTTTCTCTCATACGAGGGCCAAACTGTTGGTGATAGGGTCAAATAGAAAAAGCCATTAAGGGCAGGTAGGCTTGCCCCTATCAGCAGAAGGCTCTTTCCTAATAAATGGTTGCCAGACTGTTTTTCATTCCATGACGCAGGCACTTCTAGCTCTTCCCTAGAAAGGCTACTTCAGACAGGAGTTTTCCAGGGAGCTAACAGAGCTGTCATATCCTCTTGCTCTATAAATTAGTACCCTACTATAAAACATATTCAGGCTGATCTTACAAAGGCAGCATGATTATTTACTCTGATTTATTTCAAAATAGAAGTGCCCAGCTTAAGACCCTTGTATAAAAAAAAGCAAACCAAACAAACATCATGGCCAGAGAGAATATCAGAACAAATCCCAAGTCTCCTGGCTTTCCAGATGAAGAAATTATGAAATTGGGTTTCCACTACAGAACAGGGATGTTTCCATCCTCTCTAGAGTACTGTGCAGATAAATTGCTTCACTTGGGGAAATGCTCAGATGTTGTGGCAATGCACTCTATATAAAAGAGGCAAGCACATCTTGAGCTTATCAAGTTTATTGCAAATTATTGATTTTAAATAAAGTAGATTTATTATTGGCAATGACAGAAGTAGAAAAAGATGACTGTTGCAGTATAGCACATACAAGCTCCATCAGCAGTAAAAGGGAAGAGAAAACCCCCTCTGACTAGGTCTCACTTGGAAAGGCATTTATTTATGGTTGGGCATTAGAGCATTTGAAACTACTGATGCAATGCACCAACAACACATATCAACAGTGTTCGCTGGCTAAGCAACCGTTTCTTCTACCATGAGGACAGACACTGCAAGTTAAAAAAGCAGTTCAGACATATGTCTGGTAATACATGAAATCAATTATTTCAGGATGGGGCAAGAAGAGGGTAGGAAGAGTGGGGATAAGTTGACTGCTATTGAAAAATGCTTTGCACAAGATGCAGTGATGGCAAACAGTGAGCTGTGATCCATAGGTAAATATAGATTAAAAATGCAACTGCACATGCCAGATTTACAAAATAGCAAAACTGAACTTGTAAGTGACAAAGTGTCCATTTCTATGTTGACAAGTAAGAAAATGCTGTACACAACCACATTCTTTGAGCCAGTGCTTTTCAAACATCAGTACTACATAGGTAACCAACAGAAGAAGTTGGGCTTTCCCCCACCCCCGCAGGAATCCACATTTTCCGCTGATAACCCTGAGGAAAATATACCTAAGTATATACATTAGAGGATGTTATGTGTGACAATAGAAGACCATTGCCATAACCACCTCATTATACATCTCTGCAGAGCAACACAGTTAAAACAGGCAGGGGAGAAACACACTCCTGAAATCTAAAACCAGCCAAGAAATACGCAATTGTCTCTTGTCTAATAAGTGAAACCAGAGCATGTAAGCTCCACAGTCAGAGCACTGCTGGCCTAGATTGAGTTTTTTTCCCCCCCAAGCTCACCTCTGAAATTTATTCATAAAGGTTTCTTGACATTTAGAGCCCGATCAAAAGATGGATGAACTTGGTAGGTGCCCACAGCAACTACAGACAGGTTTGGGATCAACTACAAAGAGAAAAGCATTTCTGTGCCCTGTGCCGCCCACCCCAAAACCAGCCAGGTCCCCAGCACTGCTGACCCGCACACAGCACATGCAGACAGAAGATCATTTATGTGGGGCCTATACCCAATTCTCTGCTCTATAACACTGATATAATTGCCAGTTTAATACCTGTATAACACAGCAGACAGAGCCCTCAAAGTGACAAATAAACTTATAAGTGATAACTCTGTCACACAGTTTAAATTTCTCAAGCACTTCTGTTTGTTTGTTTTTTTCCTGTTTACTAGTAAATTGCTCATCAGGATGTTCTTGCTGTGGTTTTGCCTAATTCAGTGTCCTCTGGTAAGGGGACAAATTAAAACAACAAGAAACTGAAAATAATGAAAAGTACTTCCCCCAGTTTCCCATCTGATGGTTTTCAGCCTGTTTCACCAAGTACGTTACAAATAATGACATATTAATTGCACTGTATGCAGGACAACACAAAGCAATTAACACTTCTCACATGCTTCATGGCCGCTCTCCGTGCTCTTTCCAGGGGAGTTATGATGTGAAGTCTCATGACTAGCATGAAACCAACTGTAGTCATCACTGAATTTACATTTTTCCACGTTTGCCTAACACCCCCTTCAGTGCCTGTTGGCCTTTCTCTCACAAGCAATCTGGCAGCCTAAAACAGCAGACCTGATTTCTACCGACATGGCACAAGACCAAAGTTACCCAACTTCTGGCAGAACTAAGGATTTACAGGGAACCAGAAAACATTCAGTAACCTACCAAAACAAGGAGAAAGAAGGAAGGAAAGGGTTCCAATTGTGATTCCTGGCTTTCGACAACTCGTTTCATCTTCCCCAAACCAGGAATAACCATTCGTCCATCTCCCATGCTGTTTCCAACCCTTCACTTCTTTGGCCTCAATGCCCTTGGATTATAGGACCTGTTTCCATATCGACCACGTACCCAGCCTGCCCTCTACCAGTGTACTAAACTGCCTGTATTACTGCCGCCTCTCTGTAAAACTTACCAGAAGTATATACAGAATCCAGCACAACAGTATCCTGAGCTTCATTTAGGACCACAGTGTTACTGGAATGCAAATAATACAGCAACATTCTCAGGAAGAAATATTTGTGAGTTAAAGCAAAAAAAAAAAAAAACCCACACAGGGAAGGCTGAGCTGTTCTCAGATCTCCAAATCTGGAGCTCTCAGCATTACTAACAATTTTATTTTATTAAAGGCAATAAATATGGGTTAATGGCTGTAACTTGCCATTAGCACTAAGCAAACTCCCCCCTTAGAACTGCTTTAAAACTGCAGGAATGACCTTGCTCCCATAATTGATCCTATCATTGTTAACATTTGGTTTTGAGTAGCATAGATCTTCTCCCAGGTCTCCTTTCAGCCTGTTGTTCTTTGATACCTCCTACTCCTCCCCAACAGGCTGGGCACCAGAACTAGAGGGATTCAGTCACAGGCAAAGGTTATATCAATTAACCAGCTGATGGGGTTCATTTCATTCATTGCACCAAGGCCAAGGGTCACCATGCTCTGCTATTCATATCTATGAATAGTGCCTGTGTGGTGCTAACTGAGCGCCTTCCAACTACACCAGGCCATTTGTTACAGTTTGCTTGCAAGGTGGGAAGAATGAAGTAAGATGTATATGTCAGTCTGTGGCTTTGCTTAGTGTAACTTGGGCACTGCCAAAGTCCTGGCTAATCCCAATGAAACTGAAAGGAAACTCCATTTAGTTTTGACAGAGGATTTAGTGAACATGGGCATTATTCCCAACCTCACGCTGTGGCTCTTAGCAAGCCAGGGACCTGCAGGTATCACAGGATGTTTAAAACAGCACTTGCAGAACCATCCCAATGCCCAGAAGCCTAAGGCTGTGTCATCAAAGGCTGCTGTCCAGGGTGACTGCAAGGTGGTGAACTCCCTCAGGAGGAACACGCAGCCAATCTGCCCTGCCACACATGCCTAAATCTGCAAGGATTGCATCACTGCTTGTGTAGGTGTATCCTTTACTTAGCATCCTAAATCTGTAAAAAACAAGTTACCTTAACACTGATTGGCAAGACTTGTTTAAATTATAAGAAAGGACTAAACTCTGGTGGGGTCCTTCCTTTCCAAGAGGTATTTCAATTCTAGAAGCTGCGAAGTGTTAAAAGCAAGACCCAGAAAGGTACCCTTTTGTCTCCAGTTTTGATGCTCTGCTTTGCTCTAAGTTAATTGACAAAATCTTTTAATTTGCATCTCTCATGGGACTTTTATAATTCTCAGCACAAAATTTGATTTAGAAAGGAAAGCCTGGGAGTATTTTAAGCTGAGCAGTTGGCAGATACATAGGACTGTATGTAATGTATGCCTATACCATAAAGACATACAGCAGTAGTGGGTGGACTGTATATCTCCCTATGCACTTATTTCTATTTTATGGTATTTTAAAATAAGAAATACCATTTAAAGGAGCTGATTGCCTCAGGCTGGCAAAAATTTACAAGACTCACTTGAAATGCTTTTGCTTAACAGCAGAAAAAAAATCATGCATTTGAAAGTGAAAATTTCCATCACCCCAGTCCTGGTGACCTCTTCCAGGTATTAAGATGGCATTGGCAGACAGCTCTCTTCAAAAAGATAAATCCTGGCTTTCTGCAGCAGCAGAATGGCATTTGTCTTCATGTCACAAGTAAAGGTGTTTCTGAGGGGCATATTGATTTCATACAGATTTTAGAGAAAATAACAGCTGGCTACATACATCAGTGATGCCAGAACACCCAAGTACAAATGCCCTGATGGGAGAGAAACAAGTGTGTGAGTTTCAGAGCCAAGTCTTAGATCCGGGGACAGAAAGCGTCTCTGGTTCAAGGACCAGAGAGTAGTGAGCTGCAGCCATACAGAGATGTTACAGGAGATATTTTTACTAATCTTGGAGGGTTGTCTGAGTTCTGACACATGGAGAAGGGCCAGCACAAAGCCCTGATGCTTACGGCAGAGCTGCAAGGTAGAAACCAAACATCTGCATCCCTCCCTCCGTTAAGGCAGGTCCTTTGGTTTGTAAGGATGAGAGAAGTAAGTTTTACTCCAGGAATGTGCAAAGAAATACTTTATTGGAGGCCAACAAACAGTTCTAGGAATGCAAAGTCAACTGTCTAGGAGGACAGAGACTGGAATCCTGCTATCTGTTCTTCTGAGACCAAAGCTGGCTTTGAGAAGCTTTAAGAAAAAAGAAATATAAAAGAAAATATATCTCCAGGCCTCAGGGTGGGCCACTATGAAGGAACAGAGGGAAAAAAACATCCATGAAACTGAGGTTTGAACAGTGCCTGAGCTCTGGTTCATAAACAGCTCGAAGTTTTTTATTGAAAATAAGCCTCACCCAAACCACACTACAAGCCTCCTGGGTTTGGCAGTGCAGCCCAGAGCTACTTGTTTTCCAGCTCCAGTAAAGTCAGAGATCACCCTACCTCAGCAGAACATCCTGGGTACCAAACCAGTAGCTGCTGCGGCAGAAGGATGAGCAAAGATCTCCAGTAGGAAATGTGAGATGCTCCCGGGAGAGCAGCTGGTTTCAGCTCTTCTTCTTGCAGTCCTGCAGTTATATACAGGATGGTTGTGTGATATTGAAACAGATGGGTTTTCCAAGCATGACTGCTTCTTTTGGGGATAATAATACCATTAATAGCATCCAGGAAGGAGGCACAGCTCTCCAGCATGGAGGTGCCCACTTCAGGATGAAATAGACTTCAAGCAGAAACAACCCTAAACCTATCTGTAATGTTTCCCTAGTTTTGGCATCATCTCCTTCCCAATCCAATTTTATTAACAAATATAACGACTGGGCAAATATTGAAATTAGTTTGCCAGCTGGTTTGAGTATCTGTTTCTGAAAACATCTTAATCTGCTGGGAAAGCTCATATTTTTTAATGCAGTTGGTGACACAATCCTTTAGAAACTGGTACAAACACAGGCTTAAGGGGTTTTTAATACTATTCTCTTTCATTTCAGATCAGACAGCTAGAATTACTGAGATTTTTAAACATGACATGTATTTGCTTTTATAGAATGAAACTAAAACAGGACAAAAAGGCTTAAATATTTATTAGTACTTTTTTTTTTTTTTTCCCCAGATTACAAATGGTGCAGTAATGACAAAACATCCAGGACTTTGCTGCATTCCAGATGAAGTCATTAGCTGGGAGGCATCTTGACTGGTAAAAGGTTTTCTTCAAGTTTAGAGATCTTAGATGAGAAAAATAAACTTTCCTTGTGTACCTTGGCAAGAGTGATGTACCTGTAACACCATTCATATCACATTCTCATTCACACTGTTTTACTAAACCCATCAAATTCCACAGCTTCACTATTGCTGGAATGTACCCTTTATTTTAAGGAAGAGCAGCTACAGTAGTTGTAGGAGTGTTTTATTAAGCTCAGGTAGGAGTAGCCCAAGGGAGAGGGGCAACCCAGGGTTTTGCCATCAACCTGAAGCACACGCTGCACAGGTTTGAAAGTGCTTACAAAGCCATAGAAATTCCCAAGGACTTTCTCCAGGGCAAAAATCCTGAGGAGTCCGCTTTTCAGCCACTCACTATAGAAGCCACCATCTCCACATATCCCACCACTGGTCTTAAGCTGGGACCAGTCCCTTTCACTCAAGTGACTTCAACTCCTTTTGTCAGGGTGAAGAGAAGAGTTCAGTCCCTCATTTACTGATATTAATGCAATTTCCAGTTAAGACCTCAACAAGCCTGTTTGGCAGCTTTAGATGGGCATGCTTAGGACTGATTTCTTATCGGTGCAATCTCAAAACAAACACATTGCTGGCCTTTCAGCTCCTGATCTCCTGCAGGACAGAGCTGGCATAAGAAAAGCAATTGCTCTGACCCAAGCTTCCCTTACTGCTCTTATCTCATGCACTTGAAACATATCTCCTGGTGAAAGAGGAAAGAGCAGAGCTGGCTCAAAATATTGCCATTTTTAGAGCAGAGAGGAAAAAAGCAACAACAACAAAGTAATGAATGCCAGTTTTTCCGTCTTTCATTTAAAAGAAAGTGTCCCAAAAATCTTTAATGCAAGAATTAGGTATTTCTTTGAAGCAAAACCAGAAAACAGACCTCCAAAGCAGACTCTAAAAGTAAATGTGATATTTTCATTAAAAAAAACAAGCAAAAAATCTCAGACAGCTTGCACTCTATATTCAGCCTTGGACAAACCAAACAGAGAAAGCTCCCCAGCTTCATGTCAAGCCTCCCTGATAGCAAAAGGGCTCCAAAAGCAGAATATTTGTTTCATCTTATTTTCATAGAAACCAAACCCAAGGCAAGTCTCATTGAACTCAAGCATGCTCTAGGGAGATCAGTGAAGACAACACTTTTTCATCACTCTCTGCACCATGTGCAGCATAGGAGAGACTGCAGAATCCTGTTTCAGAGCTGGATGCTCTGGTATTACTGCTTGTCAGTATTGTAGCATTGCCTCTGTTTATGTCAGAGCATAAAAAAGGCCATGTGGAGGAACAGATTTAGGACAAGAATTGATATAACTTGGCTTCAAGGCATGAAGCCAAGATGTTCTTCACTCATCACCAAACAACAAAAGTTTCTTGAGCTTCTGAAGCAGCCCAGGGCTGCTGATCTACAGATGATACTACAAGGCCCTTATTTTTGTGTGCATCGACTGAAAAATGTGAGGAACCACTTGGTTACACACAACAGAACTTTGTCTGTCGTGATGGTGTTTGCCACTTTGCAGAGGAGGAAGGATGATGCCTGGGGCAAGGAGCTGCTATTCACTTCTAATTTCTGACTTACTGCTAGTAGCACCAAGATTGGACCCAGGAGCCTGGTGCTTGATCAGGACTTCACAGTGCTTAGCAGTGTGCAAACAAAATAAAATTGCTTTATCCAAAGAGTCATTTTCATACTTTTAAATGAAGTCATGAAATTCAAAGGAATCCAGCTATGATTTTAATTTATAAATCAAAATCATTTTTTTAGCAAGTGATGATGGGTAATAGGTGGCACAGTCTCTTATCTTTTTCACTGTAAGGTGAATCACTTCTCCTGAATTCTGGGATGATTCCCCTATTACTCCATCCCACACTCTTCCCTCTAGCTCCTACGATGAACTGCTCCTCTTCCCTCCTCCAGCACTGGGAACATCAGCTGAGTACCAGACCAAAAAAACTACTGAAGGCAAGGATTATGTTATCTAGAGAGCCATGAAGAGTGTCTTTGCTGTCTAAACACCAGTAAAGAAAAACAAAAACAAACACAGAAAGAAAAAAAAAAAGAAAAAAAGAAAAATCTCACTTGCTGCAGCTCACAGCTTCAGCCTTTACAGATATGGCCTAAGTATCTGTTTGCACACACTTCACAGCAAGGCATCCCACCAGCCAAACACATAATAGTTGCATTTAAAAACACCCACAAAGGATCCAACTGTATTGAATCATTTTGGGGGCTGGCACAGGAGATCTGCACCTTGCTGGTTTCATTACCTTGAATACTAGCACAACAGATTCGTAAGTCGCATTTAAATTGATTTTATAAATTCGTCCAAACCCTAGATGTAAACATAACCAAAATGCTGGATGAGAATCGGTGTTTTAACCCATTTTTAGATCTCCTGTGAATCTGGGATAGCAAGGTAGTGCAGAAGACTATTACCTTGCCGATATAATAGGCCCAGGCAGGATCTCAGCAAAGCATATTTTATTAATGATTTTGCAAGACTGGGTGTTCTACCTAAAGGTAGGTGCACGGAATAGGGCAAAAAGCCCCTGCCTATATCCCCCCCAAAATCCTGGCTGCAAGTTCCCTTCCCTGCTCCCCATTGGTTGGTACTGCAGGGTTTACAGACTACCCAGCACCTGCCTCAGTTTACCTATCTCATTCATCTAATTTTAACACCACCCTCCCCCTTACTGATTTATTTAAAATATGGATTCCTGGATTTTTGGTTGCCCTTCCCCCTAGCTTAACGTTGTAAATACAGTAATCAGTTTGCATTCCAGGATTAGTTCGAAGAGACTTTGTTTTACATTAAGGATTCATAGTCTGATGTCTCTCAGTCCTTCACCCCTACAGGGAGTCAGGCACCGAGTCCCCAGTTTTGTAAAAACAACATTGCTCCTTCAATGACTCCTTACAGCAAGAACTGAAAGCACAGATCTCAAATGAAGGTTGCTTCAATACCTGAATTAGAGAGATGGGCCAGCCCTGGGAAAGGGAGAGAAGCCAAAATCCTAGACACAAAGATCCAGGCACAGAGGACAGACCTTTACTGGCATTTTAAGCTCAGACTGTAGAGGAAAAATCAGGTTTTAGTTGGTTCTTGCGCAGATCTGGGAGCAATAGCATTATGCTAAGGAACTCAGTGGGCCATCCTACACAAACTCAGGCATGCCCTCCCCAACTGCCTACCCTCTCTCAGGGAAAGCCAGTTGCAATTCTTTATAATAAGTAAAGGTAGGATATTTCTTCAGCTTGTGGGGTTTCCCTCTGTGCAAAACAAAAAGCAAAGCAAACAAGACTTAAGGAGATGATCTCTGCAGCTCAGAGGAATCATTCCAAAAATTAAATCAGTGCTCTGCCATCAGCTGAGTTTAGCACATTTCAGCTGGTGCAGTCATTTAACTCCGTGGCTGCCACAACCCGAGCACTGGGTTGACAGGCACTTGCCAAACGGCCACCACCTGGCTTAGACTTCTGAACATCAAGGCCTTTCCTTCAGAGAGCATCCTGTGACCACTCGCAACACTGCCTGCAGCCTGAGCAACCACCAGCATGTGCCCCCTCATGATTTGTGGGTGATTCTGCACAAGATGCAGCACAGAGAGGCAGGGGAGACCCAGGGAGGAGCAAGGGTATCTTGGGCCAGGCTGGTAATGAGGCACAAAGTAACTGCAAGTGCTGAAGCCTTTGCAGCACTGTCGCTCCGGGTGCCTGGGTAGGAAAAGACCAGGAGACATTCTGTCTGCTGCTACAAAGTGCAGGGATCTGCCCACTTACACCAGGGTCAAGAAAAAACCCACCCAGAGAGATGCAAGCAGCCACCTGGGTTGGGGAGATACTGCACGTGTTACAAGGTGTAGCTGTGAGAGAAGCCACTGCGGTTTAGTAGTATTGGACATTCTTATGCCATGAAAGCAGAGTCCAAATCTCTTCCTTTTAGGTTTGGGACCGTGTCTCTTCCTACTTCTAGCAAAGTCTATGGTGTTTGGGGGTATTGAATTTTTTTTTTCTTTTGGTTTTAAATCCCTGAGTAGCTGAAGGTGTGTGCAAAACCTCACGTAGGCTGTGCTCCGACAGATACACTCTCAGGCTTAGATGTTTAGGCAAGAATAGGAAGTTAGTTGTGTTGAGTTTGGGGTGTGGTGGTGTGTGTGGTTCCTCTGCCCCTTCTCCTTTTTCCCTAATCTGAAAAATGATTGTAGCTGTCATGGTAATTTTTCATGTATATTCATTTCCCTACACACAAAACCAAGCCTTTAAATCCAGTGCTGTACTTCTTTACATCTTATTTCCTTTAGTTCACAAGAACAAGAAAGGTGCTTTACAGTAAAGTTTTGCCCTCAGTGTCTCCAAATAAGAGTATGAACTCATTTATTTCCTTTTATGGTGACCACTTATTTCTTCAAGACAGAGCCATCCATAGAAATTACACATTCTACTGAGATTGTAAATACATTTAGGTAGAAAAGCAAGGTAGCCCTCCCTGGAAAATAATAACAACATTGTAATAATAAAATATATTTCCAAGCAAGAGCAGTAGACTGCCAACTGACTTGTAGCATCATTGGTTGTTAAATCCCAAAAAGAAGTATCAAAGAAAGGACAGGAATAGAATACTGAACTGGCTCATGAGCTCAAGATTATTGCTCCATCTCTCTCATTAACGCAGGCTCATTACAGCCTGGGGGAAGTCACCCATATTTGTAGCACCTGTCTCCCTTGTTAGGAACAACAAAACCAAGAAAGGCTGCAATACATCTGTAGAATTTAAAACCCAGAGAAATATTTACATGGAAGAGCTTAAATATTCTTTATCTTGCCTTTGTAGCGGAAAAATTGATGAGACTGAGTTGGAGGGGGATTCCCATGAATTATCTCCTGTTACTTTGTAGCTGAGAACTGTTAGCAGCTCTGCCTTGACTTCAGATAGGTGGATAAAAGTATTAATCTTTGTGAAGATCACGACACGCAATTTTGGGAAGTAAAAGCAATTACAAAATTTATATGGGTAATGATATAAACCGCTTAAGTAAGCCAAAAGACTACTTGCTTAGATGAACAATAAAATAATCTTTGGACCAAATCAAATTTAAGCTATCCCTCATACAAATGCACTACTTAATGTATGTATTTAAGAGAAGAATTTCCCGTGGATACTCATCCTGTTCCTGTGCCAGCCTCAAGCCCACGGCTCTTCACACCAGGATGGCCAGAAGGCAGGACGAGATGGGTCACTGGTCTAAACTGGCCTGGCAGCTTGCGGTTCCTTCTCATCCTGGCACCCACTGAAGCATTCAGCCCAGCGTGTGTGCAGGCAGAATACCAAGCAGCTTTCCACAGCATTGCACAAGGGGCGAAACTTATGGGGCTTTTCTAGACTTTCTGCCAGTGCAGGGACAGGTACAACTCCATGCACCAGGGCTTTCACGCTGAAGATGTACATTGTGTTCTGTGTCACAACTAGGAGAGTCACTTGACTCCAAACTTGTCTCCAAACCTGACACATGATCTTCAAGGCAATTAACTTCATCTCTTTATGGGGCTGTGCAGCCCCTCAATCACTCCAGCAAGCAGCTAATCTGAGCAGGAGCTTAGTATCAGCACAGAAAAATACAGCTGTCTGGAAACAACCACTTCGACTGATTTTATTCTGTGGATAAAGCAGAGATACCAGTTTGGTCATAAGCCTGTTGAAAAATATTCTGAAAAAAACCAAATGTGTCGATCTTCAGAGGGTGTTTGTTCTGCTGGGTTAGGTGCTAGTCTGGGACTGAGACAACCCTGAGTCTGTCCCCAGCTGCTACAGGGTCCTGGACAACCTTGGCTGGGCAAGGTCACACCTCTAACAGCTCCCTCACCTGCCTCCTCCATTCACACTGCAGGAGTCCATAGAGGGAAACTCTGTCGGGAAGCATTTCTACGCTTCATTAGGTATTTATTCAAAGCTTAAATTAAACCTGTTGCCCCAAAGGTAACAATAACTTCCAACATACTCCACGCTGAACCAGACTAAGTAGTATTTTTTTTTCCTGATCTCATACCTGGTTCTTCCCAAGACACTTCTCGTGTCAATTGAATTACTCCTAATTTACACCAGGGAAAACATATTGAAATGCTGCTATGCACAATTCCTATCAACATGTGGAAAATAGTTTTCTCTCAGCAAAAATCAGGTGAAGACATGGGTATAGCTATCCAGAAAGCCTTTCACTTCAATGAAAGCTGAAGAGAGCGGGCTCAGGGCCAACATTGCATTTTTTCAGTTTAGGTGTTCAATGTCTCCTTCCCCTCACTTCTCACTAGAAAGATTTTATTTCAGATCAATATTTGTGATACTTTTACCACCACAGCCATTTCCCATTTCAAATATGAAAACAATAAATTAAAAGACCTCATACACCTTTCCTGCTTGAGTTTAATACTAGCTGGAAGAAATGCAAGCAGATGACACCTTTCCATTACCAGATAACTGCCTGAATGCCTGCTGGACTTGCAGCACATGCTGTGTTTGTGGGCACAGACTAATATTGCTTAAGAAAATATTCCTTGAGGCCTCTCTCCTAAAGATCAGGAGCTTGGTCTTGGTAAGATGAATGAACACTCACAGCATTTTTTGAGATCAGCTATGGAAAAAATTCCTACATGCAGGAAATAAATCACCCCACTTAATGAAAGTTTTCTTAGCACAGAAAACAGAGAAATGCATGTATTTAAAGTGAAATAGCTGACAAAGACTGATTAAAAGCAATCTCCAATCTCTCTGAAGATTTAGTAAATGAAGTATGGTGTTACCTGGCTTCTGCCATTTCATTTTTTCTTTCTTAAAATGAACAAGCACTGTTGCTTATTCCCATCCTTTCTATCATCCCTTCTCTTCATGATGCAAATCTCATCCTGTCCTCTGTGTTCAAGCACAAGTCCAGAAGCAGAGACCAGCCCTGAGCTCCTGCAATGGGTCCACAGCCTTTGGCTGCCAGGTGCTCCTGTACAAATCCCTCACTTCTCTGATTTGGAGAGGGCAGTAAGAATTCAGATAGGTATGACAAGTGCTGGAGTATCTAATATGGCTTTAGGTAAACTATTTTAATAGTTGACTCATTAACAATTTATTTATAGCTTAGATTTAACTGCTAGCTTCCAGTCTTCTGACTAACGAGTCTAGTTAGATCTGCTACATTCTTGAGCTTTTTTCTATGTGGAAGTTTGCAAACTGTGATCCACCCTTAATCTGCTCTTGAAAGAAAAAAGTTTATTAAATCACTTTTGGAGATTCTTCAGCTTGGAATCATCTGAAAAGCACGTTTCTAGATGTTTCCCAGCTTCTCAGGATACTTTGGAAACATGGACACCAGAACCAGAAACAGTCCTACACCCTGCAGACAATTTTGTTCAACATGGCCAAGACCACACAACCACAACCTCCCACCAGGAAAATAATCTTAGTCAATACCTAATTGTAACTTTAGCGGATTTTTTTTTCAGTGTCACCATTTTTGAAGGCAGTCTCCCACTTTGCAAACATGACCTACACATCTTGTTTTCTCTCAAATATTTGGCCTTTCTTTCAGCATCTCTCAGGTGTGCTACTTAAGATGACCACACTTTGCTGAGAAGGACAAACCCCTGTCTGCTTCTAATCCATTGGTTCATTTTACCCCATTCTTCTAGAACAGTTCTAAGACAGTTTTGCTGGCAACACATCCCTTATTTTATTCCTCACCCCTCCATACCTCACTGAGGGTTTCTTTACATACAAAACTTTAACACCATGGCAAACAATCCTGCCAGAAACAGTCACCAGTGACCCACAGCTGAGTAGGACTGAAGCACTGAGGATGAAGCAGGTCAGCACTGATTAACTGGTCAAAACTGTTTTCTTCCAGGGATTTGGGGCTTCTTTGACAACAGTTCTATCTATTCACAGTGAGTAGTAAAAGACCTCACAA
Source organism: Caloenas nicobarica (assembly GCF_036013445.1). Taxonomy (NCBI): domain Eukaryota; kingdom Metazoa; phylum Chordata; class Aves; order Columbiformes; family Columbidae; genus Caloenas; species Caloenas nicobarica. Next base: position 22,104,629 of record NC_088252.1, read on the forward strand.
AGTCCTTTATTCTTTTACTTCCCTGCTTCTTTTGCTTGGAAGACTAAAAAGTTTTGCTTAGTTTTTACCCTAGGGAATAATAAATAATCAGGAGGCGATGCACTCATTTGACACATCCCTTGTTTCGCATGCAGATTGGGTATCGGCAGGAACAGCAGGCTTCCCCAGAACATATGTGCAAATATTCAAGAATAGCAAACAAGGATAAACATAGTTGGACCGAACAGCTTTGCTGAATAGAAGCGAATGTTTGCAAATGCTGCTTTGCAGTATTTGACCTGCTCTAATGAGCCCTCTGTATTCGATAACCTGGTCTTTCACACAAAGAAGCCTTTCTGATGAAGGACACGCACATCTGACTTCCCTGTGCGGCTTAGAAAGAGGTTCTGAATAAGCATCTCAGAGACAACATGTTATTATATATACAGTATATAATACCCCAAAGCAACCAGCTTAAACGTGTATCCTTGATGAGAATTCATATTTACTAATTATTGTCATTCATCAAATGAGCCCACTGAGACTTAACACTGCATTAGCATTAGAATTTGACATTGAACTAAGTGTTTTTTAACTTTCATAATTTGAACCTGGTCTGACTAATTTATATTAATGATTTATCCCTAGGATGATCCACTGTGTCAGTTGAAGAATGCTAGTAGTTTTGAGGGGAGCACTTCTGTATTTTCTAAGGGTAACCAAGAAAATTGAATGTTAAGATTCTGCAAAAAATCCCCACAGCCAGACCCAGAATTTTACCTTTGGTGAAAGAATAGTAATATTTATCTAGAGGAGCAGTGGCTCGGAATAGATGCTGCCAAAATGAATGATTAATGTACATTAATTGTGATAAGGAATTTTTAATTTCAAGTGTTTTTGAATGAAAAAATAAGCTATTTGATTTTTTAAAAAATCTACTCTTTCCATTCAACTTCCTTTTTTTTTTCCCCTCCTTCCGAAAAACAACAAATTGCATTTAAGTGGCATTTTTACTAAAACACATGATTCACTAAGCTGGCGTCAAGTTTTGACTTTTCAAATGCCAATTTGTCCCCATCCAAACAGGAGGGGGAAGAAAAAAAAAAAAAAAGAAAGAAAGGTGAGGAAAGGGAAATGAGAAGGATAAAGTCTGGAAAGAAAGCAGTTTCAAGCCAGCTCTGGCTTGAAGCAACCTAGAAAGACTTTCCTCTTGGTAATATTGATTTGAGCAACATCAACAACAGTTGCCAAGGAATGAAAGCAACATCTGGTACAGGAAGTTTGGAACTGGGTTTCATTTATCTTCAGCTTTCAGAAATAAAACACTAATGCTGGTCAGAAAAATGTTTTAGTTTGCATTTTCTTTTTATCTGCATGTAAATTTGCAATGAGGGAAAGGGATTTTTTTAGTAGTGAAAACAACATCAGAATACCAAAAAAACCCAGTCATTGTCCTCATACAGATTCACACAGATTACAAACAGAAGCTCCAGTCCCAGTGGCCCCGACAGCTGTTGTACGGCCAAAACCAACACGTGTCATTGAGTGTTGCTGCCTACCTGGGGGAACAATCTGGGACTCGTGCATCACTGGTTTATGTGCAAGGCACATCATTTCCAGAACTGTGTCGAGCACCACAAGTGACTTTATACATGTGCTGCTAAACACCCAGCTCTCCTTGGAAGAGACCATTCATCCGGGTAGCACTCAGACACCAAAAAAAAAAAAAAGAAAGAAAAAAAAAAAGGAAAAAAAGAAACCAACCAACCCACAATCAAAGAACCACAAACAAAACAACCACCAGACAAACAAAACCAACCAACAACAACAAATTCCACATACCAACACACACACCAGACAAACAAACCCACTCCACAAAACCCACAACCAACCACCACACAGGAGACATTCTCCTTTTCTGGCTTTCAGGAATCCTCTCCAAACTGAGATGTGAGAAAGCGACTTCATTTATACACGAGAGCACTGAAATTTTTAATCTCAGCCTCTCCTTTTCTTTGATTTTACTGCAAAAGTCTCTTTCCTATTAAGAGCTTCATCAGTCAGTCACAGAAAATGCTGCAGAAAAACAACCCAAATGCCTCTAAGAACTTCTTCAATTTGTCAGCCTCCATTTCTGTTCTAGCTGTTGTTTCTTAACACCCCACTGAGATGCAACTTGCTTGTTCGAACAGGGAATTCCTCAATTTCACCTGGCTGACACTGTTTCTCTTCCCTTGGGACAAGCAAATGCTTCCTGACAGAGAATTAAATAGAACAAGAAGTTTTTTGGGAAGCTAGCTAGTGACATCCTTTTCCCTCTGCAAACTGAGCACAAGGTCAGAGAAGACATTTCTGTTTTGATTTAGGCATCAGCCCCTTCACTGTGAAGGTGTTAAGAGATTTTTTTAGAGGTGATTGATGCCCAAGTCCACCCCTGGGGTCTAAAGACAAGATACTACCACTATAACCAACTAATCCAAACCCTCGATTCAATGGAGAGCGGGGTACATTGGTGTAAATGTGAAGTTACCAGCTCTGCTCAAAATATGTAATGAGACTGAAGCAGGTTGGCACACTTTGCTTCAACAGATCAGACTTCGGTGGGGAAGAAGTCTGACTGTTGTCAAAGGAACTCAGATTTATTTCATGCCCAACACACTGCCCATCATTTCCTTAGTAAAGAGAATATTGCATTACTAAGGCTTTTACACTGGCTTTAAGCTTTTCCTATCCGTCCATTCACAAGGCAATGGAGGAGAATCAAACTGCCTGTAGAGAAAGCAATAAAGCCTCAGACAAAGGAAGAGTCACAATTACAAGTATCAATCTCCATGAAAGATGCCAGGTGTCAGCATATGAGAACATCTCAACAGCCTTGACGGGACTGCAGGAAGACAGCGTCCCCATTCTCAATGCTAAAATTTAATCAAGATACAATGTACCATGCAAAGCCTGGCCAAAGATTATATACAGCTGAATCTGCCAAGCTACCTAGTATGAATTGTGAACAATTAAATGAAGAAAACTTGAATTTACTTTGGCATCAGCAGCAAAGTGTTCCCTGTATAAGGTACAAAAGCTGAAACTGCCCCAGATTTCATAGATTTTGTTTCCATAGAGACCCTTTATAGCTCTGCACAAACCATAACGCTACTTCCTCGGCACAGGCTGTGAAGCAAATTGTTGATCAATGTAAAGGAAGACAGGGCCCTGATTAGTTAGCATAAGTCAGGACAGCTCTCATTGATAACTGAGCTTATATGGTCCCCAAGCCTGAATTTTTTATCTGGGTGGGGGGAAGAAAAAGTATGGAGCACACAGCATCAGGAGTTTCCAGCACCTGAGGAACTCCTCCAAAACACTGCAGCTGAAAAAGTGGACTGGAAGGAACAGGGAGGTGGTACGAGGCTGGGAAGGTGACTCAATGCCTGTGCAGAAAGCAAAGAAACAGCAGCTGCCAGGCCAAAATGAAAAGGGATGGTTTCAAGCAGAAGGATAAAGCTTAGCTCTAGTATGCACTATTTCCAGCTTGCCTAAATTTATCTCTTCTCAGTATTTCTCCACTATGATATGGCTAGATATATATGGCCAGATATATATATGGCCTGCTGAAAACAGAGGAGCTTGAAATCAGGGATCAAAACATCAGCTAATTCAGAGTATAGAATGGTATATTTCTTGGTTAACTGCACCAAGAAATCTTCTTCCAGGGTGAAAACAAATGGGCACAACTGAAAAAAACTCATCAAGTTGGGAGGTGAATCCTATTTCACATTTGTATCAAGAAACATATTTGAGCAGACAATCTTTTCTGTCATTATTTTCTTTAGTTGTTCCCTTTCAATAATAGCAACCAAATAATAAAGGGGACGAAGAATATGCTGTATACAACAAGCAGCATTCCTTATGAAGGAGCAGCAGCTCTGGGAAGATAATGTCATCAATCAGAGAGGAAACAAACATGCTTTGTCCAAACTGTCGACACTGGACCTTGCTTAATTTTTCAAGTTAATATTTTCAAATTAAGTCTTCAAAGAATGCAAGCAGAATATTTATTGCAAGAGTTAAAGTCTGTTTCTTGAAAACAAATTTAATTAAGTAGCACCAATAAACAGATCAAGTAAATATTTTTTTTATTAGAAAGAAAGAACCAGAAACCAGAATGAAACCAGAGAAAAATAAAATCTATAAGACTTAGGGACAAACCCTTAAACTCCATTTTGTAAATAAACTCTTACTTCCAAAGCATTCTTTTTTTTCTTCAGAAAGAGGCAATCATTATTTGGACCCATGTCCTACAGGAGCACACCATAAACCTGTCACAGAACTTAACACACACAACCCATCTAGGGACCATTTTCTCATTCTAAAGAGGCCAGGGCCAATTCTTTCACCCTCCCCTGAGTTAGACCATCCCCACAGGGAAACATCTTGAGGGGTTATGCCAACATGTATATTGGTTACCTCTGTCTGTCCTTAGGACTGCACTCCTGGGTATCAGTGTTTCATTTAAACTTCCCTCCCATGTCTTACCTAATATATTGGTTTAAAGTCACAGCTTTACCAGCCCTTAATGGTACCACTGGGAAAGAAGAAATGAAGCATAAGTAAAAGAGCCAACAGCATCCCTTTGTGCACCACAGCTGAGCTGGTGCTAGAGATGCATTACATGTGGAAGATTCAACTGATAAAAAGTTCTCTTTAATGGAACATAGTGAATAATTTGTGATATCCTTAAAATCTTAGGACCCTGAGTTAAGCTTAGATTTTAAAGCTTTCTAAGCAAGAGGAATCAATACTCAATTTCACAAAGATTTCAATCTCCCCAGGCTCTCCTCTTCCAAAGCCCCAGGGCATTGCACCTCACCCAGGCACATCAATAATCCCGCAGGCACAAATATATGGATTTCAAGTCTCACTCACAACAGTGTATCACCACCAGACCCCAGGCATGGCTGAATGCTGGAGTTAGAGTCAACTCCCCCATGTGTTGGTCCTGTAGGGATGGCACACAGCAGGACCAGCCTGTACCCACTTTTCCACACCAGATCATTAATGGAGGAGCCACTGGGTGCACTGAAAAAGGGTGCCAGCTGACTTGTACCAGGCAAGTGATACGCAGTGATTCTTCTGTTACCAACACAAGGCTAGGTGAAAGCAGAGAAGTATTTTCATGCACTTCCCTCAAGCAAGAGATCTTCAATGCAGAGCTGCCAGCCATTCAGTGAAGACTTTCTGACCTTCTGCATATGGGACTATTCAATTTCAATTCTCACATATAAAACCCACTTAACAGAAAAGATTGCCAAGTCCAGAAAGTTTTTAACTACATTTCAACTTGGACAGAATAAGGCAGTTGAACTGATGTTTATTTGTTCTCAGAACACACAGGTTAGGACCTGAAGAGATTAGAAAAACATCATCTCAGAAATACACTTTGCTTTGGATGAGACTTACTTTGATGTATTTTTTTTAAAGGTGTGAATAAAAAAAATTTTTAGTAACAGCTTTATTATTCAAACTAAAGATTTTAAATCTTATATGGTTGGACACCAAGGGCAAAAGAACATTGGAAACACAGCCTGACCATGCAAAGCACATGGGAAGGGTAATGGGTAGTGGAGGGAATGCAGAGAAATTACCACAGGTAAAATGGCTGAGGAAAAAACAAACAAAAAAACCCCCACAGCTTTCAATAGCTCCTGAGTTTGCAGACATAGCTTTATAGCTTTAGAAGAGTGTCTATATTTAAGAAACAAAGAGGAAAAACATGCTAGTCTATGCAGTAAGAGAACTATTAGTCTGACTTCAATAGCCTTCCAGCCTTTAGAACAGATTTTGAAACAAAGTATGTTGTGAGTGAATGAAGACCAGACTGAAACAACATGTGTTACATACAGGGAGTTTGAATTTGATTTGTTCGATGCAACATCCTTCTCTGTTAGGAGAGGCAACGGAGATCCTTTACTAAAGGAGTAGGTTGCATTTGCAACAATTATTTCCTCACACTGAGAACAGTGGTACATGGATGACATTTGCAATGACACAAACTTTGTTGGCTTTAGTAGCACAGCAAAGGACAGAATCGGTATTTAAATTTAAAACCAGTACAGAAGGAGATTCATTTTGGGATAAAAACTGAGTTTCAATTATAAGCTAGGTGCTTATATTTGGAAGTGTTTGAGGAGGAAGACCTGTGGAACCTATGACAACTGAATCACCATAATGCAGCCACAAAGAAGGTCACTGTGATCCTAGCCCACTTCAGAGGAGATCAAGCCCCTGGAAGTGTGGTAGTGCTAGATACCATGTACAAAGCATCTGCAAGGTATTTATCTGAGATGTTTAAGCACAAGGTGGATTAATTCTAGAAGAGGGTAGGAGGAGGACTCTTAGCATGGTTTGAGTAATGGAAAGACACCTTTACAAGAACTAAACAAGCTGGGTTGATTTAGCCTGTCAAAAAGATGGCTATAGGAGGAGATGTAATCCCCTTGTTTCAGGCTTACACAGTAGGAGGAGGAGAACTCTTGGGGCTCAAAGACAATACTGTATGAAACGGCCGCTGAATACGCTTGGGCTGGCAGTGAGATGGCAGGTTTTAGCTCTCAGAGGAACATGGCTCAGGTGTAACCAGTTCCTAATAGGACAAGTGAGGAAGGAAAATTCAACCTACCTGGTGATGCAGCCTGCGTGCTTGGCAAAAGAGCTGGTATCCCTTGTCTGTACTGGTAGGAAAACCTGCTCACAGAGCTCGATTCCCAAAAATCTCTTAAAAAGAAAATATTTGGACATTGCACTACACTTTTATGAGGACTACAAGATAGCTACTGAATTCCCCAGATAGTGATCTGCATCACAGTCCTGCAGCCGGTATGGGCAGTGTTAGAAGTTGGGTTTTATTTTTTCAGCTTGCTTGAACATCCCATAAAAAGAAGAATTACTACAGTGAAAGAGAGAAATTGATTATGCAGATAGTGCTGTCAAATGCAGGAGGAAAACAAACTCAAAAAAATAGAACAGAATAAATTCTTTCTGCAATCTCACAGAGAGTTACATGTAAAAAAAAATATCCCAGGAGATAAAAGTAAGGGAAAGGCAAGGTGCTTTTAAAAAAAAGTTTCCACTGTCCTTTTATATCAAAAGACACACTTATAGGATTGTATTATTTTTTTTCCTTGCATAAACACAAATATCCTCGGAAACCACAGACAAATGACCCAAATAAAAAGAAAGCTGGAAAGACTGTTTAGATGAAGAACCAATCAATAAAACTGTTCAGAAGAAATATTTATCTGCATCCTGTTTGAGACTGACATGTGAGGTATTAATATTGCATGTGCTTGTCTAGCAGATAAGATAATCGAGCACCATCAAAATGCAAAGCAGCTCCTGCAACTTTTCCTTCTTCAGCAGTAAAAAAGATCTGCTTTTCCACCTGAATTCCCTTTCTCCTGCAATGCCATCTAGAGGAAACCAGAAAGATGAAAGGGAGGGCAGAGACAAAAGGATGAGAGGGTAGCTGGTACCAGGTAAAGCCAAAGCTTGCCCCAGACCTAGCTAATAAAATGAATTAAGCTTTCCAATTTATAAGGCCATTAAGGGAAGCAAAAGCCTTGGCTCCAACACATCGCTGATACCTGCATGACGAATTACTTTTGGATGGCAGATGACTCAGCAAGAGGGTTTCCCACGACACCTTTGTAAGAAAGGTGCTGCCTCTGTACTACAGGTCTCTGGCGGCTGAAGAAATCCTCATGAATTGCATCCCTTCTCCTACAATTTAAATCTGCAAATGCATGAAAGAAAAAAAACCACCTTAAACATTCCAGATTTGATAGGGGGAATAAAGGGAAAAGAAAAATCAGGAACTAAAATTTGCAGTGAGTCACAGGCATCTTCAGGCAAACCAGCACAATGTCAGGAATTTGGTTGGGAAAACGATCAGACCCTGGTTTTCACCCTCATCCACACAGTCTTCTTGCTGGGACCTTGGGTATTCAAATCCTGCAATTCAGCTTCCTAATAATTTCTTCTCAGAGGGGTTATAAGTGGTTGTGAAAGATTAAGACTTTCCAAGGCACGCAGAAGAAAGGCACTTCTGCACACACAGTGCTACCTTTCTTTGCCATCAGCTTAACCTTGTTTTGTACAGCAGCAGGGACCACAGGCTCTTAATTCCACAAGGACTAACACAAGATCAAGCAGTGTTAAAACTTCAGGAATAGGTTTGCCACATGCAATAGAGTAGTATTGGAAATGGCGTCACTTTTTTACCCTAGGTATAATTTAATCTGTTCCTCTCAGGTCACATCTCCCAAATAGTGAGGGAGGGCTGAAGCTTTCTCATCGTAGTTCCCCTGGCCTTTAAAAATTATTCACAGTCAAACCGCAAGGAGAAAAAACAAACACACACCACCAAAAAACCCCAAACAAATGGAACCAACCCAACAAACGGAACCAACCCAACAAACGGAACCAACCCAACAAACGGAACCAACCCAACCCACAATCTTCAAAGGATTTAGGGGAATAGAGCAGTTCAGAATATTTTGTTTTGACAACCACTAGCTGTATTTTTTTTTCCCGAAAACTTAGAGGACATTTTTAAGCCATAAGTTTGATGAAACTAGCAATAAATAAGGCCATGTTAACAGATCTTGGTGCTTTTATTAAAAGGTCTGAGCAAAAGAAAAAATGAAATGTTATTCAGTGCTGGACACTGCCCAGTTTTTTCACTAGCATAACAACTTTAAAGGACCTTAAAAGTAACACACATTTTAAATTAATTTTCTTTTCCAGCAGAAAGTTGAAGAAAAGATAATGTCCTTTGGTAAAGGGAAGAGACCGAGAGGTCTGAATACACTGCTCAAATACAGATACTTGTGACTGACAGAAACCTCAATTCTGTATGAAATCTATTGTTCAAGGCTGGTCTTGTGGATAGTTAGCTTAAAAGTGGGAAAGTTTTACCTTTTGTTCAAGGACAGGTGTTCCCAGCCATCAAAAACTGAGGGAATGAACAGCCCTGGTACAGCACATCCAGGATACAGCAAGCTGTTAGGGTCTATGAATGGCTATAAATTTTTTAAAGATATGTTGCTTCCATTTTTACAAGGATTTTCAGCACTTTTACAATAATAATTAATGCTATCTGCCAGTTAATAAATTTTACTTTTTTTTTTTTTTTGGTGGAATGCATCAGTTGCTACAAGAAAGCAGCTCTTCCTAAAGTCCATCCCATTGCCACTCCTACGCAAGACTTCATCACAGATGGATGTGGTGTTAAAACAGAGATGTTTATAAATACGATATTTTTATAACTACAAGACCTTAGTCTGTGCAGAAGTCTTGGTCTCTGCCAAAGGAGTGACAATCCAATTCCCAAGGCACTACTTAGAAAAGACTGGTTTGTATTTCAGAAGGTAAATGGGAAGTCTGAGTCATCTGAGTCAGCCCTACTTTTCAAGAACAGTCTTGATCAGTATTTTTTGGTAACAGCCACCAAAACAACAGTCCTTTGTTTCTCCTCTCCCAAGTGAAACTCGAAACAGTTCAATTTATCAGTGCTGAAGGGGACTTCTGTACCTGCTGATTATGAGCACAAACAAATACTATTTCCAAATCTTTCTTACAACAATCTCCAGAAATCTTTCCTTCTCCTAACATGGAATTTCTACAGTTCTTACGGAAACAACCATCAGGAATTTGAAAAGTATGTGAAGTGAGAAAGACTAGTCAACACCCTCTAATTTCTAAACTCACAGAGCAGTTCCTGGGTCACTTCAGGTTCACCACCAAGCACACAACAGGAATCCTTTGATGCCTACCATTCAGCATTCAGCCTTTATTGACCAAATTGCAATCAGATGTCCACACACCAGCCCCATCAGTTTCCAGCAAGACAAACCCCACTGCCAGCTGGATGCAGCAGCAGTGGCGATGGTGCAGTGGCCATGACCTGACACAGTGCATCAGCCCCTGCTGAAGAGCACACATTCCCTCTTCCTGTAGGACTAATGCTATTGTATTTCTTTTTTCATACAGGCATCTCTATCTCATTTATCTTAATGTATTAGTGGGAGGGGAAAAAAAAAAATAATTCAAATAGACTTATTAGGTACCAGCCGCTTTGGTTCCCCTTACTAGTTTGCAAGATGGTTGTTCCCTCTACTCTCAGCTTGGCAACATCCATGTGTTTTACCTTCCCATCCAAAAAACCCAAGTCCTTTCACCTTCTTCCTTGAAGCCAATTTCAACTAGTAGCACAGAAAGAGGCACCAGGACATCTCTAAGTGCAGTATAAAGACAGATAAATCTTTCATGAAGCAGCTACCCTGCTGCACAGATCAGGCTGCAATTTCTCCCAGCAAAGCCACCCCTACATGTAAGAAATCATCCCCTCAGCTTGCTACCCCAAGGACAGCACAGGCTAGTTTTTATACTTACACCCTGAAACAAGTGATTTTTTTTTTTGTTGTTGTTTTTAAAGCACAAAACAGGTAATCAGTTTACAAAGAGAAATAGATGGTGCCTCACCCCTAAATAGCCTGAGCTCTCCCAAACCCACAGAGGAAAACAGTGACTCTGACCTGCAGCTGCGCGCAAAGGGATACTAAATCTACTGGGATCCGATAGTGTAGCTGCAGTTCACTCAAGTATGCACTACAAACTAGTGCTGACAGCACTGTGGAGCCCTAAATATTTAGTAACCCTAGTACATCGTAGTGCACTATTCTCAGAATGAGATGAGATACTGTTTTAATTTGTTCTGTCATAAACAAAGAAAGTGAAAATCAGAAATTACTGTAACGGGAACACACCAGAGCCACTGCTTAAAGTGGAAAAAATTTGATCCGATTTTTATCCTTTGTAGAGTGGTTCTCAAGCAGAGAATTTCAGATTTTAAACTATATATGCTATGGTTTTAAAATCTGTTCCAGAAACTTCTCTATAAGTATAGGAGAGTTTCAGCAAAACACAACAGTTGGGTCAATCAGAGAGTGGCAACTGCTGCAAAATGGTAATTGACTCCTACAGATTGCAGAGAGTTTAATTTGCCAAAGAGTTTATCAGAGGTACCTCCAGATGTTAAACCAGGGAAGGGTGCGCTCTGTGAGCACCGGGGCTTTGAGGAAGATTCAAAAGAAATGTGTTCTTCAAAAAGAGAAAGCAGAAGTTCAGGTGTAATGGCTGGGAGCGGGTTTGCAGCTGGTTCTCAGCCAGATGTGCACTGGCACCAGGAGCGTGAAGCATGGCCAAAACAGCAGGCACACACCCTTCTCCCGGTGGGAGGCAGATTAGAGAGATGCTTTAACTCTGGGGATGCTGTACTCCTTTTTCTTAAAAAAAAAACAACTTTATCTACTAGCCAAAGCGAAGGTTTTATTCCTTCACTGGGGGTAAGAGGGACAGCAAAGTAATGCAAGATAAATCATACTCGACACAACTCTTAATACATTCCTCTAAAAAGATGGCTAGACCGAAAGATGTCCATGTACTAACCTTGACTGAGAGGTTATTTTTGCCCAGTATACTAAAATATATACATATATATATATATATTCAGGAACAGATCATCCTTAAAAAAACATTACTTTTGCTAAGCTGCCAACATCAGAACATGGTTTGTCTATGGGTTAAGCCAGGACAGAGGCAAGAAGATGGTTTAAGTAATTCGGAGCACAATTTCCTTTTGGAAAGTTACTTTAGAAATCTGAAGTCACAGTATTGTCCTAAGGAAGAGGCTTCTTGTAATTTATGCTCTGTTTTTATTCTGTGAGAGTTTAGGCATGAGGTTTTTCCAGTGGCTTTCTAAACAATTCCCAAATTGTGGGGAAATTAACTTTGAAGGATGTTGGCACCCAGCTTTCAATAACTGCTGGAAAAAAAAGATGCTTTGCAGGTGACAAATCTGTCTGCAAATCTTTGCGGGAGAAATCCTTGATAGCAAAAAGTACTGAATGAGACTTTGCAAAGTAATTATAAAAGAGGACAGGGTATCACAAGTCACAGGTTTAGGATTTCTTGCCTAGTATTAGCACTGTATCGTAAAGTCCCATGGGGAAATCTCAGCATGTTTTGCAAGCATTTCCAATTTGAACTTGAAAATGATTTCCACGTTGTTTTGGTTTGGTGTGTTGGTTTTGTTTTTGTTGTTGGTTTTTGTTTGGTTTTTTTTTTTTTAAAAAAAAAAAAAGAGACTTGCATTTTAGCACTGGACAAAATGGAGCCAAGCGAGAAGAGCCACTTATATAAAAGCTGCCTTAAAAAAAAAAAAAAAAGGCAGTTTTCTCTTGAAGGGTGATGGCTCAGCAACACTGTTCTGGACAGATATCACTGTAAATCTTCCTCAGGGCTACACTTTATATTAGGCCATATCCTAGTACCAAGGAACAACAGCTGATGTAGCTGTACTATTAAATTACTGGGGTTCACAGTGGTGTGACTGCATAGTAGCAGTGGCAAAGAAGTTCTGGTTTGGTTGCCTTAGTGCACAAGGCTTCCACTTAAGGAATGGGAGTCAGCACAAGTATGCTAATTTGTGGTCACCAGCTGCTTCAGATGAGCCACGAGGTACACAGGTAGGGTAGGACATTGAGAAATTTCTTAGATCATTTGTTGGTATGTATAAAAAAAGAAAAAAAAACCCCACCACCACGCACACATTAAAACACAAAAAACCCCCAAACAAAAGACACCCAAACAAACAAAAAACCCCCACACCACAAGCACTGAAGGATGAGGTTTAATGCAATGCCCGCTTCTCCAGCCCAATATCAGCCCTGAAGCAACAGCCCAGATCCAAACCCCATAAGTGTTGTTATTTAAGAATATATTAAAACCATAAAAATCAAGAGAGGGTGTTTGCATTCCATGGGTGCGAAATTCAAATGCAAGGAGCTAGAAGAATGTCACAGACTGTAATGCCTTTGCAAACAGCCCCTGAGGCTGATTTGTCACACATTGCTGGTCTAAAAGCAAGCTCTATTCAGAAGAGTTATTCCTTAGAGATTGTTATAAAACTTTTTAGCCATCTCTGATTCAGCATGCTTTTAATCCCATAGGAATGGCTGTCATTTCAGGAACTCTTAATAGGTGAGAGGAGAGCCTATGCCCCATCCTTACAGGGAAAGAAAAAACCCACCAAAACCCAGGACTGTAATTCGCTCAAGATGGCTTATACTTTAACATTCTACTTCGCTGCACTTCATTATCATTGAGAATAAGGTTTTGAACATTTCCCTCAAACACCTCCTTCTAATGGGAATTGTGCTGGACACAAAATACATTTTCTTGTGGTCGTAACATAGCAAACTCTTTCACCCCCAGTCCCTCAAAGTTCCCAAGATGCCCTGAGCATTTGGTTATAAGGAAGGTCAATGTGTCCTTGAGCACAAAAAGCAGACAGCATGCAAATAAATAAAGCAGATGCAATATAGCTCCTATTCCAGGTAAAATGTAGCAGCTGGTCATGTACACAGGGGATTCTCTTTCATTTTGAGGCTGCTTGAAACGTTTCAATACATAATTGATGCTTCTCCATTAGTATTTTAGTTCAGATAAGGTATATGCTTTGGAAGGAAATCTCTCGCCCATCCTTCCTTACCACACTTCGGTCTGTATCATGGAGCAGTCTCTAAGTGCAAGAACTGGTTTCCTTCCAAATGAAATCACACTGCAAGATGCTGTGCGGATGTGCGCCAGTGTGCTTTACCTGCTTAGCGGGGTTCAGTCCCTGGGACTAGGTCAGAGCTAGCACAGAGCAACTGCTGCACACATGCTATGAAATACATATGCTGTAGACATCAGACCCCCAGCACTATGTTGCTTTACAGATCTGCTCTCATTGGGCTGCCCGCTAGACAGAGAGCAAAGAGTAACTGGGATTAAGTTGAGCTCCTGTGAGGTTGGATTGTGCTTCGTGGGAAACTCCCACTAGCAAATGGTTGAAACCGCTTTTATGTAGAATCATAGAATAATTTAGGTTGGAAGGGACCTTCAAAGGTCATCTAGTCAATCCCCCTGCAACAAGCAGGGACATCTTCAGCTGGATCAAGTTGCTCAGAGCCCCGTCCAGCCTGGCCTTGAATATTTCCAGGGAGGGGGCATCTACCAACTCTCTGGGCAACGTGCTAGTATTTTACCACCCTTATTGTAAAAAATTTCTTCCTCATATCTTGCCTCAATCTGCCCTCTTTTAGTTTAAAACCATTACTCCTTGTCCTATTGCAACAGGCCCTGCTAAAAAGTCTGTTCCCATCTTTCTTATACGTCCCTTTTAAGTACTGAAAAGGTGCAATAAGGTCTCCCCAAAACCTTCTCTTCTCCAGGCTGAACAACCCCAAGTTTCTCAGCCTTGGAGATGAGTGAGATCATTTCCCCAAGCAGTTTGTTCAGAGTTCAAGATTATTCTTAAAGACTCAAGAGAAAAAAAAAAATGCACTCATGTCATACATGTGCATTGGGACCCTGTAAAAAGTCCAGCAGGTTCATAGCTCATGTTAGTAACTTTAAAAATGTTCAGTCCATGTCTGTCTGATAGCTGTATATAGGGGTGGATTTCAGTAAGAAATAGCTTTATAAATGAAGGGACAAGAGCTAATGTCTTCTAACTAGAAGCAACAGGGTGAAACCCTTAAAAATACTGTTTATTACCAGCTATCTCCACTATGAGAACAAATTGCCTATTGAAAGAGTCGCACATACACACAGTTTTATCACTTACTAATGCTGCACTCTGAGGCTGTAGCATTTTTTCCCTTATTAATGGAATATAACAGAGCTTTAGGGCATATCCTGCTGTTCAAACAAAAGAATGAGCAGTTTGCAATAAGCTCCCATTACAAGAAGCTGTAGTCTTTCTCTGTAGGACATCTCTCAATGCAGCTATATCTAGACTGAACCTAACAACATCCCTGTGGGATAAGTGATCTTAAACCTGCTGACTCCAGGGAAAGCTGGGGACATTCAGTATCCCCAGGTGTCTCCTCTTTGCCACTTTCCAAGATGACTTCACGTGTCTGATGGGTGTGATTGTGCCAAAAGTTCCCTGGGTGGAATCTCCACGCAAAGCCTTTCACAAAAAAACCTGCCCATTTCCTGCCTGATCAAAAAAATGGATTTGCAACAGATTCACCAACAGAACAGGCAGGGATGTGGGAGAAGGGGACACAGCACAGGTGCCCGGTGAAGGATGCACCACATCTTTCACCACAAGGGCAGAAGTGGCCTGACAACTCCAAGATTCACACACTACTGCCAGCTCTTGACAATGTCAGAGCGACTTGACATCTAAGTCAAAACACTCAGGATGCCACCAATCTAAAGTTCTAAAGGAATAAAACACTCTTTCTTGTGTTAAACTATGCAATGATATTCTCTTGGTTTGTTTGACTCAGGAAAGGACATTATCTCTGAAGCATTCAGAAAAAAAAAAAATAAGTGGAGTACAGAAAGCTCAAGGAACCACCCTCAGCTGAGCTGTGAAAGTAGCAATTTAGCTCAGCCTAAGGATAGCATAAATAATAAAAAGCAGAACTTTTTCCTGTGATATAATTCAGATAGCCTTAATGGATTTTCCCCCCCCCTTTTTAAACAGCTGCAGCGAAGTAACTCACAATTATCATATCTTCAATTAAACACACCGTGGGGCTTTTGGGGGATCTAGCATGAAAATATTGTCTGGAAAAAAAAAAAATTACAAGCTGTTAAGAGTTAGTTCTAAGTTAATTAAGTCAAGATTGCCAGATTGCCACAAACTGGCATGGGATTCCTAGATCCTCTTCTCTAGAGAAACAAATGGCAGAGTTTTGTGCAGTCAAAAATGAATTCCTGACCAGTTCCTGCTCCCACAGTGATAAGACTAGTGTCAATGTTTAAGCAGATAGAAATTTCTTTAACGATCAGTCTCTATAAGATCCTCTTTCTATAAATGACTTCAGTGTGACTAATCCAAAGAAAATGGTTGAATGCATTACAGTGGAGTGCACTAAGTGATCACACCCTTTCAAGCCATAGCTGTCTTCTGAAGGCAACAGCTTATGAATAAATAAAGCGGGAAAGTGCTCATAAAACCTGCACATAAAGAAACCATCCTACTAAGGACTGGGCTATTCCCGTGTCAGTAATAAACCCTGAGAACCCAAATATGAAGAATCCCAGCTCTGCCATTTCTTAGGTTCCCAGTTTTCATTTTTTCTTCCCTCCTCCTACTCAATCAACTAAAAAGTATATTATTTTCATTTATTTCAGCTTTGGGTTCCTTGCTGTGTCCATGAGCTTTCAAGGCAGGGTCTCTCTGTATGTCCTGTACAGACAAGTCCACTGGGCACTGGGGACAAGATAGAAAAATGGGCTCCAGCACCTCCTCCTCTTCTCAGAGCTTCCTGCAGGGAGTCCATGCGGCAGGAAGGGTTCCTGTTTAGCACTTGCTACACATAGAGGTTACGTAGTCTGCCTTATACCTCTGAGCAGTCCCATCTCTTTAGGGGATGTGGGGACAGGTTTTATGCCAATGAAAACCAGTCCCCAGGGCAGCACCCCACCTCGCCATTCCCCTTGAAAGCCCTGAGATTTCTTGAATACTGTGAAGTTGCTCAGCAAAAGTGTTTGGCTTTAATGAAAAGCTAAGGGGAAAAAAGGCATAAACCTGTCAAACAAACAAACTGGCTATCTGAGGGATCTAGCCAAAAGGAACAAGCCTATTAAAGGAATCATTTTCTGCACCAATATGTCACTGCACTATACTCTGTGCATAATTATTACTTAAATCCAGCCATCCCATGCATTATTAATAAGACCAGCCAACTTCAAGTCCCCATGCAGCCGTAAAGCAGATATATTAAATATTCCCAAGAGGAAACGGGCAACTATCCATTATCAGCAATAGACTACATAGTTAAGTCAATGCCTCTTTCAAGCAGGTTTTGTTCTGGTGTGATCAACAAGGCTGCTCTACCCCATCCTCCAAACTGCCTTTACTGTCAAATCTGAGCAGCATTTCCTCATTTCTCCATGAAGCATGCAAGTTTACCCTTTATTGGTAAACTGCTAAAATATTCACAGAACAGAGAGCAACCTCAGCAAATTGACAGCAGAAAAATAAGAGGTAGTGGGAAGTCAGGGCTAAAGAAATAAGTATGAGAGAAGGGGAGGAAGAACAATGCTCTTATGTCTGCTGAGGGCAATGGAGATGTTTGTATGCTATTCATGCATCTGCCACGGCTATAAACTTGTTAAATACAGGCATATGTCAATCTACCAGTTTATAATTCAGCACTACTCAAATCTGGGCGACCATGATTCTTACCCCTCCTAAATTTGCTCTACACTCTTTTAAGTCCGTATTTCTAGCTGCTTGTGCCCAGTTGTAGAGTAGTTGTACAAGGCCACACCAGCAGCAAAATCCATAAGTGAAACGCTGTTTTTTCCAGTGGCATGGTACTTTCTCATGCAGGGGCATGCAGCAAAACTAACATGCTCCAGTTGTGGGGATGGGAATTTCTTTCTCAAAAGAGGATTTGGATCCAAACCCTCCCCTTAGAAAACACACAGGTTTTACACAAATACGTGACAGCAGGTAGTGCAAATTGTAGCACTTCTTGCATACTCCTGTGCCCTGTCCTCTTTATGGTTTCCCTGTATTGCAGAGTGACTTGGTAGCACACCATGCAAGGAGTCATTGTGGAGTGATTCAAAATAGCAAGCCTGAAGTTTAAAAGCTTCAGCCACAAGTCAAGGAAATACCCACAAATTATATGTTAGGAGAGTATTTTCTATCAAAATGTTTGGCTAGAGATTTACAGGGGCACACAGTAATAGAAATATCAATATGCCTTGGAAAAAAAAAAAAAGGAAAGGGGGAAAGTCTAAATAATAATCCCATGATATTGTAAAATGTATTCTTTTCACTATAGAGTACAAAGAGCAGAGAAAACAAGAAACACAGAAGAGGTGCCTGTGCTGGACAGCGCTGGTTGTGAAGTTTACAGCCTCTCTCAGCTGACTGCCAGAGGAGCTGCACGGTACGTTGATGTGCATGATGTTTTTTGTCTAACAGATACAACATGCCTGAAAGACAAAGGTATCAAGCCAGCTGGTTGTGAAGGTAGCCTCTTGGGCTCCTTTTTGCTGCTGGGAAGCCTAGAGTAGTTGACATTTCTTATCAGTAAAAGTGAGCCCAAAAGGTTTCCTGCTTACAGGGGGAGGCACAGCAAGCGGATGAGTAGATTCTCTGAGATGCTCTGTAATGTATGGTTTGTTGAAGGACTGAGACACTTAATGAAATAGTTATCAATACCTGCATGTGTACTTAAAATTAGGTAAAAGTTAAATTAGTTCCATGTTCAGTCCTTCCCTTCTGTCAATAATCCCTCATTTTTTTTTTTAATCAGTCTGTAAATGACTGGCAAAAAAATAGCCCCAAAATCAGGCTGTTTGAGAACCCGATGTAATTCCCCCAGTGGCACCCTCCACAAAATGGCTATCTTGAACTCCTACTATCATGTTCTTAATTTACAGCATGAAGTATAGTTCTCTGAATTCCTGCCCTGCAGCAGGACAAATATCCCATTGCAATATTATAAGGGGGGGTGGTAAGTGATTCAAAATAGGCTGCAACAACAATCAGTATCACAAATCTAAAGATGCTATTAGCAGATTACCTGAACAATATATTATTGCTGAACCAAGATGTGTTAGAAAACACTGAGTCATGCCACTGAATTAATGAAATGAGTTTGAAATTGTAAATTTTCTGACTAAATTCCAGCACAGTTTGCATTCTTTGTCAGTTGCTGTAATCCTCCATACCCATAGCCCACATTACTCATATTTTAACCTTGTTCCTATCATGAACAAGGGGTAAAACCTGAAAGTCAGGTGTCACAGAAGCAGAGTTTGGAAAAATAAAACAGCAAGTATCATAGTAACATTAAAAGCATAGTAACAATAAAAGCATTCCTCACCCAAGATGATTCCTGTTCAAAGATCTGCTTTTTGAGGGTCTTCGCTCAAATTGCCACCAATGCAGGGGCTTAACCTGCAGTGGATTTAGAAGGTTGCTTGCTAGGATGTATAGGAAAGTGGGCAAAATCACACATTAAGGTAACAGCTACTTACAAGACTGAAACGAGACAGCTTGCTAGCATCTTGAGGTTTACTGCAGGGATCTTAAATCTTGAGAATTAACCTTACTTTTCAAAGTGTATTTTTAAAACCAAGAGCATTAGACATAAGAAACAAACAAACAAAAAGCTATTTTGGTTTTGCTTTTATTTCTGTGGTTTGTTAGACATTTTGGGAGTATAGAGAGGCAAGATAAACCAGACTCAAAGCCTCCTGTTTCTTATGTTTATATCCAGCTGGACCTATTGCTTATCTCTTTTCCATTTAACTCTCTATTAACTAAGAAGAAACAATGAGGGAAGAGTTAGTCTGGCTGAGCCCCCAACTCCCTCCTGAGAGGGATGTGCAGACAGTAAGTTGGATTGTGTGAGGGGCCAGTGTGAGGTGAGCTAATTATCTAGGGTGGCCAAACCTTTGGAGGCTGAGGAGCAGGGCTCGTTATCACAAGAGAGCAGCCTGTCTACCATTGTTGCTTTGCTAGTGTTCCAAGGATGGTGCACGTTTTCGTTTTGATTATCCTGCTCTCTCAAAATGAGGAAAAGGAATTTGGATCTCTGCATCTCTCTAGGTTGTCTTGTATTTTGATCCAACAGCAAGGTCTTGAACACATGGGATGTACCTGCCTGTGTACAGAAGTGACCACTCCTTTGCGAATGTTTATCTGTATTTTGCTGTCCCATTTTGCTGCCTCTTGGCTAAATCTCAGAAATTTCAGGAGTTATGGAAAATGTTTGACATAAAGGCAGAGGCTGCTCTAGGAACATCATTGTCCTGAAATGCATTAACCTCTATTAGGATTAATTCTGTTTCTAAGAGAAAGATTTAAGAGACTGCTCATTTGTCATGAGTACTGCAAAAATATACAAAAATTAAACTCAGTGGACAGAACATGAGTGCAGAGAACCGAGTGGAAATTGGGCATATACGGTAATAACCATTAACCTTGGTCCCCCTACAGTTAGTGTCCACTAGCTCTGCAATGCACTATCTGCTCTTCCCACCATTTGGGGATGGATGCAAGTGATGGAACAGGTAAGGGCTACCCTTTGGCTCAAGTACAAAGAATGTACCTTTTTTTTTTTAATTAACAGATAAAATCCCCAAAAGCAGCAGCTTGCTGCATACATACTCTAGAGCTCCAGGTCTGATCCAAAGCCACACACTGGACTGTGGAAGTTATGCTCCAGACTCAATTCCTATTTTCACAAACAGGCAGAATAATGAAGCCGCCCTCTTTGGACACTGACACCAGTTGTATCTCTAGTACACCTGCTGGAATACGCCAGCATTTCTTCTTTCCCTCCTTCAGATTTTATTCCTCCCACAGTTCTTTGGCTTCTGCATGAATCTAATCCCTGCTGGCAATGCTGTGTTAGACTGCATCCCTTTCAGGAAAAGGCATGCTAGTATGGTGGACTGCAGGTCATGAAAAAGGGAGTCCTGGTAGTCCAGGGTCATTGAAACTAATTACACCATCCAATTCTTCACTGATCCTGCCCTTGACACTGAAATAGTGACTAGTTTCATCCTCCCACAGAGTCTCTCTATTGCACTTTGTTTTTCAGAGGCAAGAACACATACAGCATCCCTGTATTAGAAACATCTTTTTTTTGTGCTGTGCACACCAAGCTGCTCTAGGTTATTGTGGGTTTCCACCTAATCCAAATCACTGAGGCACGGTCTGGGAAATGGTAAATGAGGCTGACAAAGAATTAAGAAAAATGTTGTCCAGGGAAAACATTGGCTCCAACTTAACATTTCTAATTTCTCTTTTCATCTTAATGGGAACAGCGGGAAAGAGAAGGTTCTTGTTTCTCACACCCTCTCCACTTATAATTCTTTTCACTCAGCACCTGAAAAATTCTCAAACTGTACCATTAGAAAAATCAAGCAAGAATTAGTAGAAGAGTTCCTCAAGTAGTTCTCTCAGGTGAAGGTTTGTATTGTAGCAGCAGATAACAAAACAACAGAGGAGACATTTTAAGCACAGTGATCAAGAACATGCTTTCTCATTAAACAGCTGTCCTGAAATCACAAATGCCAACTGAAAAAAAAACAAAAAAACAAAAAACAACTCAGGACAACTGTCCAGAGGCATGAAAACACATAGTAAACCCTGGCTGTGTCACAGGAGAAGAAAGCATTAAGTCAGCTATTCTGGGATATACAGGCTGGGACCAGGAGCTGTGGAAATTTCAGGCTGGAGGCTTCAACCCCTAAGTCTGTTTCTGGAGCACGCTTTGACCCCCCCCCCTCCTGCCCTCATCCTTCTCATAGCAGTGAAGGAGATGGCCTGTGTCAACAAGCCAAGCAACTCACAGCTCTTGCACATTGCAAACAGTCCCACATTCAGAGAGAGAAAATATTTAACTATGTGGCACACTAAGAGCAGGGAAAAGAATCAGCAGCAGGCTACACCTTTGAGCTTTCTGCCCCTCTCAAGAAACTGCTTTAAATTTCTATTGACTGGCAGCCCATCTGCCTTGCTTATACATACTCTGGATCAAACAGCTTATCACAGGGTTTTATTTGGAAGGCAGTGTGAGGGGAAAGCATTTAGCATCTACTACACCTGCTGAGTAGGGCTGGCAAGTGCAAGGCACTGCACAGCCACATGCCCTACCTGTTCTGACATCAAAGATTATTCATCTCCTATGCAGAAATGTCCCTGCAATTCCCAACGTAAACATATTCACAATTTCATACTAACACTGTCCATCCATACAAAACATCTTTTAGTCCTCCTCAGTGTTTTTCCCACCAAATACAATCACCATCTCTTTTACCCTTTTGCTTTTGACAGTCTATCTCCATCCTTCTCTGTCTCACTCCCTTATGAACAACTGGCAGAGGAAAAGCAGGTTGTTACAGGTTTCTTTGCACACATCATCCTAGAGCACCTCTGAGGATTGCATCTTACCTTTGGCTGACTCAGTTCAGCTACAGAGCTCTCAGCTGTGCAGGGACAGGACCAGGCTAGGTAGCAGAGGACAAATCCTGCTGGTGGAATTGCAGCATGTTGTGCAGATCTCAGTAAAACATCCCCACCAACAAACTCCAAAAGAGAGAGAAAAGGCAGAGCAGCACGATTACCTTTTGTGTAAGAAAAGGAAACTGCCTCCGAGGGCTTTAAGACTCTCAGCACTTTGAATGTGATTGAAAACAGCTGAGGAGGCACAGCCAGGTGCATGAACAACCCCACACTCAACTCTAAAAGGGACATGATAATTTTCTCTCCTTACAAGGGCCCCTGACCCTTTAATGAACGTTTTTCAATGAAACTAAGCATTTGCATAAGTTTGAATTTGCATATCTGCTGGATTGTAGTGGTCAAAATGGTCTGAAAGCACAGTAAGGATGGTGCAGGTTGCTGCCAGTTTTCTAAATTGGATTGTGCAGGGTTAACACAGGGCAAAGGAGAGAGGGCAGCATGCAAGGATTTATGGAGAAGAAAGCATGCAAACTTGTTTAGCTGCTATATTGATCCTTGACACTAACTTCTCTATCTACCTTTAACTTAAGGATGTCAGCAATCTATGCTTACTGTTACTGCAAACAGATGAATGGGAGGTTCCTCATTATTTTAGGAACAACTTTAAGTAAAGGTGAGAAATAAGGAAAACCTACAAGAGCTTCAAATTCAAAACCTTAGCCTTGGCTATTTTCAACCACTGCACCCATAGCACTCAACCAGCCCATGCACTCTTTTACAAAAAAAGCTGCATTTTAGTCCCTCTTCTGGTTTTGTCTTTTAAACTTCAAGTCCTATTTCTAGCTACTCAACACTTACCTCAGGCTCAACCCCAAGCCTCACCTGAACTAAAGGCCAACATGTTAGCATTAGTAAAGTGCCCCAGGTGCCTGCTATTTAACCACCTGCACTTACAACACTCCATCCCTCTATCCCCCGGCCAGCACAAATTCACCACACTACAATCAACATTAAAATTAATCTATTGTTGTGGTTTGGGGTTTTTTTTCCTGAACTGAATCACATGCCAGGTTTCTAAAGAAATTTCAACAGTTTTATTTTGAAAAGCTTTTACAGAAAGGTAGTTCTTTTCCTCTCCCAGTGTTTACCAGATCAGCCCTTAACATTACAGGTATTGCACACCCTGTACCAGGATTTTTAATTCAGTTGTGCTTCTGCTTGTTTATCTTTTTCTATAATAAAAGAAATTTCAGTTCCTTTTTCCTCCACAATACAGAAGTACTGTTGTGAAGGAACTCTGTAGTGGACTTGCTCTGGATTTACAGCACTGCGAAGCAGGATCTGTCCCCTTAATACCAGCAAGCAAATGCCACCCATTATCATTAAAATCGGGCAGAATAGAGGGAACCAAGTAGGGTATACTGCAGGTCAACAGAGCACTTTAACAAGATCTCCTTATCTGCAAGGCCAGAATTAGAGAAAAAGCATATACATAGGCTGAATTTACAAATAATCCTTTCCCATCGATGCACAGTCACTGGAATTTGTTTGGTTCATTGATAAATTAGCTTCCTGTTGGGATTTTGTGAATGTGTGATTTAGAGGTAAATAAACATCTGGCCCTGACTTAAGAGTCAGTAATGTTCAGCTGACATGAAGGAAAAAAAATGCTACCTGAAAAAAAAATTACAGTCATCATCACAGACTGTATATCCTCATAAAAAATTGGAGGATACTCTACAAACCTGGTACAAATTAGTATCCACACCAACACAGGTGTATATGAAGGTATATGTATTGCACTGGCCCTTTTGCTTACTCCAGCTGGCTGGATACTCACTGTCATACAGTTTTGATTTTATGCTCTGCACCTCGATGCAAAAGGAGAGAAGTTTTCAGTTGTGGGGATAATGCTCGGGCTTTTATTACACAGGCAGCATCAGGAAGAAAAGCAGTTTTGGATTTAGCGGGGGAGAAGTGGACAATGATATTAAACAGAGAGCAGCTGTGTTTCCGATGCCATGGTCTCAGCATCGCCCCATGCAGGGGTTGCCCTGGGAGTGCCCTGAGGTCAGGGCTTGAACTGCTCCCAAACATTGCACTGCTGAGATACCCACACCCTGTGAGGACGGCAATGTTTTTTCTTTTGGACTCAGTAGTCCCAGATTCAATACATAATCCTATTTTTATATAATTTTGCGCCTTTGGGGCCTGCATGAACAGTCCCACAGATGTGTTATGCTGCAGATACAACCACTGTGACCAATTCCCCACTTGTGCTGCTTGTTGCTGTCAGCAGTCCCATCAGCATGGGTTTGCATGGACTTGGGCCAAGTAGAAGTCTCCCAGCCCTGGATCCACACACTAGAGGGACAGTTTTGTCCCATCCTCACTAGTGGTTGTCAGAGCATCCTTCTGAGTTCACCGGGAGGCATAAGAGCCGGAGGGAGGCTGGTTTCCAGACCTGCTCCAGAGGTTACTTTCCAAAATGCAGCTTCTGCTGATTCATCCCCTAGCGACACTGCTGACTTCGTGTAAACGCCTGACCCGAGAACATAAATTACCATTAAGGCTGACAAGGATATACCCTCCACAACAATAACTCACGTGGCTGCTGCTCCCTAGCACAAAAGAACATCCCTTTTGCTTTGGCACAGTGAGTAGATTATTTGGGATTATTAATGCGAGCATTTCTCACTGACATTAATGAGGCTGGTGCACTTTTGACATAGGAGGACAGCCGTACTCACACCACGGGGCTTTGACACAGTGCAGTCACCATCGTTCTTCAGGGGAAGAGTGATTTGTTGCAAAAGACTCATTTCTTAATGTCTTCATTCTCAGCACAAACCTCTAAACGCCATTACTCATCCCCTGTAGTACACAGGATACCCTAGAAAACAGCCACTACTGCTAGGCAGGATGGAAATTATAAGGGCTATCAAATCAGCCTCCAAGCTTCAGGGCTGGAGATGATCACCAGGTGGAAACAGGGAGAAATGTCTCCTCAGTGATGACATTATGGCAGAAAGGTATGGATTGAAGTGATCATGGAGCTGGGAAGGCAAGGAGGGAACTTGCAAAGTGCGGTGGTTTCACCCTTCCTGGAGTAAATTTCCATAACGCTTTACCTATTGTAAAGCAATCATATAATTCAAGGTTAATGCTTTGAGACACTCTTAAAGGTACACACTTGTTATAATGTGCACTATGTTAATTACAGCTAAAATTATTCCCAGCATTTTTACTTTGGCACTGAAACATCTGTTTGCATCTGCAACAAGCCTCTCTTATCCCACAGCAAATTTTATAATGTTTTCATTAGGACCATCTAGCAAATGAAAAGACAATATTCCAGTAATGTTTCTCTCACTAACAGATGTGATCTTGTTGAAATCTTTCCCTTTGGTTCCCTTTACCTTCTTGCTCCCTGGAATGAGAGGAGAATAAAACACTACAATAAAGGGAAGTTAAGCAACCTCATTACAAACAACCTAGAGCAGCAAATGATTTGAGGTTTGGAGAAAGGGAGCTTACACATTATTTGCGCTTTTTCTGGTAGATGTAATGACCAACAAGGAGCCTCAATCCAAAAACTTTATTTTAAATGAGGTAAAAGTAGCTGTCACTTTTAAGTAAGATGACTGGGTGCTTTGTGAAAGTGTTCACTGTATAGACTCAATCATATCTTACCAAGCATATTTCTTCTTCCAGTCTGATTTCTAGGTTGAGAATGGGATATTACAAGTTTCTGTCTCAACTCAGTCTTTGACTGAATAGTTTAAACATTCAGAACCTCAACAGGGTCAGCATCCAGACGTGTCACTCTGTTGTCTCTGGATGCAGTGAAAGTGCTGCTCAGTGACCAGAAAGCTCTTATAAATTCTAAGTATTTCAGGGCAAAAGAGATCCAACAACAAATGTATGGAATATTAACACACTTTGTTCACTGGATATCAAACCTAAGGTCTGGTATAGCTCCTGTTCCACACACTGATTATTTCTGAGCCTTTCTTGTTTTGGGACAGTCTCCTTAAAACCTTCTTAGTTTTTCTGATAATGCTGCCAACCTGGGAGTTGTCGTGCTATCTTGTGACCCAGCTATCACTTCAGCCTGAACTCCAGCAACCTCCTCTGAAGCTTCTGTGATGGCCCAGCATCCTGGCTCAGGTTTGGAGCCAGGTGTCCAGCTCGCGAATAGGGAAATATGAGCATGGGTTTAAGAAATTCGCTCAACCTGTACTGGGGTGGGCAGGCTCAGCGTAAGCACACACAGGTGCTGCTGTTGAAAGCAGTAGGAAAATACATGTTCAGACCAAGTCACTTTCTGACACTGTTTATAGACTATTATCTATTAGTACTCAGAGTTATTGGAATAAATCTCGCAACCTGTTTTCAACAGAATTATGTTTGGTGTCTGGTTCCTTCCTGTTGCTGTCTCTCCTCCCCCTTATTAAGCAAAGGCAATTCATCTCTACAAGAAACTCTGATGATAGATGCAGTAAAGAGTAACTTTATGCCACCAATCAAACACTTACAGCATTCCTAAAATTACAGCATAGCAGTTCCATAGCTATAAGAAATCCTTTTTTATTTTTATCACTTAGCCTGGAGTATATCAGAACTTCATTTTCTAAAATCAATACGTGAGAAGAAAATCAGATTTAACACATGAAAACAGCAATAACGTGTGAGTCCCTCTTATTTTGCTCTTCCTATGTCGCAATATTGTCTTTTGAGGATCACTCCTAAAGGATTTACCATCCCATCCTCAGTTTCTGATCAGAATCAGACCAACATTTCTTGGATGAGTTGATGGTTCTGGTGAAGCCACTAATGATCCACAGATTGCTGGAATGAGACTGAACTTTTCTACTGCAAAGATTTACTCCAGCTCTTGCAAAGGTTGTCTACCCCAAATATCCCAAGCATATGTTTTAGTGTACATGAAGATGGGTTGAAAAATTATGAAACTGTCCAAATAGTAAACAGTTTATTTTAACCTTTTCCTGGCTTTTTAGCCGTTAGAACTCTCTTTTAAAAACTTCTCTCTGCAATCTTGAAGACTACAAAATAAACAGAAGCTTAAATTCTGCCTCAGTCAAGTGGGAAATTAAGGAAAAATTACTCTTGCAATGGGTGGCAATACTATATTCTCACACACCAGCAATAGTCATCTAGTAAACAGCTCAGATCTCCAGCCAAAATTCTTCTTCCTTGCGTGTGTTTATTTTTGGAAATTCCTTAAGCAAATGAAAATCAGCTTGGGTTACCCACCCTGCGTGTGCTGATCTGCTCTGTGGATGTGTCCTTGCTGCAAATGTCATTTAAAAGATATTGCTATGACTCCTCACTCCCTGATCCCTCGATTGGAGCAAACAATGCGCCTTCCTTTATAGTCCAGATTTCTCCAGCCTCCATGGCTCATGCAATGTATTACAACTGTGTTTTACAGAACGTGCTGCTAAACTCCTAACTGCTTTGTATCATTGCAAAATTAACCAGAAAACAACAGATTTGTCCCAGGCTTTGTATAGAGTTATTTGAACTGTATTTGCATAATGATTCAAAGGCACCTAGCAAGTGATAAAACTCTTGAAACAGATATGATAAACAAAAAATATAATTATTTCAGTTTCAAATCAGACAACTGAGGCACAGCATGGTTAAGAGTCATTGTTATACCAAAAACCTGCAACAGATATAAGGTTTGAATCTGACATTGCTTTTCAGACATTACTTGGACTCTCATGCTTCTGCCTGATTATCTGCTCTCTGAGTGGTTTATACTCTGCTTCTGAATCAACCCTCATTGCCTGTCTTTATTTTCTTTCTCTTTTCTTATAACCTAGGCACCTGATTGATTAACCATTCTTTATTCCATGAATGTTGCCAAACTTTCTATTCGCCTATAACTGTGTTCTTGTATTTCTGGATCATTAAGCATGTAAATTAAATTCAATTGCAAATTGAATATATAATGGTGTATATGCAGGGTCTTGAAGAATAGGGAGGGCTTTAATGAGAGAGATATTCCCACATCTGTGATTCTGACCTACTCAGTCTTTCAGAAAGGAATTGCTCAACAGATTTGAAATTGCATCATTTCAAATCATTTTGGCAGCTTTTATAGTCAATTATTTTTCTCTTATTGAAGGTTTCCTGAGACAGAAGGGCAATCCTTTTATCCCCTGTTTCTGGATGGGAATGTGTCTACTGCTAGACTGGGATCCCTTTGACTTAAATTTAAATATTTAAACTTAGGGATCTGAACTACATAGATAATATACCTTGCTTTTTAGTGGAAAGAAATGCAAGCATTTGGATCCTAAAGTCCAGGCAAGGACTGGACTTTGCCACCCCTGGTGTTGGATTGAGGGGTTGCTGTCACTGTCAGTGTAGTGGCTTCAGAGATGCCAGTTTTCCCTGAGAATCACTAGAAAAATCAGGACACGTCAGACAATCCAGTTAACCTTTTCCTCTCTGATGTAGGATATCCTTTTTGACAGAAGTGAAAGCTATGTCCATTTAAGGGTGGGTGGGAAAGTCATCAAAAAATCAGTAAGTCAAATTTGGATTTTTGTTTCCTCAAACACAAAGAAAAAAAAAATCTCGTTATGAAGGTTTTTCTCCCAGAATGAATGTGCTTTAATTTTGGATCATTCATGATGCAACAACATAGGGCTTTGTGAAGGATGTTTCCTTGTTGGACCAGATTTACATACATTATTCATTTCTAACACCATACTTCACACACGGTTCCCTAAATACCAGCTGAACTCTGAGTATGGAAGTAAATGAGAAAATGAGATCATAGTCAGCTTCTTCAGGATTAGTGGTCAATAAGGGTTTACTGGCACTTCTGACAAGGAAAGAGGGTTTATCCTCCTAACTTTCTGGATGCAATATATCACTTGCCTTGTACATTTATTTTGCATTATTGTTAGGACATTTTAAATACTAAAGAGTAAGTTTCATAAAGCAGCAGTTACTCAAGAGGACCAACTTAGTCCTGTGTCAAAACCATAATCACCATTGCAGGTCTTCTAATAAACAAATAAATCCGTCATGTCTTGGCCAAATTCCAACCTTGTTAATCATTCATGAGTCGAATTAATAACTTTCAATAGTCAGTTTATAGCATGGCTTTTGCTACTTTTCCTTCTCAAGGGCTATTTGTGATCTGATATTTATTGTTTCATATATATTTCCTATTCAATTCTATTCATTATATCTACTAAAATATTTTCATGCTTTGTGGTTTAGGGTTGGCTTGCAAGCAGGTAACCACGAAGGTTTGAAATCAATGAGCCTCTGATGTGCTGCTTTGTAGCAAATAGAACTGGTCACAATATGGTTTCTGGGGAAAGAGAATGACAATCACCCTCATGGAAATTTTAATTTCAGTTTAGTAGTATGCATAACTCTAAAATTTACTTTACTGAAAATTTTATGTCAGTAAAACTTTTATTGCCAGTAAAGCAGAATATGAGCATGAAAGGTTCATAAGAGTTGCTACAGTAATTGCATTTTTAAATTAAAGAATTATAATAGACATTTTTAGTTTGCAACATTTGTCCAGTAATTATGCTGTACTTGCCTAAAATTACAGTCTGCAAGACAGTGAGTGAAGTTATTCTTGACACCTTATCTAAACTTCATGTAATTCCTTAGTACTGCAGACATCTGCTCATTTCACTGCTGCATAGTGCAGCTTCATTATCTGCCAAAAGATTTGTGGGCTTGTGCTCTGCAAGGTGCTCTGGGGGTACTGCTATTTGTCAAAGGTAACAGCAGCAGCAGCCACTTTCTATTCTGTCTTCTTCCCCAGAAAATTTTTGAAATTAACATCATATTTGACTCTGTTTGGATTCCTTTTCAAGGCAAAATATGCAAATAACCTAGAATTAATCTGCACAAGGGATATATATATATATGTATTTTCTTTTAGAGATATCAGTTCACTCAGCTTGTAAACACTCTACTTCCAGCTGTCAATTCTGAAGCATTAAAATGAACAGCCTTAATTATTTATTGTTCTCTCTATCTACTAATAGCGTCTTAATTGTTTTTTGGGTAGGATATTTTTAGAGGGAACCATTAAGTTTTCATACTTTGGCATTGTCCCCCCAACTTAGAGGATTAATGAGAGGCTCTTCATTTAGCCATAAACAATTGAGTTTATTTAAAACATTTCCATTTCTGATATTCATTTGATTAATCTTTGTATCCTGTCCTAACATACTTCTGCTTCTGTCTGTGAGATATTTGCCGTATCTCCCTAGAGATACCCACGGTCCTGCCGCTCCCTGGATCTCAAGAGTAGTGGTGGGTTTGCCCAGGGTGCAGTGCTGCGGGCACCAACAGTGAGGTGTGAGGAGCATGTGTCGTATTATTTGCTGCCAGTCCTCGTTCCCTCATTCTGCTTTAGCCTGTTGCTTTCCCCACTGGCTGCTCCATTTTTCTCTGGCACCCTGTGATCTACAAACACATTTTTAGGCTTGTTTCAGCAGCAGAAGGGTTTCAGGGACAGACTGTGCCAATGGCTGCAGGGAAACCCAGGTGTGTGTGTGTTCAAACAGCCCTGCAGGCACCCTACAGATATTAGATGACTTCTACACACGGGCAGGAGCTCCAGACATCAGCATGAGACCTTCTTATGAGTAATGGGGCTATCTCAGCCCTGATTTGGTCCCAGACTAACTTAAAATCATGGTGACTGAGAGTGGCCTGAGTCCTACCACGCAAGTGATAAAGGAAGAATAGAGCTAGAGATACAAAAATATTTTCAGCTAAGCCTTGAAGCCAAGCAGAGCTCATCTGATCGTGATATGTCTTCAGTCCCTGCTCTAGGATTGACTCCTTCTCTTCTCACTTGCTCCCCAAAACCTTCCCAAGTTGCTCTGCCACGTTTTTTTTTTAATTCTAGTATCCTATTTTAAAATGGCCAGTATCACCATCACTAAATGTAGCTTCTAATTTTCTTCTTCTAATCCCTCCTGTTATAGACTTTTTCTCCCTCAAAGTGGAAATTAAACCAAAACAAGTGAAGTCACTTTCTAGGGACTGCAGAATAGCTGCTTTCTTGTCCTGTGCCTTTTTTTCCTGGGTTTGTCTTTATTTAAAAATAAACAGGATGGTTTTGAAGCAGTCACCAGAAGGTGCTAACTGACAGAAATAAAACATCCTCAAGGGACCTGATACCAGCATTTCTCTGCGGAGACCCACTGCTCTGACGAGAGTTGTAAAACATGTTTAAAGAACCAGCTCTTCATGGCTCTGCTGGTCCAAGCACTACACATTCTCTCATCAGGTAGAGAGGAGGGTTTGGGAGAAGAGACCACACTTTGCACTCGCTTACTTCTGTTGTATTAAATGCCTATTCCCTTCCTTTTGGAGCACAAAAATCACACAAGGGACTGCTATGAAGCATGCAGATGAAAGCTGCCTGCCCTGTCCCTTCAGGCTTGTTTTATTCCTTTACGGATAAATGCTGTCAGCTGCAACCATGTTCAGTAGGAAAGAGAAATGGTCAGTCAAGAGCAAAAGGGAAAAGCAAGGACCACTCAAGAGATCACTAACCTGCTTTTCTGTAGTAAGGAGAAGCCAGGATGAAATTCCTTGCCTTTATACCGCGTATTTCTAACAACAACAAAGTATTAAAATATTAATTTAGTACTACATGCAAGGGCTGGATTGAGTTCTCAGGAGAATAAGGCCTTGTCCTTACCCCAAACACCAATGTGTTCCGGTAAAACGTGGAGAAAATACCATTTCACTGCTTCTACAGGTTGTATCAGTCCAGTCCAGGGCTGACCTCTGTTGAAGGTCAAAGCAGCCCTCGTCTTCACAGCATGGCTGATCCTAAGACTGGGCAGGCATGCCACATCAATGTTTAATTAAACCGGTTCCCCATAAAACAGCTGGTGGAGTATCTTTCCCATCAGCGTACCTATGACCATGCTAGGTTTGGGCTGACATTTTGAAATTAGATAGAGTATGTGATTTTTTTAAACATCCTTAACTGATAATGCTATTCATCTAATGCTGTTCATCTACTATGTGAGGTACCATCCATCTATCCTGGGTGTTGCATGCTTTAGGTGCCGAGATGGAACCTCCGCTCTGGAACCACTTGCCTCCCAGCCACCCACACTTCCACACAAACAAGGAGGAAGCTAAAATTTCCTTTTTGCAAGGACATGACAGAATCAGAACAGAAGAGAGCTTTAAAAACCATTTGATAGGAGTCATTCCGTCAACCCACAAAAATATTAAGCCAGACAGAACAAAATCAGAAGGGAGCTTCACTTACAGGCAACGATCAGAAGAGAACAGTGAACAGACAGGGTGAAAGGCTGTGTTTGAGACTGGTTGTTTCCCTCATGCACATGGGTTTAACTCCCTTGGTCTTTTCTAAGAATAAAGTGTGTGAGACTAAGAAAATTCTTGCTAAGACTTTGACTCCTTGTTGGATTTCCACACTGCACATGAAGACTATGACTACAGACCCAGTGTTCCCAAATGGGGTTGGAGGTGTTCATCTCACCATGTAGGCACCAGAGAGGAAGGTGACACATTGTATCTGAGGAAAATTTCCATGCAGAGAAAAATGTTGTATTTGCAAGTACAGTTCAGATGTTGTGAGACGGATACAGAAAATCAGAGTGGCCCTCACTCAAGGATAGAAGCAAGGCGGAGAGGAACCAAAGCATACCTCCTGGTGTGTTTTTATAGAGGAGAAATGAGTCTTGATAGGTACCATGACACTTGTGACACCCAAGAATGAAGTAAAATCCAAAGGAAGGATGGAAGTTCTTAATGAGAAGAAGCCCCAAGTTCTACTGGTTGCTGTAAAACAGGCATTTTATAAAGCATAAACCCCCTTACCTCGGAATTTAGACCATCATGAGGATGACACCCTCTGAGGAGTGCATGCTATCTCACATCACAGGATCCTGAACCCTTCTCAGATGTGTAGGTCAGTGCCAAACTGTCAGCTTGCTGCGACTCCTGTGACAGCCCTCCCTGCTGGAGTCACGCCGTCCCCACATGAGCCATGCCAACCTGTCTGCTTCAACGCCATTCTCACAAGGTTATCCTCCCTGGCCCGTATGTGGTGCCACAACACAATCCCCTTTTAATGACATTCCAACTCAGCTGCCAGCTCCCTCTGGTCTCCCTCGATGTTACAAATCCAATAACTTGTCCAGCTGACTTGTAGGGCAGTGGAAAGTTTCTACCTCAGAAGGACGAAAGGAAATCTGTATTCCCGCCTCTGCCTTTCTCCCCACCACTTTCATCAAGCTGGTTTTCATGTTGTTTGTGATGAGTGAAGCAGGCATTTAAGCACCATGTGACAGATGCTCAGAAATAGAAGAACAAAGGTCCCAGGTCCCCGCCTGTCATTGCTGACTAACAGGCTTTTCCTCAAGGTGAGGAGAATACGCAACCTGATTAACTTCAGGTAATGAAGTGACATATTCATCCTCTATCCATCTATTCCTGCAACCTTTAAGATGAATAATAAATAAAAACCAAAGGAAGACCTTGTAGGCTTTGCTGGCAAATGTTTCCCCTCCAGCTAATGGCAATATATCTTTACACCTGCTCAGTCAATTTTTAATCAAAAGTAAAAAGACTCTCTTTGACTTTTTGTTCAGAATATCAAAGGCAATTTTCAGAGGTCTTAATATAAGTTAAGCACCCAGACTGCTGAAAATTTGTGTACATTACCTATTGAATTGCTTCTATGTATGTCTTCAAAAATCTCATCACACATCCAGAGATATATTGTATGATGCAGTGAATTAGCTGGATATAAGCAGGAATGTAATGTTAGTTCAGTGCTTCTGCAGGGCTCATTCATCCTGTTTATAAATATGCTTGTTTGCTTCTGGTATTCCACCTAGTTTGGATATAATACTCACTGAAAATACGCCCTGCAGATAACAGGAAACACACACAAAGCAATTTCACTGTAATTGATTCTTCTGTCAAAATGACATAAAAAGAGAGTAACTTCATAGCTATCTGTAGAGCAAATCCATACTTATTCACTAAGATCGGAATTAGATCTCTTGAGTTGTTGAAGATTTATGCTAATATATACAAAAATCAGAATCTGAAGATCAGAATATGTGTCTATTTATGAATGCAGATTGATTATGCACATACACACATTATGTCTTACAAGTTAACCACTGAAGGTATCGCTGTATACAATATACTGTTCCACAGGACAGCAAATGCTTATATTCCATCACAAAGATGCTCCAGGACTTGTTTCAGGACAACATACCTGGATATAATCATAAAGTGCATACATATATATATATGTATCTATATCTATCTTTATATAAGTTATAGAAATATGGATTGGGAATTTCCTATCTGACTTGACTTACAGTAGCAACTTCATTATAACCAGTAACCCAATTAAGTAAATTAGTCCCAGCAGCAACAAACTGTTGTCAATTTTCTTTCTTTGAGGTCAATTGTTTGCTTGTTTTTCAATGGAAGGTATTTAGAACGGACAACAAAGTCTGGGCAATCAGGCCTTACTCTCAGAAGCTTTCATCCATCATTCTTGTTTATTAAGAGATTGTTATCTAATTTCTGAAAATATTTTAGGTGAGCATTTTAGGAGAAAAATGGACCTGCTTCTACACTTACATTTATTCGTTAAGTTGCTAGTACACAACAGCCATTCGGACTCTTCCAAACATGTCACCCAGAGCTTTTCAGAGCTTGCAGTTTGGAGGTTTTCTAGCAAGTCTCCTTCAATTCTAAACCAGCTTTTCTAAACTTCCATTTTGATCAATCTGCATGAGAAGTTTCCAAATTCTTTACATCTGTAAACTCCTAAAAACGTTCAGATGGAAATGTGGCCCCCTGAGGCCACACATTTCAGTCTACAGATGGGAAGCTTTTGTTTTCCAAGTTGTTTTCCAAAGGCTTGTAAAACCTAATCCTTAGATCAACATGGTTCCATAGTGGGATCATGCAAGTGAGATTCATAGACTGGCCCAGTTTCTCAAAAATATCATGCTATATATTCTGCATCCTCATGTTTTCCTCTCTCTCGTGTTCCCTCACAGCCTAACCCCCCACTTAACGGCATCTCACTTCCCAAGAACGGGTCTTCCCCCAAGCACTCAGGCCTAGCTTAGGCAGGTTCTCGTGGCTCTGTCTCAAGGAGCCCTCACAACTCTGGAGCTTCCCCATTCATCGCTCAAGGGTGTCACATCTCTGAATGAAAAGCCCAACCTGTCTGAGATACAAATGACAGGTCTAACAGCTCTGAAAGCTTTCTCTGGTTTCTTCCATCCCTGCTCATTATTTGGAGCACATAATTTCTTCTCTTTCAGAATTAACCTATGATAATCTGTCGGTCATCTCCCATCCTGTCCCAAGTTATATCTCCTTTCCAACATTTCCTTTAATCAATATTCCCTCCAGAAACACTAAGTGCAGCTCTTTTTATAAATAAATTGTTTGCTCTCACCCAGGAGATCTGACATTCAGACAAACTAAACATCCCTTTTCATCTAAATAATTTAAGGAATCTGCATCCCTTATCAAAGACTAATATATCAGGCACTGCCAACAAGACACCTTCATTGTTCTTTAGTGCGTATTTAAAGTACACTCCCTGCTTAGCAGAACTGCTCTGTCAAGAGCCACGGAGACTCAAAGATCTCTCCACAGAGTTGTTGCACTATAAACGACAACAGCACAAAACTCCCAGGCCAGAAGTAGCCGTTGTGATCATTTGCCCCAACCTGCAGCCCAAGGAAAAGGGAAAAAAAAAAAAAAAAAAATCACCCAGAATACCCATGACCAGCCAGTGTCTCATAATTGAGCTCATGTAAAACTTCCAAGACATAAGACTCCCCTCATCTTCAAACGAATTTTGAATTATCCCCCCTGGTGAACTTATATTTTTCGTTTAACCAGGAATTTATGTCTTCAGCTTCCAGTGACCAAATATTATATTTTCTCAGTTAGTGATGCCTTTGTTCTCAAAAATCTCTTGCCCTTTTAAACTCTGAGCAAGTCACCTCTGACCTTTCTTTTTTTAAATGTTTAATCTTGAGGCAGGTTTTTCTCACTCCTATTTCCGTACAAGCTGTATTTGGAATAGTGTTTCTAAATGCTGGACATCAGAGTGAGAACAAACTCCACCTACACAGATGCTCCCCACAGAGCTTTTCCGATGTTTTTCCCCCTCTTCTGCAAATGTCACCTCCAGGGCACAGCCCTCTGATCCTCCGTCCCTTTCTTCAGTTGTGGAGGGACACCAGCTCTGCACGACTGCTGTGTCAGGGGAAGCTGAGATCTGCAACAGCTTCTGAAGTCAAAGGCAAGTCCATTGAGGATAAGAAACAAAGCCAGAACTTATGACCCAGACAGCAGACTTTAGATCTGAACTTTGCAGGCTGGATTGATGTCCATAGCCTTGTCTTTAGGGTGAGGTTTCCAGGAAGGAGAACGCATTAGTGCTGATCAGAGCTGTTTTCTGTACACAGTGCTACTAGGGAAGAAAAATGAAACCATTTCTCCTTTTGGATGCTGGTTATCCAGAGTAATACCTCTTACTTACAAAAATGACTTACAAAGTGCTGGGAAAAATCTTCCTGTCTCCTCATCGCTCCCCCTGCCTAGGTACACCATACCTGCCACAATAGTATTGAAAAGGCTAACCACAATGCATTATCCAGTCTTTAAAAACAATCAATTTAAGTGTTGAGGAAAGTAGTCAACACCAGTAACTCTGCAAGAAACTTCAGGAAACATTAATGGAATGAGCTGCACAGAAAAAAAGCTACTTCTTCATCTCTCCTACATGATTTACTGAAGCCCTGGAGTGAAAGGGTTTATTTTCTTCCAGAACTACAGGACTGAAGGCAAGTACCTTCCAGAGACAGTACAGCTGAACCAGACAAATGAGAAAATTTTGCTCTATCTTGAGCTCCCCAGCCATCCTGCCCCACCTGAGGCCTTTTACTTCATATTTCTTTCCCCGAAACCGAAGCTCTCCCAAGTAATGCCTTGGAAACAGAGACAGGAGAATAAATCACTCCACTAGATAGAAGCTGCATCCTTCTCTCTCCTAGGAACTTGAGCTAGGGAATAGCTGATGATTCTGATATGTGGAGATGAGGCTTTTTATGAAATCACCTGCTCTTAATTGAGAGGGAGACCTCTCATCATGACCAGCTAGTGCAAGGACTGTACAACTAATTTCAATCCATTACTGTTAGTGAAAGAGAACCATAGCCACCTAAATGAATAAGCAAGTTTTTCACTGTGTCATTTATATAGTAGAAGGAATTGTAAAATAGCTCCATGACAGATAACTCTACTGCTGGAGTTTCCTTAGTTTGTCATTGCACACAAAAGGTTCTCAGCCACCATAAAATTAAATTTCTCCGCATTGCAATTGTTCAGCAATGAGACAAACCAAATTTTCTGCTAATTGAATGCGTTGAGTTACTTACATATTCATAGCGAGCTGGTGCTTTCAGCACCATTGCGCTCCGGCTCTGCGGGAGCCTTCCAAACAACAGCGTCAAACCAGCAGAGTCGGTGTAGGGCTGGCACAGCCATCAGGTCACCCACAGAGCCTTTGGCATGGGCTGAGAGCCCAAGGTGCCACCCTGGTGCTGGGGGGTGGTGCATGGGTCTCCCTCCCTCGGGAAGCACAGGTCCGCTGTCCAGCTCCAGCCTCTTCTCTTGAGCATGTTTTCTGGAGGCGGCTTTTCCTGCTTTGCTGAAATAGGACTAGGTAGCCCCACACAGCCCCCAATTTGTCCAGTTCACCAATGGCTTAAGTTTGCTTTTTCCTAGCTCATTAACCTCCTGCACTTCAGAGTATAACTCCGCAGAAACCTCTAATATACTTGGAGGTTTCTAAGTATGTTCCCTGTTACCTGGCACAAAAAAAGTGCCCTGATTCAAGGGGACATGCCCTTCATTCATGCCTGCGCTCCAGTTTCCTTGCTACAGTGTGGATGCTCTCTGGGTTGATGTGAGCATCTCGCAGGGATCCTCTCCTGCCAGTCACAATAATGAGGCAAAAACCTCCTAAACACTCAGTCTCAGGATCTCTCTCTACATGCTTGATTAGATTTTTCTAGTGCTTTACAGTCTCTTATGTTAACCCCAGACAGTCTTGCTTTGAAATCATATCCTTCTCCTCGAGTTCTGTGACTCATGTTTGTCCAGATTTCCTAGATCTGTATTCTCCTAAAGAGCTGCAGTCAGACTCCAGTGAAATACCAGTGCTCTGGTCCTGTTTTGTTTCAGGCTATTCTAGTTTGTTCATCAGTGAATTACCCTTACAGATGTGTGTCCCAACAGCAGAAAACTTGACATCTTTAATCTGTTCCATTACACAAGAACTAGGAGATAATAAACAGAATAAGACACAGACATAAGAAATACAGCCAGCTGGTAGCCATACATGGGAATTTTCATTCTGCAGGCCAACAGGTAACACAACTGCATTCTGCAAATCTACTTCATTTTCACCATTGTAAAATTTGCCATGTCAGTATAAGTTCCAAGACTTCTTAATATGCCACTTACAGCCCCAGCTACTGAGTGATCCTGTTAAAAAACTTCCAGCTTTCATGTTCTTAAAGTACTTTTCTCATCTCTGTGGTTGTACAGAGCAGCTTGAAGTAACTATACATTCAACTCAAAATAACATATGTTTTAAAGAGCTTTACAATTTCAATCCTCTTATGATCTCTGAGTAATAGACTTGATACTTTTTTAAACTTGCATTTGGCCAGATTGGATTTTATATATTAATATATGTCTGTGAATATGTATATACATGTGTGTATGTACATGTGCACATGGCCATCTTTTAGACACAATCTATCCAGAATAAAATGAAGAAAAACCTAGCAATGATTTCAAGGATTAATTTGGGAAGACACCCATTCCAATTCTATATATTACATTGTTAAGAACAGAAGCATTTCATAAATGCCTGGAAGCCCTAGAAAAACCTGCTGCGAATAAAAGATATGCTGTCAGAAACAAGCAGAGCAATCTCCAGTTGACTTACTATGTAAGGAACCAAAAAGCAAGGGTTAAAGGTCGCTAGAGTCCAAAGCATGAGCTTTCTATCCTCTAACAACTATTTTGGACAATACATTTGAGCTAGATATCTAAAGGTACTAAGGTATCTAAACTTTTTCTTATGTCAAATTCCCCAGAAAGATTAATATTACTGTCAATCTACCCCTACCCTCTGTATATCAAGAGAACAGGTACAAATATAATGCAGTTCCAGTTCCCCCCTTCTTTTCTGGAAACTATACTGCTCCTTGGTCAATGGGTTCCCAGAAGATGAGCTGGGTCCATCAGAATGGAAAAGGTGGGTCATTTATTAATGATGGGATTGATTTTATGCACAATATTTCAAGGAAATGTATTCAGGCATTTTGCAGCCCTCCATATCAAGGTCAGTTTTATTCTCAATATAAAACAGGGAGCTCTGCTGGGATTTGCGTGGGCTGCCAAAAGGGTTCTGTTCACAGTGGTCATGCATTAATCCACTGATTAGTTTAGTCACTCACAACATTTTATTTCCACTGCATACCTTTGCTATTATCTTTTATACTTCCTGTATTTCGGGAGTATTATGGCGATATTTTATTAACACATATACAGGGGATGAGATTTAATCTCTTTAATTTATTTTCTATTGTATTTCTAGTAAACCCTTCTTTGTAATATCCAGGCAGCACCCTGATGGTAAATCTCCATTGCTGAAAGACATTACAGAACTGCAAAGTATTCTTTATTAAATGTTTTATTTTATTACCAAAGCTCTTCAAATGTCCTTAATATATTTTTCAAGCAGTTTTCATTTGACAGTGAAACGACTTATCCTTGCAAATCTTTTGTTTTAGTGCTTAAACAAGTGAAATCCGTATTCACTCCCAGGTACACAGTGTCCTGTGGTTTCCAATAACAGAGATTATCCACATTTTCGCTGGTTGCTATGCAGAGGGTCACTGGAGCACATTTGGTAGCCTAAGAAATGAACATATCCAAAGGATGTCATGAAGAATGGCTGGATCTTGCGAAAGGGGTTCAGGCTTTGGCCAGGATCTCACCTAGAGTGGGTTTTGTCACAGAGGGAACTGCATCTGCCAAAGGTTAGAAGCAAATGAAGCAAGGACTTGTGCAGAAAGCCACATATTACTTGAGCAGTGAAAGCTGAGACACCAAAGCCAGTGGGATCTTTAGCTTTGCTTCCTGCAAGCCTGGCTCAGTATGAAGCTTTTCTGCAAGCTGAAAAGCAATGCCCAGGAGGGCCTCCAGCTGCACAAGTACAGCTTCACCATGGCCTGACCCACCATGAAGTGCTACACTGGGACTCCCCACACTTGTTTGTGGTGTGCAATTCCTCAAGGTCAGTTTTCACAGAACCATCTCAGAAGCCCTTTGAAAACTGGAGCCAGACCCAAGCTGCAAGCCTGTGTACTGATATTCCTCAGAGGGACTAAGTGAAATTGTCTGTTGGGAAAGATCTCACCCAATATAAGAGTATCAGCATATTTCTTATCCCATCTGATATCCATTCTGACTGTCACTTTGCCACTGTGCAGTATATTACTGATGTGTTTCTGTAAAGCAAGCTGAAAAATACTGGCATTATTCTATGCTGTTCTGTGATTCTTTGGAATGGAATTTTCTTTCCAAACTGCCTAGCCTTTTAGCTCTATTTAGTACCATTCAGCAACCTTAAGGATAAACTGCCTCACAAAGGAACCAAGCTTCCCGCATCAATGTCTCTTGTTTTAATAAGTTCTTAGGGCCAAGATTTTTTTTTAATACATTTGGCCAGTATTTACCATATGATACGTGTATGGCCAGACCAAGTCTCTTTAACCTCTTTAATCTTCACTTTCTTAGATTAACTGTTTACTTATTAGCCCACATCATAATTTCTCCTAGGTCTTCTACCACTCTTATATAATTCACATATTCTTTTTAGTAGTAAAAAGAGATTAAGTGTCTCTTATGAGGCCTACAGGGAGCCAAGGATTTACGTAAACCCAGGAGTCCTGAGTCTCCTTCTGTGTCTTAAGCTCCAAGACCTCAGCAGTCAAACCCGAGAGAATTCTTCACCATTAGACTCACCATGAAGCTGGCAGCTGTTCTATGATGCCATATTTTTAGCAAGTTTTCTTGCTAGTGTGCTGTCTTCAAGGTTTCAGAAAGAAAGCGCAGGCAACACTGAGCGAAGGGCTCATCTGTCACCTCCCAGGGGGATCTGTACAGTCCCTGCCTCTCCACATGCCTCTGCTAGGAGGGAGCGAGAGCAAGCTGGCAGCACTCTGCTTATAAAATTAAGCAACAAGCCTCACTTTCAAGTGATGCAACCACTTCTAAAATGTCAGAACAACCCAGGAAATTAGCTTTTGGATAAAGAATAGCTGCTGAGGTTGAACCCCTGCAAGGCTGAAGTGATGGCACTCAGCTGTAGGTCATACTCCAGAGACACAGCCAAGACAGTTTCTCCTTTTTCGCTATGAAGTTCATAGACCACAGAGGTTGGGGCACTAAGAAGCACTGGGGTCCAGCAGGACTCCCCACTGAGTGCAATGAGCAGAAAGCCTTGATTTCTGACTTGTCCTTTTTCACTCCCATCTTTCTGTCCTCTTAGATGAGAATCTAAGAAAACATTCATTCTCAAAAGAAGATTCACTATAGAGACTGGAACATGCTGAGGAAATGTTTTCCTTCCCCCATGTTTAAGCTCTGGTGTCCCACTAATTCTATGTCCCAGCACTCCTGGTACTCTGCACTGAAACACTGCAGCTCCACTCCAGCCATACCCTACCAGCAAGCAGTGAAGTGGGAGATGCTACCTGCCATGGGAGGCATAAAGTCAAATTGCAAGTTCACCCCTGCCGTAAGGAGATACAGGCATGAATGGATAATGGCGATTGAACACCCCTTTTCCCATCAGGTCTATAACTGTCGGTGTCCCTTGCAAGCCAGGTCACTGCAGCCATCTCCCAGGGGCTGTAGCTGCAGCCCAAACTGACTGTGACACATGGGCACCTGCTGGTGAGAAGCATAGTTGTCTGCCCACCCCATCAGTTGGGCAGCCCTGAGCACACCAGAGCTGGAAATAGGGCCCCTTCCCTGCCACCCTTCTGAAATGGAGGTCCTCATCGCCCCAAATCCATAGACCTACGTCAACGCCTGTGTTTCCCCATGTGAAGCACACACTGTGCTGCCCAAGGACAGTGCAGACTCCAAGGTCCCCAGTGCAACTGGAGGGAGCTGGAGAAAAGGGGTTGTCCAGCCAGTGGGCCAGGTGGGGACTGTGCCCCCAGAGAAGACCAGCTCCCCTGGATGACTTTCCCCTGCATGAAAATCCTTTTCCCTGAAAAGTGTCATTTACAGTCCAAACACAGTTTCTGTCTATTTTTGTTTCTCCCCATCAGAAAAGCCCTGGCTTAACAAAGCTTTGAAAAGAGAGAGAGAAAAGGGCTGGACTCGTCAAAGGCTACTATTATTACTGCTTTATGTGAGAGGCACAGAGGCTGTTTAAATTTCTAAGACAGACAGACAATGATAGGTAGCAGATGGACGGACAGGCTCCTGCTGGGAACAGACAATGAACTTCATTTTCTTCATTTTCTTACAGCACCGTCTACTGCAGAACAGGGATGATACTGCAGACGTGTGCCAAGTTCCCTTCACTGGAATGGATCCTGCACAGACCGGACTCTTGCACACAGCATAGATCTTTATATACTAAACAGGAAAGAAAAAGGGCTGACTTACAGCTTTTGTCTTCAAAATCCATTCACAGTAAAAAGCTAACAGGAAAAGGAAGGCTGTCCCACTTTTTGCAGCGCCAGGAGATACTTCGATATAGCCAGTCCCTCAAGACACTTTACAGGTTTGTACAGAAATCGCTTTTCTCATCACTGAAGCCCAAGCGCTCATTGAGAGAAAGTTAGCGAGCACGGAGCATGAGATCTGAGGAGTGACCTTACCCATAAACTCTATAGCCAGAAAATGAAGCTGAACAATAAATTAGACAGTACCTGTCAGACCTGCCCTCCCATGTTACC
Source organism: Caloenas nicobarica (assembly GCF_036013445.1). NCBI lineage: Eukaryota > Metazoa > Chordata > Aves > Columbiformes > Columbidae > Caloenas > Caloenas nicobarica. The sequence continues at coordinate 22,147,790 of NC_088252.1, forward strand.
TGGAACCACAAGGGAGGAATTGCAGCTTTCGCCATGGCAATACTACTGACTATTTTATATTGACCTCAAGGTATTACCAAGTGTATAGCACTAGAAGTGAAAATAGGTATGGATGAAGTGGAACCATATGTACTGTCACTGATTATCCTTCCTAAAGAGACTCCAAGGTTCAGTGGAAAAACAAAAACAATACAAACAAACAAAAATATCTGCATTCTTTGGGTGGCAGTGACCCCTAAGGACAGGAATGCCTGGATCCTCCCAGTAGCTCTCATTCTCACTAGAATGACAGAGGATTTTGGTGCAACCCTGCAACTAAAATCCTCTACAACAGATTAATTGCCAGTCAGTTTTAGGTGTCCAATTATGATAGGTGCCTTGCACTTTCATGCATAGCAACTATTTTCATAAAAGAACTGGAAAACGTTAACTGCAGTTGCAAATACTGTTTGACTTCTAGAGGTTTTTTTTATTTTTCTTGCTCAGTACAAAGAAGATCTTTAAACTTGTGAGTTGAAGTCATTTGTCTTCATGATGCCAGTTGCTGACCACAGGGAAAAGGTCACTGCTATCGCCAGTGACAGCATCCCAGCAGATCATCCTCTCTTAGCATTTTTCCTCTTTCATTCCCTTCCTCAACAGAAGGTCAAGCATCACCTCTCCTCCAGGGAGGAGAGACTACTAAGATTTCCTCTTTGCATTAGGAACTGCTAATGGAAATGGCAGTAAATCACCCTTCATGTTCTCATGCAGACAGCTCCAGAGAGCAAAGACCATCTGCTTGTCTGGACTCCCATGAAGAGCAATAAGATAAGGGAAAGAAGTTTTCTTCTTAACATAAACCTTGATTTGGAATCCACAGCATTACCAAAAGTCATGGTCCAAACCACTTTCTTTCCTAGTTTGGAGAAGATGCTGTTGGAGTCTTGTGTGGCGTTGTTAGCAGTGTCATACCAGCATTTAACAAAGCCATGGCACTAGATACTCTCACAGACCTTAACAAGAACAGAAAGAACTTACAGTCTCTATATAAAGGACTAAGTATGACTGGCAAAACCCAAGTCAAATGGTTGACTGAGATCACAGGGCAAGGCCATGCCACAGCTGGACACAGTCCTACCAACTCACTGCTACATTGCTACCTATCCCTAAGACACACTGCCACCTCCCAAACCTGCAAAACTTGTCACCTTTTCTGGATTTATACCTGTAACAGGGTAGGGATGGAATGGAACAGTCCCTGCCTGTGCAAGGAGATGCACAATAAGACTGTCCTATTGGTCTACACAAGGATTTCACAGGAACATAGGACAAAAAAAGGGAAGTGATTAAGATGAGCTATATCCTGGCTCTCCCTTCCCTTTTCAGACACATTCTGAACTCAATAGGTAATACAGAAGACAAATTCAGGCACATGGTGGAACAAAGAGGAGGCGCAAAAGCTTTAGTCTCTGATAAAGAGCAGTGATGGCAGTGCAGCGCTGGTGCCAGCTGTGTAGCTGTGTTAATGAATTTCCTTCTCCCTCAGACATTAATGTATACCACAGACTAGCAATACAATATATTTGAAACCCCATGTCATTGTTCATTGCATTTTTTAAGCAAAGCTTATGGTTTTTCTCATATTTTACCACCTCAAAAGCATTTCATTTGCAAGGTATGTGGCATGAAACAAGATCCACATAGACTTAGATGAAGGCATATTTAAATAGGTTATGTTTAAATAGCATCCAAGTTGGCGACAGGTTGTGTTTAACATGTTTAAATAGGCTATTTACTTTTTATCAAGTTTAGTACTTAATCAAATGGTTTGCTTGTCAGGTATAGAATGAGCATCCCCAATGCAAGAGGAGTCAGAGAGAAGGTAGAAAGACTGTCTTTTCTGTTGCTTCTGTGGTGATAAAATCACACGCAGAATTTTCCACACACACATTGGCCATTCAGGCAAATCAGAAACATCATCTGTCCTAACATGTTATTTATTTTTTTTTTTCTTTATGCAGCAATCCATTTGGAAAGTCAGCTTCTGGCCAAGTATCTCAGCTGGCCACCACAGCTGCCCTGCAGCCCCAGTGCTGATGCCTGCTTATGGCCCAGGTGCAACACAGCCTTGTTGAGGGTTACCTGACCTCTCAGCATCATCACTGCTCTACTACATCTAGGGATGCAGAGCAAAAGTAAGTATCGCTTCTGCTTTTCTTATTTAAATATCTTTCTGATGGTGAAACTATTTTGCAAGGCAGTTGCAAACTGCCTTCATTTGGAAAGAGTAGACTCAAATACTGAAAGGCGACAAGGTCATTAGGGTCTGTAAATCTCCCATCAAGCATGATTACCCCAAATTCCAGCTCATTAGGAATTACACCATCATATGTTAATACAATATAACCCTTGTCTTACCAGGAATGTCTGCAAACTTATTACTTTCACACTTTTCTACCAGCACACTGAGAAATGTGGGACTTAAGAAAATTCTTTTCTCAGCAACATCAGCAAGTGAACAGCGAACCTATCTTTAAAGAGGTCTCATTCATAGAGTGAAAACTGCCAGTGATTACTGACCAACGGAAAAAAAAGACAAATATCTTTTCTGTTCCTGACCCTTCTCAGGACTCTTTGAGACAGAACTGTCACATGAAGACTAAATGAGGGTTGAGGAAGACTAATATAGATCTGTGTTTCAGGAATATTGGGATTAAACGTTACTGGACATTGGTACGTGCTCAGGTCTCCCAAGAAGATGCTTATTAGATCACCGTCACCTGTTTAAGATTAGATGACCTTGTAAAGGTACAGTTCCTCATTCTGTTATTTTCTAAATATTTTTCTTTATTTAGGCACAAGAGGAGGGTGCTGTGGGAACATGAAAAAACTTCCTTTGTGACTTTCAGTATGCAACAGGAAAATAAAGAGAACTGGTTGGCTGAGACAGCAGAGTTTGATAATTCCTCCTCTTCTTCCTTTTTCCTTCTGCACTCCCTATGCCATATTCAGAAGGGGCTGTTGCTTTCCCACCAGCTCCCAATCCTTTATCTCATGACATCCCATGTCCAATGACACAGCTGTGACCTCTAGGCTGAGGACAAGGTAGGAAGCAGCATATTTTGACTTATTAACTGTAGAGGGAAGTATTCTGTGAACAATGTAATTTATTTTCTTTTGCATCTCTTTAAGAAACCAATGCATGTTCTATCATGTTTGCTTCCATCAAGATTTGAGGGTTAATGTAGCTTTCCTCTTGCTTTCCTTGAGATTGCTTTAAGGGCCTCTACTAAAATAATGAGGCATTTCAAAAAACTTTCAACCTCCCTGAACTCATCTATTTCATGCTCTTAGCTGTTTCCCTTTGATCTGCTCACACTGGGAGGGGAGGTGGATTTGAAAGACAATGTAACTGTTAAAAAAAAAAATAAAAGAAGTTATTTTCTCTGAGGCCAACTCACTTTGGCTTACATTTTCTAGAGAAATATCCTCTAAAATGCAAGATAAGAGCCTCAGCTTCCTGCCTCACTTGGGGAATTCTGGTTTTATGGTTGCCTTATAAATACTTTTTCTCTTTTTAAGACCTGTGAAAGACACCAAAGAATCTCTGTGACAGAAATACAATTAGTAAATCAAATCTCTTCGTGGACTAAACCAAGAACTCCATGGCACCTTGGTCACTCAGAGTACTAGTAAGGAACCAGACCCTGTCTCAGCACTGCCGTGCCATGTGGCCCTGGATGAGCATTCAGGGAGATGCCTATACAGGAAATTTATAGAAAGGTTGGCAATAACCTCTGCTAGCAAGGGACCTTCATGCAGAGTTAACAACCCTCCCTGCAGAATCTTTCTTTGCCTTTGGGCAGGTCCCTTAGGAAGCTGATCCCTGCTGCTGCTTGCAGACTTTGATCCCCCCATCATTCGTCCTCTCCAGGCTTCACTCTCCCTCCCTCTGACACAGAAAGGGCTTAGAAAAAGTGATAGCACATCTCATGCAGCTCAAATTCAGCCTGAGATTTCTCTGAAGCAAGAGACTGACTGAAAGCTGCTGAAGTCCCTAGGACCCCTGTGCAGGAGGGTTGTCAAATGCCGTCACCTTCCTCTTCTTCCCATCTCTAGCCCTTGTTACTCATTACATCACGAAACATCCCCGCAGGTGGTGGCACACCATTCTCCTGGGCAGGCAGGCGATGCCGTGCCACAAGATGAGAGCAGTGCAATGCTTCGGCTGCTTTATTGTTTAGAGCCTGCAGCACCTTGGAAATACAGTTTGCAGAGCTGCCCTTGGAAGGTGAATCAGGCAGAGCTGCTGGTTGCTGGTACCTGTTGTGAGGCGTCTCCCTTCGTCTAAATTGTTAGATGGTTTAAGAGCTATTGGACATCGGGCCAGGTTTTGGCAGGACTGCCGCTGCTCAGGCCATAATCTCTCTGCCTCTCATTTGTTCTCATTTGCTCCAGTGAGCAGTGCTCATGACAACTCTGTGGCAGCACATCCTTCAAAGGCCAGCAGCCAAATAAACAAACTGGACTATCAGATATTTCAGCAGCAGGTCTCAGCCAAGGAAGGAAAGCACTTGAGTCCTTATAACTGCCTGCTTAATCCCCATGGAGGGGAAGAGAAGGTAAAACTACCTCCCTCCCTGCAAAGCTTCAACTTTTAGAGGTTGTCGCTACCTCAAAGAGGAGGCAAGATGTTTGGGAATGCCTAGGGAGGAAGGAGTGGAGTGGGGTGAGCACTAGGGGAATGTAGGCATTGCAGGAAAAGGGGAAAAAAAATAAGAAAGCTTGACATAACAGGGGAAATTCACTTTCCAGCCCAGCTTTTAGATCAGGGTGAGGCACAGAAAGAAGCAGCAAGACCACTGGAGAGTTATGTGAACAAGCAACTGACTCCAAGCTGCTGGAGCAGCACTTGAGAAGGCACATCCAAACACAGCTCAGAATTTATTCTAGCTGCAAGTTCTGCAATCAAAATGTGAGGCTTCCCCAGTGAAAGCTCCCACTCCTGGCTGCCGTGATTTAAACTACAGAAACCTCTTCAAGCGGGTGTGATCAGTGACTGAGGAATGTCTTTGTTTGCACAGTTATCATCTCACTGCATTCATGCTTGCTGCTGCAGGATTTCTCTCTTCACTAGCTGGGCTATTTGTGATCATCTTGATAATATAGCATAGAAATGAGAGGATGTTATGGTTTTGCAATATAACCTGTGCCTGATTACCAAGCAAATTTGGCCTTTATATTAAGTAACCAGAGGGCTATAAATTCCTAGGTGAAGAACAAACTCTTTTTACAGCAAAGCAAGGATATTCAAAGACATTTGTCCCAGTTTAATTAGATTTCAAAAGTGGGTTTAAATGAGCTTTAAGCCTCCAAACTGCCGGGGCAGTCCAATATTTTACCTCTGTGCCATATGAAGGTAAATAACTTCAATGCCTATTCTTCCACACAGAATTCTCACCTTCTCAGGGCCAAGCGAGCAGTGTATTTATGTTATTGATTGAAACAACAGTTTAGTCTGCCACTTGGTTTTAAAGGATCTACCCGAGAGCAATCAATCCTGTTCAGGTCCATCTCCCAGCCAGCGTGTAAATGCCACCACCCCTGACAGCTACACCTCCCTCCCGGGAGAGACCGAGACCTTTCAGATGGCAACGCAGACTTAGGCATTTCTCCAGACCACTCCATTACTCTCTCCAGACCGCAAGGTAGCTCTGCATGATCTCTATTACACACCGGGGAAAAATGATGATAAAAGAGAAGAAAAGGACTTGTTTCTTCCCATGAGAAATACCCTCCGTGCAGGCAAAGAGCAGCTCACAGGTATCTCCCAGTGCCAAGGGGGAGAGCTGCAGAGCTGCAGGTTTGCACTTCCAGGCATGTCTCAGAAGTGGGATTTTGATGGGGTGGGGGACACCTCTGAACGAGCCCATTATTCTTCTCATTTCATTATCTAATGGTCTCTGGATGTGCAGCAATGGTATAAATAGCTTGGGGGCTGACTTAATTTGCTGAAGATTTCATCTGAGTAGCTGCAAGAGCATGGCTGCAATTTCTATTACGTGACACAGCAGCAGCTGCTCAGCCTCACCTCTGAGACAGCTCTAGCCCAAAAGAAAAATGAGGCACTCATTTACATCAGTTGCATTTTTGTTTCAGAAAGAAAATAAATTCACTAATATAGCAGGACAAATCCCCCCCAATACATACATAAGAACAGCTTCCTAGGAAAAAAAAAGAGAAACTGTACAATATCATGAAGGAATATGAAATATTTCCATGGATTGGCAAGCTTAGTCTGCCACCCCTTAAAAGCATGTCAGATCAAGTCATTCTGGTATAAATTCCTTATATTCCAGATAACTAAAGCACTTTGGCTATACAGTACTGTTTTGACCTTCAAGATGACTCAAAGATGTGTGTGCACTCATATGCACCTTTGTGGTCTAATTCTGGCCAAGTTACACCTGACAAGCTTAAGTGCTGGTTTGTAGTAGCACCTGCAAGGAGTCAAAGACAAGCAACTAAATAAATTCTCTCTCTTGAACCTGGAAGGCAACTGCCTGCTAGCCTCAGAGAGATATCATCACACAAGTGTCATCCCAACAGTCTGAATTGGGCAACTCATGTAAATTGTCCTTAGTCCTAAGGCTGTAGCACCCACCGAGAGCACTGCTGCTGAATCCCTGGCTGTCCTCTCCACTAGCTCTCAAAGCCCTTTACACAGGTCTTCAGGATCATGCATTCCACTGTAAAAGATGGGGAAACTGAGGCACAGAAGTAACATACCCACAGATACTCAACAGTAAGGAAAGGAGCGCTGATGTCAGTCTTCATCATGCCACAAAAGACCAGCTCAAGAAAATGAGCTCAGAGCACTGTAAATTCAGTCCTTCTGACTTTTCTGTTCTTATTCCTCTGCCTCCCCTGAATCCCTCAGCCAAGTCCTTATCACTCCTCCCTCAGCTCCCTCTTAGCCTGAAGTAGGTCAGAAAGAATAAAAGATGTATTCCTTTGGGGGCAAGAAGACCAGAGAAAAACAATGAGGTCTTATTGAGTTTCAAACTGTTCAGCCTTTCCTTGTTTATTTGAAATTATTTTTGTTCATCTGTTTTCAGTTCCTGGAGAAAGTCAGCCCTCGTAAGAATACCCTCAAGCAAATCAGCACAAGATGAAGCATCACCCTCAGGACTCGGGTGGATATGGGAGGGTCCAGGTCTCTGCACAGGGCAAAGCAGAGAGCTCAGACTTTTGAGAAGGGTAAAGGAGCAGCTTTGGTGTTAGGGACCAGTCAGCCTCCACAAGACCCCCTAAAATATACAGAGCAATAGGAGACAGGAAATACCCTACACTGATTAGTCAAAACTGAATCACTTAAAATCACTCCAATTTCTTTTTAATGGTAGAATAATAATAAGTCTTGTGGGTAAAGCACAAATATCAATGTACCCTGACTTTCAGAAGTGTCCATCACTGTCCTATTAGTCTTGCCATAGACAAGCTATGGAAACATGAACAGGTAGAGCTGTGGCAAGGCAGAGAGGGCTGGAAAAAACAGACTCCAGGAGACATTTCCAACGGCTTGTTGACAAATCGAAAGGTGATGTCTGCAGATGGCAGTCCTGATCTGCTACTGTTGGAGATTTCCAGTAGATAAGGGGATAAAGAAGGGACAAACACGCTTACAAAATCTGCAGATACTGCTAAGCTGGAGAGAGCTGTGAACATGTTGTGGAAAAGAAACAATTCAAAATAGTCTTGACAAACTACTGAAAGATTTAAACAATGTAATTCCATAAACAAATGTCTGAATTTCATTGGGAATAATTCACTTGCATCAAGGCAAACTGTAGAGCCACTGGCCAGGCAGCAGATCTGAAGGAGGTAGGATCATGAGTTAGGGAGGTCAGACAGCTGCTGTAAAGCCGAAAAGACACTGGCCAGGGCTGCAGAAACCCACATGCTGCCCGGAAGACACAGTGAGAAAGTCTCCCTCTTTACCCAGCTCTGCCAGGGTCTTGTGTCCAGCTCTGGAACCACAGCTCAGAAATGCATGGAGGGACTGCAAGCATAAATGGCCAGAGATACAGGGGAAAAAAAAATCAGTGTTTGACTTAGAAAAAAGGCAGGGGAAGCACTTAATGTTCTGTAAAATAAGAGGTTACTACTGAAAAGAAGTTATCAGTTCTTCTGTGGTGGTCTGGGCAAAGGGCTTGGACTGCAGTAGAGGAAATTCAGAAATTATTCTTAATATTTAACCAAGCAAAATGGACAGAGAAGAGCTAGTATTGCCTGTACATGAGACCTAGACTCTCCAGCCATAAAAATCTTTGAGGAACAGTTTAGAAAAGCATCTGTCAGGAGCACAGCAAGATGAGTCTATCCTGCCTTTAAACAGGAAGAAAGGCATAGACTCATGGCCTTTCCAACCCAATTTTCTGCAACTCCTGTGACTTCTATCCTTAGTACTTGCCTCACTAAAGTGGAACAGTTTCTCATCTTCCTTGAACATACTTTGTCAAAGACAGAGCAAAGAAAAAAAGGCATTTTAATTGGAATCTTCTCCATTCACCTCCCGTCCATCTCCCACAAAACAGAAAAACAGTCAAGTCATCTCTTTGTAACCACATTCTCCCAGGAGGTTTTTGCAGAGAGGAAAAAACCCAAATCCATTAAAAAGGCAATATTGCTTTTCTTATTGAAATGAAAATAACTGAAAAAGTTCTTTTCCCCACTGAAAAATAAAGAGGTGAAGGAAGGAGCAGTAGACAGGCTTTATGGAGGTGCTTATCTCTGAACTCATCAAGATACCAGTAATGCTAACTCTGAGGAAGGATGGGGTTTTGTGTGCTTAACAACCCAGAGCAACACTGCAGATTGGTGAAGGCTTTGAAGTATAGCAGATTCCAGTAACCAGCAGAAACTCTGGTGTGAATGTGGGGTGGATTTAGGTAAGCAGAAAGTAATTTCTTTCTCAGGTAAATTCATCTCAGGTATTTCTAAAGGCTGCAAAATTGACTTCAGAAAAATCTCATCAGTAGCAACTTCAAATGGATTATTCAAACTTTTTACATTTTTACTACAGTTTGCAACAAGCAAGAGTTTTTAATAATGTATTTCTTTATTCCAAGAAAAGAGATGCCAAATTCAAATTGGAGGCCAGATTTTCCAAAAGGAAGCCAAGAGCTGAGGCTTTTCTTTAGGACCATACTGAATTAATTCTGAAAGCTAATCATGCAAACTCTTTGCAGACATTGACTTCGTGTCTCCATTCTCCAGCTGGTCAAGAAGAGTGGTCTTAAAATTTTGTATACACACATACTCATAAAACAATTGTGCATTTGTTTGGAGCTGATTCCACATAAAATTATTTTTGCAAATATTGATCTGAGAATTCTGGCAAGGACCAAAAGCACTAAATGAGGCAAACTGAACTATAACAGAAAAAAAAGTAGGAATAGGGCTGGAACCAAAGCCACATGAAAGCTTGTCTGCCATCACTTTTAAACAGCTCCCAACAAAATTCTTGAGTCTGGAAGACATTGAAAACTCACATGCAACCACAGTCCACAATCAATCACATTATTTTCTGGGCTAGACAGAGGTTTGGGCTGGAACATTTTTTTTTCTTTCCACTCATGTCTTGGGTGACTGGTGAAGCTATCAGACTTCACCTGGTCTTCTCACAGCTTGGCAAAGCCCAGAAATCAACTCCAGCTATTAGGGAAGTCAATCACTAGATAGAATTTATCTTTGTGCAGGCAAATCCTGAGGATTTTGCACCACACCTCCTTCCCCAGTCCTTCTTTCAAGAGATTATTGGTACTAGTGGCAAATAGGCCTTTACACTGGTGCTCTATAGACACATTCACACGTAGCCCATACTAGTGCAGTCAGAATCTCACAGCAGAACCAAGAACTCCAAGGACCAGAGCACACTGATTACTACTCTTGTTTCCCCCTATTATTCTCTAATAAAGATTACAGGAAAAAAAATGCTGTCACTTAAGAAATAAGTTAAGAGCCAAGACACTGCAAAATGCATTTGCAGGTTTCTCCTGAGGACTCTGTACTGTTGTAGCTGCCCAGGATTAATGACATCCTGCATGAGACGAGTCCTCAAGACAGCACTAGAGTAGCTTTATTCAAGAGACTTGAATAATCTGTCTGATGTAGTAAATTTTGTAATGAACTGATGAATCACAAAGAAGGAGTCTGAAATAGTACAGGCAGCAACTGACAGCTGGCCAACAATGTGCATCTTCTCAGGCAACGTTTATTCTGTTTGCAACTGTCTCAAGAGGTTTTTATTCCACTTTTTACCCTTTCACTAAACACATCTCAGCTGGAGCAAAATGAATTATCCTTAGGTATCAAAATGAAAATCAAAAAGCACCAGCAAGACTTGCCTAACATTTTAACATGTTCCGCATCTCTTCCAAACCCATAATATCATCCTGAACAGAACAGCATGATCTATCCTCCTACATTCTTTACAGTGCTCTAAGAAGTAGCCTTTCATTTACTTCTCATAGCTGTGGCGTTGCAGGCTTGCAATCTACCAGAAAGATCTTAAATAAAACAGGAAAGTGCTCTTTGCTCTTTTTCTCCCATACTCATCTGTCACAAAAACAGCATCAACAAAATCCTGCAAAGTCACTACATTCACATGCCCTCAGACTGGTGTGAATGGTCCAAATACCTGTTACCCAAAGCTTTGTTTTCTGAGAATGGCACTGATTTCAATAAACCTGTTCTCACAAGTTAAGGACAAGCCAGTGAGTTTATTTGAATGGCAGTTCCACATACTCATATCTTCATCCTGAGGTAGCTGTCAATGATAGTTGAAATGGTTACAGTATAAATAGATTAGGTTTCTTCAATCCTGAAAAGAGACAGCTAAGGGAAGTGTAAAAATATCCATAAAATCAGGAGTGGCATAGAAACAGGGAACAAGTACAGACTGCACGTGTGCTCTCTCCAAACCAGAACTAAGGGCTATCAGACAAAGCCATAAAACCAGGTTGAAAACAATCTAAAGGAGATGGTTCTTCATAAATGCGTGCAGCAGCCAAAGAAATACTTGTTCCAGGTGTTGTGGATGACAGAAGCTGAGACTGGCTAAAAGCTGGAAAATTTTACTGAAGAAAAATGCTCAAAGACAGACACTGCCTTTGGTTTATGAAAGCCCTGCACAAGAAATTGCTGGAGGCAAGAATGCTTGGAAAAGTACCACTATACTCGCCTGTATGCTGCTGTAAATGAGACACTGGGCTAGATCCAGCATGTTTATTGTTACATTCTTATAAGATTTTTTTTTGGACAAGACAAAAGATTGCTGGGAGGAAAAGCAAGACGAGGAAATAATGTTACTGCATGCTTTCAGTATTCTGATAAAACGCAAGAGAAAGAAGTACTACTGTTGCAAAAACTTCAATTGAAAAGAGTGTTTACAATGTCCTTCCCAAAACATAGTCAGATTTCTTGTGCCAGTAGTTACTTTGGTGTCACACCATGCACTCCTCATTATACTTTCAAGTGAAGCGTGCTCTGAAGTGTTAGTATGCCATACAATATGTGCTGTTCTTTATGAGCGTCCTTAAACAAGTTGCTGACTTGAGCAACAGAACACATTTCTATTCCTTTTAACTCCTGCCTGCCTTGAAAAATGATGAGCTTTGGCCTCTCCTGTGTATTACCAAGGAAACTGATTGCAAAGACTCAGTCAAGTATCTGAAGAAAGCCTTCCTGAAGGCATCAGGGTTGCACAAAGAGTTTGTACTCAGCTTGCAAGAGTTTTCTTGACAAAGAGAAGTCAAGAGAAGGAGGAGACCCAGACTGGCTCTCAAAGCCCTGATACCTCTTTGGGATAACAAGATAACACATAGTTTGTAAGGAAACATATTTCTAGTAAAAAGATCATGCATCCCTAAGAGCTTGATTGTGCCTGGAAAGCTGTTACTAATTTAAAATCATGGCAATCAAAGGAATATACATTCAGACTTGTACAAACCCTGTTGAAACTGAAGTGTTCCTGCTGCTATTGTTCCTACAACTGGTCTCTGTGGAACGAGCAGGAGCCTCCACATTCTCATGCCTCTCCAGTAAGCCCTGGCAAATTACTTTTGCCTCTTATATATGAATAGTGAGCTGTTCACAGGACAGTAAAAACAAAAGGAAAGAAAATGCAGCTGACTCCTCGGAACGAAACTTGAAGAGAAAAACCTTCCAAATTCATATGGAGGAAAGGACCAATTACATTTGAAGCTGCCCCTTGGTAACAACTCAAAATTCTAGCTCACTATTACTCCAAGGTATGGGAAGACAGAAAACGTGAAACAATCCAGAATACTTCAAACAATAATAATTTTGTATAATAGGATTTGGAGGGCTTAACCAAAATCTAAGGTGTGTAAATAATGCTTCATTTCTAGCCACATTTCCATGATGCAAATGACACTCACAACCCTGTAAAAAACTCTCTCAACTCTTCATCTTCTGATTTACAAGTTTATTCCTAGGAAAATACTTCAGTCATCACTGAGCTACAATTGCCTCTTGGGTGGCAGGCAACACTTGCTTAACTGCTTAGTGCTTGAGGAGGCAACAAGAAGAGACACAGCCAAGAGAATTATACCTGGGCAAACCAGCCCAGATCCTCAGGGGCTCTTTGGCTCTAACTCTCACTGACACCCATGGCGGTTTGGCCCTAAATAACCAGGGAGCTGTGACAATGCAGTTAATCCAGACAGCGTTTGGTCAGCGTACGACAGCAAATGCTCATTCTCACCATGAGTGATGGTCTGTAATGGGAAGTTGAGACACACTCAGTTTTACACCTCCTGCCAATGGCAGCCCCCAGACAGAGCTACCAAGAGACAACCATAACACAGTTACTAGTCTCATCACAACTTTGCTGAGTGGATTATAACTCTGGAGACTACCCATTGTCCATAGCAAGTCTCAGTGTTGGCATTTATGTGTCCATATCAGCACACTCCAGATCCGAGTAATTCACAGCAAGCTGACAGCCCACAGAGTACTGATCTTCTGCAAGTCTGAAAAATTAAACTAACTGAACAAAGTCTGTAGACAGACATTATGGGAAGCAAATTATCAAGATTACTATGGTAACAACACGGAGTGAATGATGACTTCAGGACCATGACAAAATATGCATTTTATAGGAACAGCTAATTGTCTGACTCTGCTCACTGACACCACAACATATTTTTCACTAAATACCTTGGTATTTGAATTTTGCTGCCTCCAGCTACTATTAACATATTTTGCATTCATGCTTAGTATAAATCCCCAGTAATGTTTCTAGTTAAAGTTCCCAAACATACATTCAATTTATATTTAATGAGACAGTTTGAGTTAAGTAAATGAGTACTAATTAATTAAAGCATATGTATAGTGGGCTGTGAGGATTAATTCATGTTTGCAGAGAGCTTTGAAAAATATAAAGAACCTTATAAACATGAACGGTGCTTTGGGAGAAAGAAGGAAAGTGAGGCGATTAAGAGATACAGTACATTATGTCTAACCTTTAATGAACGCCTGTTTAATATCACACATGGTTTGTCATACACTGTTAACTGTAACAAGAAAGCAACTATACATTACTTAAAATCCGGTTGACCAGCTGTTACTCTTCTGTTAAAAGTAAATGGGCCAAATTTTCAAGTTCTGTCTCCATTGGGACACTGTCACATAACACAACTAGCCAAAGTTATCCAAAGTTACTGCATAAGCACCAAGAGGTGACAGCTTGGGCCAAGGAGACAAACAGTGTTTGAAGAGTCCCCAGAAATGGCTTGTTGAGTCCCAGTGGTCTCCATCTAGATGCAGAAGCCAAACTTTTCTAATGCTCCCACCCATTTCAAGCAGCTCCATCCCCAGCTTCAACATCCCGTGTCTCATAGCCAGAGCTGCTGAGTCCTCCAGGTCTGTGTGGACAAGGACAAGCCCACACTGGCCCAGCCTGGCCAGGGCCAGTAGTATGCACAGCTTGACACAGGCTGACCATTCACCAGCGTCTCCCATGGGGTTTTCACTCACCACGAAGGTCACTGCTGCCATAGCCGGGGGCTGGCAGTACCTGAACATGACTGAGAGGGTGACTGCATGGTTGGCCTGGCCTGGGGGAGGGATGTCCATGTGCACGGTGACATCTAGCGAAGCAGCTCTGTGCCTCTGCTCCTCCCTCCTGTCCTTTCTGTAGAGGACAGGTGCATTTCTCTCTGCTCAGCTCTGTGGTGAAGCTTTAGCAGTTTCCTTCAAACAGAAAAAAGTTTCGTTAATTGATGCTCTAGCTTTGTTAATGTACACAGAGAAAAAAATAACAACAAAATGCAAACTGGAAGAAGCTGCCTGGGTTACCAGGTCCTGCCTGCTCCACTCAGAGAGCAACACAGCAGATGTTCAACCCAGGGCACCTGCAGAGCTCCTGCTGCAACCTGGGCCACTTACCTCCTCCTGTGGGAACTGCAGTTTGCCATGCAACAGTTCCCTCAGGCCATTGCACACCAGAAACATTTAACTAGGCATAAAACCTCACCTTGTCCCCGTCTGACAAGGGCACTCAACTCTTACCTGTCCAGTCCCAGTACTCCCAGACCGAGTCAACTTTTCCCACAATTTATGTTCTCTGTTTGCTTTTAGCAAAGATTTTTCAAGGCCTAAAGAATAAATTCACACATGGACCTGAGGGCAAAGACCAGCAGAGAAACAGTATAACTTCCAGGCTCACAACAGCAGCACTGGAGGAGGTGGGATGTCTCACATGCTTTAAGGCACAGGTAGGTTTAGGCTGCGATTTGTCTTCTGAACACATCAACTGCATGAAAACAGCAAGGCACACAGGCATCGAGCCCTCTCTTGTGGCTTCCAATTCCCACAGAATCCAGAAAGTCCCTGAGCTCAGCATGGGGACTGCCGGCTCTTCTCTGGCCTCAGGGTAGAAATCTCCAATACTCACATCTTGTTGCTGCAACCCACAAACACAGCTTCCCTCTCCTCCCTCCTCCTCTTAATTATTTCATTTCTTGGGCCCTGTGTGTGTACTTGGAGACCTGCCTGGCAGCGTGAATGAAGAACAAGAGCATGAAGAGCTTTCTAGCACAGTCTGGCGCTGGTGATGAGAAGCCAGCTTGGCCGGTGTTAAGTCCATCGCTCCCTGGGCTGCCTGCTGTGACAGCTCACTCCTTGCAGCCTGGAAACCACCATCCACACAGCACCACGGCTGAGAGCACCACTCTGCGGGCAGCATCTCAGGGGTGTGCTGGACCCTTGAGCCAGACACAGCCAAAGCTTCCCCACGTGCTTTCACCAGCCCTCCTCAACACTCAAGGGGTAACTAGGGAGTATTTGTGGGCAGACAGCCAGGAAGATTTCAGTGTGTTTCTTTGACTTTTGCCAAGGTAGTTTGTTTTATAGAGAGCTGGAGAGACAGGGCAGAACAAAATAAGCCACCCAGGGAGGACTCCTTTAGACAGTACAATTGATGCAGGTTGTGTATTAGAAAAGCTTTCCATGGCAACCCACTGGTAAACCTTATGCTCCTGAAAAAACAGCTCTAGAAATAAATTTGGCTATGTGCAGACAGAGTAAGACAACCTACCTGACCTCAAGGTGAGTCTTTAAGTCAAAAAGGGATAAGGAATGTGCTTCCACCTTCACCTCTTGAAGACCTAATAAAATGGTCTGAAGCAAGAGAGCCTACATATGATGGGCTGCACACCACCTTGGAGGTACTGTGACCTCAGCTGAGTCAAGGATTGAGGGTTCAAGAGACCAAAGTTCTTCCCACCTCTGTGCGAGGCACTGAAAAAGGGGGAAAACCAGCACAGCATCTGTGAGAGCTCCTGCCATGGTGGGTGCTGCTGGGGCTTGGATGGTGCTTCTGGTGCCATGGGAGGTTTAGAGATGTTCTAGGTTCACCAACAAGGGATTGTACCTGGATCCTGCCCTACATCCTTAGAACCCAGTACCAACTGCTAGAATGTTCCCATCTTCATTATGCCCTGGTGAGAAATATGGCCAAGGAGTAGCAACGTGCCTTTACAGAAGGAGGTGTGAAGGGACTGTCAGTAGGCAGTAGCCCAAGTGGAAACATGCTGGGATTTTGCTCATGACAATAGGGTTTGCTGCCCTTGTCCCCAGGGCTGAATGAGAGGACACAGATGACTGAGTGGTTCCTAGTCTCATCTGAACCCCAAAGGTCTCCCAAGCGCCTTTAAGGTTGTATTCGGAGAGCTTTCCTGGGGATTTCCTAGAGCCTGGTGGGTGGACAGTAGCCATGCTGGTGTTCCCAGTGTCCTCACACACTGGCTGTGCTGGTTGTTGTGTGGTACCAGTGTTGCAGTGCCACCGGGCAGCGCAGCATCTCACCAGCTGCCAGCTTCTGCTAACCCTCCCTCTCCTGCCTGATGCTCAGCCAGCCTGTGTCAGTCCCCAGCTGAAAGTGACTGAAAACCCTTCTGATAGCCTGTGCTCTAAGCCACCAGAGCAGTCATCACCCACTCCATTTTCAGCCAGTTTCTCGACAGAGACAAAGGGTTATCAGTGACAGGGCTAATGCTGGGTATAGATGGGTTTCCACGGCTGCCAACGGCTTGGATAGATATGAGTCCCATCAGTCAGTGTCTGCCACCTGCATGTGTTCCTGGCAGGGCAAGCTCCATGACCAGCACCCAAAATCCTGAACCAAAGACAATCATGTACCTATTTACCTCCAAAGTCAGTGAGAACCTCCCAGATCTAATACCCACAAGGTAGGACAGGCTATTTAAACAGGCTCTGGGTTGCTGGGATTCATCTCAAAAGACCAAATACAAAGCGACACATTCCTGAAAGGATTTGGCTGGTTATAAACTCCAACTTATCACAGTCCTGTGGTTGAAGACTGCTTGCACTTAAATCCCATTTCCATAGATGCTACCTGGCTGCTGCAGAGAAAGGCAGATTATTACAGACCTCTTAGGGACATATCCTGGCTGCTGCCCCAGGCACAGCTCCCCACAGGTTAGGAGATGCTTTTGCAGTTTATCTGGATACAGTTCTGCAGCGGTGCCAAGAAAGAGGAAAGCCCTTGGGTGGCAGGGACAGAGAAATCAGAAAGCCCAACAGCCAGATGCAAGGATGCATGAGAAGCAAACTAGCACAGGACAGTTTAGTTTCCAGAAGTGTCTGCCGCTGGGCTTCATTATCCCCCCAAAAGGGACAGTGACCTGCTTGTATGATGTTTCTGTTGTCCCATCAGCCACACTGCTAACTTGCAGGGTTATCTGGGCAGCGTTCCCTGAGAAAAACCTCAGCTGCTCGCATGCCTCCAAGCAGCTGCTGCCAGCACGCGTGATGTGATGCTTGGAGGAGAAGTACCTCTCCTTTCAGGAAAATAATCTTCATTTGTACAATATACTTAGCAGGGTGCCATTTGTAAGGAATGCTTGATGATTAATTCAGCAGTGCCTTTCTTGTGGAAGGACATAAGCCATTCCCTTAGGAGACATACAAAAAACCAAAAAACCAAACCAAACCAACAACAAAAAACAACAACAACAAAAAAATCACATTAACACTAATATATTCTTTGATGATTAGAGACTTTCGCTGGCAACACTCCATCAGTGCAAACTGGCAAAATATATTGCCACAATTGGATATTTCTCCCCCTTTTGCATTACAAAGTAATCCAGCCAAAGGGCTCCAAGTGGATTCTTTCCCATATGGTGCCATGGTATCAACTAAAACTATCTCCTTCGAGATGATGGAAGGAGGATATTTTCAGAAATTTTCCCATACTGGCAATTGTGTGCTCATGTGGTTTCATTTAACACCAAGCAAGAACTAGATCCCCCATCTGTTGCTCAGGAGCTTATGCAACATTTAGCTGAATGTTTTGTATTAATGATGATAACTATTAATAAAACAGTTGGTAGATTAGGAATTTACCCCACCTTTTATGCTTAACAGGCAGCTCTTGCTTAGGTCTTATGGTACTTTCTGTCCTAAATTCTCAAAGTACTTTTATTTCCTATCTAGATCTCACTGTCAGGCCATTACCTACTGTAGACAACTGCCTCAGTTCCTAATTAGGGAAAATGGAGACATGACAGAGCACCAGATGGTTCAGCTATCACAAGAAATCACAACTATCAGACTTACTGACAGAGATCACAGCAACTATAAGAGTAGCTGTTGCATCAAACATCAATAAAACTTTTTTATTCTTCAGTAGATAAATGCAGTCAAGACCTGTAACATTTCCTAGAAGTATTGATTAAGTTTGCAAGTACCAGTAGCCGCTTGCAGAAGCCAACCTGACCAAACTTGTCGGTGTAACTTAAGTCTCAAACACTTCCCTGGGAAAAAATAAGAGGCTTTAGGAATTGATACCTGCCAAGATCTGTTCCATATTCCCAGTCTGGCTCCTGAGAAAATTCAAGCAGCTCCCAGCCTCAAAGATAACTTTTGAAGCAACCACTGGCAAAATGACAAAGCCTTGATCTCTCCACAGAAGTTGGACTTAAAGTCTAATAAAGGGCCCTGAAGAAACATGAAGCATAAATTATTTCTGTTAAAAGTACAGAATTAAAGTTATGTTAATAGAAGTCATTTGGCCATCTGAGCAGTCTCCTAGCAATTGCATAAATTACTGACTGAAAAAGCAGTTTCAACCAGAACATCATTTCATGGCCAGACCCTGACTGATTTCCAGGCAAGTAATAAGCAGCACTCTGGAGGGAGCTGCTCTGTCCTCAGATGAATGGAATTAATAAGTCACAGAAAGCTGTTTAATAAACAAATTCCCCCTTTTTCTCTTGTGAACTGTACAGGAACAGAGTATGTGAACACAGAAGCCTTTTCTATTTCTGTGTATTTCCCAGGCCATTTCCTCATCAAGCCCTTGCCCCTCACTTTAAGCCCATCACTTCCGAGCCCCAAGCTGCTTTGATCTGCAGCTCAGACCCAATGGTGCTGCTGTCATTTCCCTAGAGGGCTTGTTGTCACCTCTATAAATCCATATGCTCCACTTAAAGGCAGTTATTTTGCCTCCAGAGGCGGAGTGGCAGAGTTTTGGTTCAAATCTGTTATTCCTCTAAGACTCAGCCATTTGTAGCTCATAAATTGCAGCCTAGCAGATAGATTGAGACATTTCAAGTTTATCTTCCCACACAAGTAACAGCAAATTGTAGCATAAGCCTTGTGTGCAAGTTTACTCAAGTACCCTGAGGCTGGGAAGCTGTTCAGGGAAGCTGTTTTGCTGAAGATGCACACTTCCCCGGTCACCATCTTCCCAACACAAAGCTCTTCTCTCTCTGAAGTGGCTCTGGGAAAGGTGATGGATACACTGCAGGCAGAAGCTTTATAAAAGGTCCAAACTAAAAACCCATGCAGTGAGCTAGAAGTGCTTATTTGAGACAAACCATAACATAACCTTTTTTTTTGGGGGGGTTGGAAAAAAGGTCATCCACCTTCTTATAATTGTACCTGATTTATATAAGGCTCTGTACATTTCTAGGGAATGGCAGCAGTCCTGCTGAATCACCATGAGAAAAAGCCTGTATCTAGGCTGATCTGGGTTTGCAGAAGCAAGATTTCATATTCTTTAGGACTAGAAAGACTGGAAATAAGATTTAACTGTGCACATGCATGGTAGTTAACACAGGAGAGCTGGATCCTCCAGCTACTATTGCAGCGAAGTTGAGCAGCATCACCAGCAGAAATAACTATGGGGAAGTTCTTCTACCGAGGCGTTTCCACGTGCAGCTGTGGCTGTAATCACATCCAGTTTATCTATCTTGTGCCCAAAGCAAACTCAGTCTCAGCCAGCTCTCCATGACCCAAGGCGCTGAGATATCACAGTTTGGCTCCAGCAATAGCTACTCTAGATTTCCACTATGCATAAACAGAAGCCTTGTGGTGAGTACTGCCTTTTAGGATAGTGATAGTGCCAGACTGGAGGGAGCATCTCTGCCTCATCTGAATCCTCAGTCTATGTCTGGATGCCATGGGGAGACCAGTCTCAGGAGGCCAGCCTGGCACACCTGCAAGGCCATGGCAATATCCCAGGTCTGATCCATCACACTGAGCTGGGTTTTGTGGGTTTGGTAGCACAAGGCAATTCCCCTGTGCAAGACTCCACCAGGCAAAGGTGAGAGATTTGGTCTGGTATTTCCTAAGGCTCACCTCCCCCTGGATGGAGCACACTGTCAGGCATCTGGACCCCTTTCTGCCAAGGGGTTTTGCCTAGTGGGGAACAGACAGGGCTGTGGACTGGCCACAACCTCTCCTGTCACATTTCTGTGGGAATTTATTGGCATATTTTATACTTGTAGCACTAACGGGTGCAGATCCTCAGCAGCTCCCTTAGGAAGCTGGTTACCTAAATCTTCCTTGCTTCACAATTCGTTTGAAAATCTGAAGCTCGTTAAGAGAAATGAGAGGAAAGGGAGTTGTCATGCTGCTCTATCAAGGCTCGTCTCTGCACAAACCTGTCACCACTGCTGCTCCCACCTGGCTCCAGTTCCAGCTTGACCTCTATTTACCCACCACTCTCCACAACCCACAGAGACATCAAGTGGCCAAATAGTCTAATTGCACATACACAGACACTGCAGAGTTTGCTGAGGGGGGTTTCAGAGGACAGCGGAGCATCTCAGCTTGAGCAAAGTTGGGCTATTCACAGCCCAGCAAGTTTTCTTTCCGTGTTTTTACTGAATGTTATTTCACGTCATTCTTCCTTTCCTTCTTTTGATTATAAGCCTAGCAAAAACAAGACAAAGAAATACTAGCAAAAAAGAAACTAGATGATCCCCGAAGACTGAGGGGTTTGTACATACGCCGCACAGACACTGCCCCTGCAGAGGAGTCTGTGACAAAGCCCCTCAACACCACAATCTGCCAAAGGAGACTCAGGCACTGGAGCCTGTGTTCAGGCAAGAGAGACCTTGAACAGGTTGTGCGCTATTTATTTCCTTGATTTCGCCCTTTCTATCCTTCTTGTATAAATTAAATCAGCATTGTTTTCTTTTTAAATTTTTTTTTCCCTCTGAATCCCTGCTGTAAGGTTATCAGCAACACAAAGCAGAATGGAAGAAAGCCTGGAAAAGCCGAAAATCATTTGCTATTGTCAGTACCACAGGGAGAAGTCTTTCAGAGAGCTGAAAAACATTTCAAAGCTAATCCTAGCCCAAAGCTCCCAGCAGCTGCTCCTTCTTCCCACACCTTCCCCTCTGATAACGAGGGACTGTGGCTGGGGAGCTCAGCAGCAAGCCCAGAAGCCCCAGAGCTGCTGATAGGTACCATACCCAGCTGATAATGCTGTCAGGAGCCCAGCAGTACCTTATGGGCATCAACTTACAAAATCTTGTATTGAATAAGTTGATTCAGAGAGAGTTTCTCTCACAGCAGAAGCTAAGAAGGTGAGGAATTAGGGGACAAGTGTATGTATGTGTAAGCGGTGAAAGACAGTACTTTTGCAAGCCAGATTTCCTGTGATTCAACTGGTAAACACTGTGGCAGGGAGCAGTCCCAAACCTCACTGCTCCCTGCTGCGCTATTCCAGCAAAAACCTTTGCTTTCCCACTCACAAACACTTCCCATCATGAGAACATGCCCAGAGGTCTACAGGAGTGAAGACAAGACTCCATGCCTCCAGGTCTGCAGTTTCCTCAGCTTTCATCTTAATTAATTAATAGTCAGCCCCTACTGCTTGGAGCATGTAACTCTCTTCAAGCTTTCCATTTCCTGGAAGGAATAAGAAGGAACAGTCCTGGGACAGAGACTATTGACACCTGAACGGAGAGGCCAGGCTGAAACATGAAGAAATCTTGCCCCAACCACAGTGTAGAGGACAGGCTGGGCGGCAGGAGACGCTGAGCACATGGCTAATTCAGCTGTCAGTCACCCCACTCTCAGTTTGCTACTACAAAAGAAAAGCACATGTGATGGGATACAGATAGGGATTGTTACAGAAAACCTGTATTAAACCTGTGAAGAGACCAACATTTCACATTGAGGTTCAGGCATCCACTTGAACCAGTTGGCCCTCACACTCTTGAACTGTTGAATTGTGCCAAAATTTCCTCCTGACACCCAGCTTCTCCTCTTTTCCTTCTCCCAGTGTCCCACTGCTGCCTGTGGAGGTTCAATACCCAACTCAAATTCAGCGTGCTTCACACAGCACCTCAGGAGATCACCTGCCTGGCTCCTGGGGAGAATCAAATATGAGTTCCTACCTGGGCAGCAGAATGTACAAATCCTTTTTTCCTTCAGCGACTGCCAGTGTGAATCCCCTAGGGGCTAATTAGTTGAGCAGCCACTGCAATTCCTAGGATGTCTCTGCCTAATTTTACTAAAACTCATCTGTGGGTTCAAAAGCTAGAGGAGCACTGACAGAGTTTCAGCTCATAAACCACAGGAAGCCAGGCAAGGAAAAAAGTATGTCCCAAAATAATTCCTCCCCAGAAGAGTTTCCCCAGCTCAAACCAACACCTCCTCTGTAGCCAGACAATAACTGTGTGTTAAGAGAGCAAAGCTTGTACTACTATATTTCAGAAATCCTCTCTGGGGATAGCTGAGCTCCCCAGGGCTCTGAGCTGCGCCCTTTCATATCTATTTGAAAAATAACATCAAGATAAACTGTTCCAGCTGGCTTTGTCTTTCCAATGCAAGTTTAAAAGCTGTGCAGAATGTACAGCACTGACACTGCTGCAGTTAGAGCTGCAGGAGAAAATTCCACTTTTTGAACCTAAAGTTTGTTTGCCATTACCCTCAGTCCAGCACAGGAACTGGGAGTGCAGCGAAAACAGACATCACCCGTGGTTGTTCCCTTTCTAAAGGCAGCACCTCTCTGAAACTGCCTTCCTCATATCAGCTTTAAGTCAGGACAAAAATGCATATAGCTGCTCTAGCTCTGTGAATATCAAAGAGACAGCTCTATTAAACTCAAAGGACAATTGTCCTCCCTGTATTTCAGATTGCGCTAAAACTGTGCTACAGGGGACAATTAATCTTTAAAATCAATTTTTTGTCAGGAGGCTAAATTTCAATTGTCTCAGGAATGGTGGTGCTGGGCTGGTAATTACTGTCTGATGAGACAACCTCTGAATTCACTGCCCAAGAGAACACTTCTTATTAATAACTTTTGCCACAAACCCCAGGTCCTTTTTTTGACTTTGAAAAAACATGTTGCCTTATTTACTGTGTTAAAAACCCCAAGCTGTCAGGAGTCAGATGATTTGCTCTGGGTTTTCATTGCACTGTGAGACAGGGAGCAGATATTCCCTTTTCCCTAGGAAGGCGAAGCAAAAACCTCAGTTTGTCCTAGAAGAAACACAATAAAAGTGCTAATTTGCTTTCCCTTGCATTTGTGCCCTTTTCCCCAATGCCCCACTACACAACAATCCTGACTTCCCTACATCTCCCTCAAACTATCGTCCATACCATTGCTTGTTGTCTGGCTGCTGCATACACCTTAGTCATTTGGCTCCCAGGCTTGCTGCTTTTCATCACCCAGAGGGACACAGTGCCCAGAAAAGCCTCTGAGCACACCTGGCAATAAGCCTTGAAAGCCACAGAAACACCAACTCCATCCATCTACTCAAGTGAGGGCTGCCCCAGGACTATGCACCCTGCAAGTGCCAATCTTGGCTCCCTACAGCCAGGATATTTCAGGATTTAATCCCATGACATGGACAAATGATTAAATCACTGCAAAAGCAGGATTCATCCAGGGCTCCCCTCTTTCTGAGGGACACCTAAGGTTCCCCTTGCGCTGTTTGCTTGGCCCCGGGAGCTCAGCTCATCTCAGAGCAGCTGGAACACCGGCGACTGGAGAGCAGAGTCTTATCAGACTAAATTTGTGTAGCCAGCACACTCTACTGGCACAGCAAGGACATGGCTTTGAACCTCACTGAACAGACAGAATAAAACACAGTTTTTCAGCTTGCTAACCACATACAATTGGGATGCAGAAAACTGATACCTTAGTGTTGTGGATGATGCCTGGGCAGTATCTGAGTTTCCTCAAGACACAAAAGCAAATCTCAGCCTGAGCCAGGCATACCCCCACCACGCATTTTCTGGTGAATAGCCCGAAGCGTGCCAATATACTGATCTTCTAAATCATACTTCCAAAATACCAGATTTCCCCAGGAGAGATCTGGTGTTGGCAAGGCTTTTAATATACTTGCTGGGCACCAGATGTCTGCCGCTGTGGAGCTCAAGTCCTTCACTGGTACCCTCAACTCTGCCAACACCGCACTGGGAGTTCACATTGAACTGGAAGATGAGCCCAGCTCTCCTGACTCTCAGTCTTGCATTTTCTGTCACAAATGTCCCTTGCAGTGGAGGAATCCCCAGTGTTTCAGGAAATCAGGCTGTGCAGGAACTACTTTTTACTAGTGAACGATTCTCTGAATTGATTCTCCTTTAAGTTCCTGAGGGCTCTTTATTTTCCAGCTTACCCAGCTAAAGCTCATTTGATTTTAAAGATAATCCAATAAGCATCAATTAATAAAATTAACTTTGTAAGGATTGGATTTCCCTCATGCATGAAACAGTGGGATTCAGGGACAGGCCAAAAGGGAAACAGAGCTGACATTTCTGTTATAAAAAGGCATTTCTGCTAAATCCTGGACATTTCCTCTTGTACAAATGAAGGTTCAAAGAACTCCTGTTCTGCAGAGGGCCAGGTCAACACTGTATATAGGTGACTAGATCCCTCATAGGCATGAAAACAGGCACTGTGCAGGTCTTGGAAAGCGGGCTTTTTCCAGGCTGGTCCTGCAAGCCATGAGAAACAGGAATGTTGCTGCAAGAGTGTTTGAAGCAACACAGACATGCAAGGTGCCAGCTCACTATTGCAGGCTCTGCTGTCCCCAGATTCACCTGAGACCTGTCCTGTCTGCACAGGCTGGAGCTTCTCCATCCCAGAAACAGATAGTGATTTTCCCAGGGAATTAAAAAAAAAAAAAAAAAGTAAAAAAATAAATAAATTGAAGACATACTCCAGAAGAGAAAGGAATAGGCATGACATGCTTGGAAGTGAGGAAAACAGTGTCTAAAAGACCTGTTGGGGTGCTTCATACATCCTGCAATATTTGTATTAATATTTGCATTAGCTGGCCACAGCTGGAAGAATTCATTCTCCATTACTGAAACCCGAGTTAAGCTTGCTGACAGCCCTGAAAACAAAGTAGTTTAGTAAAAGCTCTCTGCTGTCTAAATATTCTGTTGAGTGGTTAGCACCAAATTACGCTCTTTCAGTCTTAACCACAGAACCATTCTCTTACCGCAGGCTGATATGCTTGTAAGACAATTTATATCCACATGGCTAAAGCCAAAACACATCACAAGGACCTTCCTGAGCTGCAGGTTTATTTTTTGAACAGGTTTTCTTCCTGTCACTGAAATGGGAGTGATCCATTTAGTGACCTCAGTTACATTCTCAAGCACAAAACATACTTTCACACCTCAGTTCATGTATCATGAAAACACCACGTATGTCAAGATTAAAAAGAACAAAAAAAAAAACCCAAAAAGAATGATACTCTTTGTTACAAGGAAATGCCATTAACCAACAGGCTAGGGTTGCTGCAAGACACACTGCAGCCCATGAAAAATTAAAGGCAACATAGACCTCTAATGCATCATGTATCAGGAGAACCATTAAGTAATCAGTCAGCATCTAGTTTTGTAGGGCATTTTGGGTATAATTCAATCCCCATTCATTTTAGATCATCTCCTTAATGAAGTAATGCACTGGACATAAATATTTCAATGCAACTCTCTAATAGCCTTTAAGTAGCAAGTAGCCTTCAGTAACACAGAACCCAATTAAGCTGTAAAACATAAATACCACAAAAAGGAAGGAGACCAGATACAGGAATAGTGATGTGCTTAAGTCCATGGGATTCAGGCAAATAGATACAGCTGTGCTTTTGAAGCCAAAAAACTAAAAAGACAGGAACAGCAAAAAGAGCTGCTATTCCTATAGCCAGACTGTCCTTCCCTTACCTGTGCACCTCAAGCAATTTCAGGTAAGGGTTGTTTTTTCTGTTGCAGATTTGTACAGCACCCACATAGTAGGATGTGGGTAACTCCTGCAATGGAAGCTCCTAATATTCTGCATGGAAGTCATACTTTTTCTACCTTCATGCACAGCAGAAATGACAATGGTCTAGCAAGAGGAAGTTTTCCTTAAGTGATTTTTCCCCTCTTTCACTGCACTAAGTGGTAGTTTTGCTATAAAACACCTCTTTTCCACAGGTTACGGACACTTAATGTGAGCTTCAAAATGGTTACTGGCAGCATGCTACAGAAGTTGGCTACAGGGCACTGCTCCATGCCAACCTGTATTGCACGCAGACCCTCCGGTGCTGCAGAAACCACCCACACCTGTTCCCTTTGGAGGGATTTCAGACAGGTTACTTGACATATGGGGATCCAGTATAGCTTCCTAAAAGCAGCACACATCAAAAAGTCACTGCAATTTTCTTTGCAAGGCAGCAGCCACAGGTTTCACAGGGGTTTTGCTCACACCACAGTGAGCAAGATTCTCCAAAACACAACGAAGCGCTACAAGCCAGAGCAAACCATTTACTCCCTTTGAACAACAGGCTAAAGTATTTCACACCAATAGCTGAAAAAAACATGGGGGGATAAGCTAGGAAATTCATTTTAGCAGGGTCAATTTTCAATCCTTTCAGGGGGAAGAAAAAAAAAAGTCAACACAAGTACTCACATCAGATGCAGAGAAAAGCTTGAGTCCATCAGAAGGCTGGGAGAAAGCATCTTTCCAAGGGTGAAAGGGCTTGTTCCCAGGGAAGCAAGCTGGGAAAGGCTGGTTATAAAAGGGAGGAGCCACTTGCTTCAAGGTGTTAAATGCTTATAAGAGAAGGTGATGGAAACTTGGATCCCTGGCTGGAGCTATTGGTGGTTGGTTGTCGCAGAGGTACCCCAAAAGTCAATTTAGGCAGGCAATAAGCTCCAGACATTATTCTAACCAGAACCATTTAGCAGAAAACCAACTACAAACAGGGTTTATCCCAAATTACTCAGCACCCCAACGACATTATACAACACACGTTTGGATACCCGTTAGGAGTTAATTACTGTACAGCTGAGTCAAACTCAAGGGGGTCAGATCCCAAAACTCTAAGGTGATGATTCAAAATGTGCCTCTTCCAACTCCATTACAAAGTGAGGATTCTCAGGGGTACCCAGATCACTTACCAGGTTGGCAAGGGGTCTCAGTCCCCAAGGAATGTTCCTTAGATGGCCAGTCTAAGGAGGAGAGTCTTCAACTGCAGACCCACTGCTCTGAAGACACCAGGAGCTGGGGGTCTCCTGGTCCCCCAGCCAGAGGGAAGTGATGTGGGGAGTCACTGTGCCTGGTGGTGGGATGTGATTGTGGGCACCCACCACGGTTGGTAGTGAGGACAGGCACCGTGGGGCACAAAAGGTGCTGAAAATCCATCAGCTGCCCTATTGAAAGCTCCAGACCTCATAGCAGGGTGGGGAGGTGTGTGCAACTGCCACATTTGTTGAGAAACACAACTCCCCATTCTTTGAGGAGTTTCGGTTTTATTTAATGGTTTAATACTTTAAAATTTGTTTGGGTGGGGTTTGTGTGTGTGTGTTTGTTTGGTTTGGGTTTTTTGTTTGTGTGTGGGGATTTTTTTGTTTGTTTGTTTTTAATGTCCTTGTAGCTGGTGTGTTGTGTTGCTAATGAACACCGTTCATGTGGCTGCTACCCAAAGTTTATGATGGCAGCAAGCAGCACTAATCACAGCTCATCACCCAGTGAGCTTGCCCTGGAGCTAAGAGTCCAGGGAAAAATGCAGACCCTGATCTTACCTGACTTACACTGTGTACTGGCAAACGGACTAGCTTAAATTATCTCTATTACGCTTCTATTATTTCCTAATTTTTGAGTGTTTGGCTTTGCCACATAATTGACATTATTTAAATCCATGGTTTCGGTACACAATTTCTACAATGAAACGAATACAAGACACACAGTGCTATCAATAGGAAAACTGCCCAAATATTACCCTGCAAGTGGCAAACAGTTTAGATGCCCATGGTTATTACCAGCTGTGCTGACAAATGATAAAGAAAAAAGAGGTGTCCAAAGACTGCTGGCCAGCCTAGAAGAGGAATCCTCTGTGCTGTTAGTTCCCACCTGCAGTGTGCTGACAGCAGCAGCCAGGCAAAGGCACAGCTCTCAAGCTGTGAGATCTGTCTGTAACCAACATGATACAGCTATATTGTGAATAACTGACCCCCTCATCTAGTTGTGTAAAGTGATGCTCAGTCCATCAGGAGTTCTGACTTCTGGAGGGCTTCAAATGGCTTCACCCAGTACAGCCCACTCACACGGTTTCACTCTGAGGACTTTGCAAGGCTGGAGCACCATCAATATGTCTGTCTCAGATTTGATTCCTCCAGTGGCACACCTCACAGGTAGGATTACAAACTGCATTTACCTGTTGCTCCTGTGGCCTCATCAGTCCATGCAGGAGGCACATTTGCAAGAGAGGAGCTTCGCTGCTCTCTGCTGTGGGGTGCCAGCACCCCGAAACCCAGCTCCCTTGGTGCAGTTACACATGTCTGTCTTAAGACGCAGCTGTAGCTCTCCCACCGAGCAGTTGTACAGTCTTTTTTCTTTTCTGTGGTTTGGCCACTAGAGAGGGCAATGGTATAAAATGTGCGGCTCCGGCACATCCCTGGGTGCGGGACACAACACTGCAATTGTCACTGGGGAAAAAAAACCTCACTTAAAAGGAAAACAAAGCATTTTTCCAGCTTTCAACCCCCCATCCCAAGATTATGATAATCTATCTTTATTAATCCAAGTTTATTTTCAAGCCTTTGTTTTTAATTTTCATTTCTCAAGGGAGAGCTGGGTTGGGAGGGGAAGGGGTAAGCAAGCTGGCAAGTATTTCTCCCATCTCTTGTTAAGGATATTTGGGGGGAAAGATTTCTCACCAGAAGGGACTGGATTGCACACCACAGCTGGTACCAAAACTGAGTTGAGTTCACTCGTGTAAGTAATGTGAGAGTTGATAATATACACAGTAAGTATGGGGAAGAGGTATCAAAACACTCCCATGAGAGCTGGGGGCCCTTTTTCATAGTGCAGAGGTATCAGTGTTAGCTGTGATGGAGTTTTACCTGGAAGTAAAAGCAGTTTAGCACAACACAATATTTGCATTACTCCAGCCCTGAGCCATGCTTGTGCAGCTGAACTGCTTTGGGGGCTAATTCAAAATCTGCACGAGTGATGCTTTGCAGACATTAAGGTCAGAGGCTGATCAGTGCTAACTTCAGTATTTGTGCTGTGTGGTACCCAGGGAACAAGATTTAAGGAATAAGCCCCCTCTGATGCTCCACTCCCTGCCCAGTCTCCATAAAAATCCCAATAACGAACTAAAAAGGTGACAATTTCTATTTAAATTATTTGTTGTTTTATTTCTTCAAGAACCTTCAGTCCTCTGATTTTTAGGGTTAGCAGCTCATTTTGAGTGTTTTCTGTTCAAAATGCAGGTGGCTTGCACTGGGTCACAGGGTTTGGAAGCCCCGATGGTGAAATCTTTTCTTGTTCCTGGGGATTTTATCTTATTCTCTCCCAGATAATGTGGTCCATTTGCACACCTGCAAATCAGCAAATTGGAAGAATATTTAAAGAAAACAAAAATTTTTCAGCTGAGCAGAAAGTGACTTCCAAATTATAGTAACTCATCCTGGGGTCTTGTCAAGCAGCACATCCTGATTTCAAGCAGACCTCTCCCTAAGACCAGCTACCAGTGTCTGTCACACAGAGAAGAACAGCCACCCCTTCTTGGCTTACCTGCTGTTGGTGGGAGCCATTGCTGTCAGCCAGGACCCACAAGGACACTGGTCTCTTCCCACCTAAAAGCACAGACAAATGAGAAGAGTAGGACTAGGAGGGATCAGCTTTGGTCAGCTGTTTCAGCATCCTTAGGGGTGAGGTAAGCTGGCATTAACTTGCACATTTGCACAGCTGAACTGACTCCTGGCATCAGGAGAGCTGGTTGAGGTTCCCAGAGGAGCAAGCACCAGGAGTACCCAGTCATCTGCTGCTGTTGGGACATTACAATTCTCCCTGGCAAACAGAGAGCTGCCCATCCCATTTTCTTGTACTGCTGCTCTTGGTCCCTCTTATTACATGGGGATGTCAGGAGGGCACAGGTGCTGTCAGATCAGCAGTCATGGTCATACTCGGAGCAGCTGTCGGTCCTCTCTGCCTCAGGTGCTGCAATGATGGATCCCCTTCTCCTGTGGGATGCTCTGCACTGACCCTCCCAGGCTCCTTGTGGCAACAGGGGCTGTCCTGTCTCTACACAGGACTTGTTTCCTCCAATTGAGGACTTTTCCAGTAGGATGAGCTAGCTGGATTTGCTAGCAAACTAGAAAATTCACTGAGAAACCTTTGTTCTTGGTGCCTCACTTTGCCTTTGGACAGGAGACTGCGAGCAATCTCTTCCTGCAGAGCTGCCTGTGCACTCTGTGGCTGGGATGTTCCTGGACATCAACATGCACCCTCAGGCTGGCCTTCAGAGGTTCATCAGTTGAGAGCGATTAACAAGTAAACACAGATACGCAAGTGAAGTGGGGTTTGCGTGTCCCTTGAGAAGCTCCTCACAACTTCTCGGGGCAGTTTGTGGTGTGGCAGGTGGCAGCCAGTGCCAGTGGTGGGAATAAACCTCGTGTGGCCAGACATCTCATCCTCTCCCCTGACACCACCTTCCCCTGGTAAGCCTCCATCTGTCATATCGGTCTCTGTTAAAACTACGAATCGACTCTTTTCCAGCCTTGCTGGGACAAAGTTCACGCTCCCCAAGTCTGCTCTGGTGACACACACATGTATGGCCATGTCATGCCGCTCTGGGTGCTGCCTGTACCTGGGGAGGATGAAGAGAGGAGGAAGGCAGAGGCATGGAGCACACTTTGGGTAAGTGCCTGTCCTAATGCCATGCTCAGCCCAGGGAAGGGGATGCTGATGTGCTTCTGCACTG
Source organism: Caloenas nicobarica (assembly GCF_036013445.1). Classification (NCBI taxonomy): domain Eukaryota; kingdom Metazoa; phylum Chordata; class Aves; order Columbiformes; family Columbidae; genus Caloenas; species Caloenas nicobarica. Next base: position 22,178,827 of record NC_088252.1, read on the forward strand.
CTCACCTGGGCACAAACCCCATTAGTGAGACACACACACGTTCCTCTGGTTCATAATTAGCCACTGCATATGTCAACCATGTTTTAATAAAAATGAGACATCATCCAAATCTAAAATAGCCAGGAAAAAAATTGTCCTGTGTGTGACATCACACTGTTAATACATAAATAGAAATCATGTGGTGGTCTGGGAGGCCCAGCACGAGCCAGGGGCTAGTTGTGTCTGTGAAGCCTGGCCTCAAAAGGCTATGAGGTTTCACCGAGCTAGAGTTAGGATGCCCGTTTTGGGGGAAAAGGGCAGGACAGGGCAGATATTACTAAGCAAAAACAGTGCCAGGGGTAAGGGGACTTTGTGAAAATGGAGACGTCCGTGCTCAGAGCTGCTGCACACCATCAACAACATGAAACAGGAGCAGGTTTTGGCACAGGTGCTTGGCTTGAGCTCTTTAGGGTCAGAGAAACTCAGACATTCAACAAATACCCAGCTGCCAGACTCGAGGTCTGTACTTATTTTAAACTTGGTTTGCAGACTGATCCTAGGTCTCACGTGCTAAATCTCTGGTTTGCCACTAACTGTGTTAGGAATTCTGGCGAGGGTGAAGCAGGATAAACTGATGGACTCATGATGGTATTCAAGGATCATTGTCTCTGAAAGAACAAACCCTGGTGATGGACAGGTGTACCTCTGACATGAGACAACTGATTGGTGCCAGGAGTTGTCACTTGTTTTCTAGCAGGATGGTGGAAAGGACTGGGACATAGGGGCTGGTTTTGCTCAATATCGAGAAGGAATACTCAGGGTCTCACATGGCAGAGGGGATGCTCTCAACCTCCAGGCATGCTGTAACCCATCGGGTCTCCAGGAAACTAACTGTTAATGGTACGTACATACATAACACATGTACCACACCAAGTCATTTGTATCTCAGACTCCCCAGCTTGTCTAGGCTTCGAGTTGCTCCGCAGCCACAGTTTGCCTTGTGAACAACCGGGAGCATCAGTCCCAGGTAAGAGAATCACGTTTCCACACCAGCATCTGTTCCCAATGCAATGCATGAGCCAGCACACAACAGCTCGGGTTAGCCCTGGCTGTCCACCTGGACATGAAGACTCATTTACCCGCTGTGTGTGAGCATCCCCAGCGCTGCAGGTCCTTCCACAGGCAGCCTGTAAGCACGGCTCAGCCCTCCCAAGCCATGAGCTGCACACAATCAAGTCTTCATGGGGGAGACCCCCCAGTCACACAGCATGGACCTGGGCAGTAGACGAGCATCCGGACTTGTGCAGCTGCATCTCCTATATTCCAGCACAGAATAGAGCAACCAAGGGGACAGTTAAGCTGCTGAGTACCCAATGACAGTGACTTTAAGCAGTGTGCACTGGCTTACCTTCTCTGACAGGCAGAAGATACCTGGGGAACCTTGATCCATCAGCAATGGCACAATGGATCACCACTCATGTCCATCCAGTTTGAGAGCTGCATGTGATTTGGAAACCCAGAGATGAGCTATTCCTCTGACAGAAAAAAAAAATTCCTCAGGGTCTCTTCAGTGTTTTTTTGTGGTTCCCACATACAGTCTTCTGTGTGCACATCCCTGCAGCAGGTGAAAGATGCTACTCAGGGCTCCAGCTGGCCCCCCTCCCACCACAGCCTAATGCTTCGACAAAGGCCAAGGCTGGCAATGAATGAAGCCTTTCAGAGAAAACAGACCAACCCAGTCACTTCAGACAGGAGGCTGCAATAAATTGTAAGTTGGCAGAGCTCTTGGCACTTCCAAATGCCCGATTTTTACAACCAGACTCTTCCACTGCTAGCCATGTCCTAGTATTTTTAATTTTCTGTTTTGCTGGTCCCTACCTCCGCTCACTTCTAATACCTGAGATGGAATTGGTAGGTGATAAAGATGATGTAAAGACATTCGAAAGCACTGGGGTAGTGCTGTGACACAGTCCCTAATCAAGCCCAAAACTGAATGAGGTTGGAGTCAGAGCACTCAGTCCTGCACAGACCCAGGCCCCTGGGGAAGGAAAGTCCCTTGCCCAAGGCGGAACAGCCTGGTGCACTCTGTGGTGGGTGGGAAAGGGCTCTCTGCTCCCCTGTGCAACGGTTACACTTGGCAAGCAGAGGGAAATGAGTAAACAAACATTTAAGAAAGGTTTACAGTTTGGACTCAAGACCCAGAGTTTATATTTAGTATCCTCCCCTTTATTTTAGCATGTTCAGACACAAACTGAATTTGTGACATGTAAATGGCTCCATGTCTCCTTGTGTTTGAGCTGCATGTGGCTGCATCCTCAGCTGATGCCTTTGAAGACATCAGCCAGTCCCAGGGCATGGGTCACGTTTCCTTCTTGCCTTCTGTCCCATCACTGTAGGTGTGAGTTGTTCTTCGGAAGCTTCAAGCAGGTTTTTAGCAAACTAAAAAGCTATGTTAACAAAAGAAGTCATTATCCTATCCTTGCAAATAATTACACTGCTTTATTTTTCAGTATCAGAGCCTCAGGAAATGAAACAGGCCAGATCATTTCCAAGATATTACATGGCTTTTTTTTCCATCTCTCTGGCCACAAAATAATCAAATCTAACATAAATTTGTTGGTTTGCTACATCTATTACATTGGAAGAACATAATTATTGGTAGAAGCAGATGAGCTCCAGGGGCCAAGGGTGTAACAAAGTGTTTTTTCCTCCTGCACTTGTATAACCCACTTCAGTGTTTCAGAAAAGCACAGAGAGAGAGAAGGATGTGGTGGGTAACAAAATACAGCGGTTTATTGAACAAAACGAGGCAAGGCAATGTTCCCTTTACATTCAATGAGAATTCAGGAGTATGAAGCAAAACATGCTATACGCACACAGACACGATACTTTGGTTAAATGTCATTCAGAAGTTCTATAACAAACCTGGTAAAATTAGAGAGTGAACAGTCAAAAAGAAGAAAAAATATAGGCTTGCATAGACGGATTATTGTCAGTGCGTGATTTATACTTAAGGATTAGCTGTTGCAACGCAGGGTACACTTACAGCTCTGAGGAATTTAAGCCTTTTGACTAATCCATCTCATTGCATGGCTAATACTTAGATTCAACAGGCTGAAAGTTTACCCTGAAGAGCTAAATGACACAACTGCAGTTATTTCTCCGAGGCAATTAACTATATTGCAGTGCACAGATGCAGCTGGAGACACACTGTGGAGTCTACTTAAGAGTGAACACTGATACAGTGGAACTTGTTTATCGCGAAGTAGAAAAATACCCATGTGTATGTGCCACTGTCCTCTCTAGGACTCTCCTGGAAGAGCCCAAACTGCGGCTTCTCAACACAAAACCTGTGTCCTGCAGCCTGTCCTGGGTGTTGCAGTCCACACGGCACTTGTGCGCAGCACAGCCCATGGCAGTAATTGCACTGCGGCACGTGTTTTAGAGTACAGCAAACTGGGATCTCTGCAGGTTTATGCCTGTCCTCCGCAAGAAAAAACAAAAAAAGCCAAGCTGTCTGAGGTGTGCTTCACGTGATGGCAGCGCTGTGCCTCAGCGCTATAGCCCACAGCCAGCTCCCAAAGCAACTGCAGAACTAAGCGCTGAGGGTCTGGAAAGTGTGGGGCAAAACCAACTGTCCATCAGCTGGGGAAGGGTATAGGGCAGAGTAACCCCCAAAGTCACCCCCAGACGGGAATTCCTGCTGCAGCGCCCTGCCAGAAGCAGGACAGTGACCTTGGCCACCCATCGGTCCATGCCATGGGCTTTGCTTCATTTTCTATTGCGGCTGACACAGCCCTGCAGTGTCAGTGCTGCCTGGAGGGACGGCAGGAGAAGTCTGCTCAGGGTGACAGACACCCAGGAGATCATCCTGTGTAAGAGGCGATGAGTTTCATGGACTGGCTGTGCTGGATGACGAGTGTAAACTAAGTAGGGGAATCCTCACACTGTCTCCAAGTGCTCCCCTTTATATATAAATTAGTAATCCACAGTTAGTTTGCATACAGGTTAGTATGAATTAAAATAAAAACCTTGATAATAAAAATATATATAATATACACATTGATCAATAGCAATAAACGGAATGAAAACACTAGAATGTAACAGAGGCTGTAATTTGGCACAAAATAAAAACGCACAAAGGTCTAGCACTGTAAAAATAAAAATCAATTTTTTTCCCCTAAGTAAATGTTATTAATCTCGATTCAAATCCTGACAGGTGGGAATGCAGAGATATAAAAATACTGTACATACAAGATCCCTTTCACAGAGTGAAGCAGACTGCAGTATTTGTAACTTCTTCTTCCCCAAGAGGAGAAATTCAATGAGACTTCACCTATCCCCTAACAGCTGATATTTTTGCACCCTACTAAGTTCAAAACCATGAAGTTCTTTAAAAAAATATGAGATTAACCTGTTGGATCTACCCGCGTGATGACAACTGCTTCTCACTGCAGGAAGCTCTACAGTCCATGTTAAGACAGTGTTTCATAGCAAGGTGACTCAGATCAGCCTGCTGCAGACATCAAGTATCCCTGCATGTAAGGCACAACCACTCCAGCTCACCCGACCTCTCTTCTGCAGATCATTGTGCTTTGGACAGACGCAAGGATGTGGCAAGAGCTCTTGCTGGTGAGATGTGCCTACTATGGAGATTTGGAAGTGCCAGGATTTCACGGTGATGAGTTTTCCACATGGTGCCTTTTGCCTTGTTAATGCAGAGGCAGAAAGGGATGCAAGACCTGAATGACCTGGGCAGGGGAACCAGCAAGGGCTCCAACATGCTATTAAATCCAGAGCAAAACCACAGGCAAAGCTAGTACTCGGCAAGAAAGACAAGGAAAAAAAATAAAGTTACTTAAACGTTTTTCCCTGTCATCGAAAGGAAATATTGCTCTGATTGATTCTTTTTAAGAGATCACCTTCATTGTGCCTCTTCCCAGGGACACACATGCAAGGTGCTGATTTTGCATCTCACCTACACAAGCTGCATCTTTTTGACTCTCTGAAGAACCATGGCTGCTGAGCCTCAAGATGAACTGGCTCCTTGTTCATCCATGGTCTTAACTCTTGTTGACTTCAATGGGACCATGGAATCTCCTTCCAAAAGTGGTTAGCAAACATGCAAATCCAGTTACAACCTTTGCCTCCCGAAGTCTAACCTGCTGACTGCATGAAGCCCACATGGGATATCAGAAGAACAATTGTTCTGTTTATACCCCTTTTATTACATGCTTTCCTCAGCTACTATTTGTAGCATTTCCCTCTCTCGAGAGATATGTGTCAGCCCTTCTAACAAAACCTCTGGGCCTCCCTTTTGACAAGGGCTACGGAAAAATAAAACAGGAGGAGAAACACCTGCAAGGGACAGCAAATGAACAAAGGCAGGGCATAAGAATAAAAAGGTAAGCACTAAGGGAGGATAGAGAGCAAAGCAGCCCATAAAGCAATCAGCACTCCCTGAAGGCATCCAAGGAAGCAGCAGATGCTCCTGGGATCCTTCCCTTGGACTCTTGTCTCTTGTTGCCATGAATGGAGAGCTTGGCTGGCCCAAGGTGGGCATTAAAGAGATCCCGCAGCCCCACAGTAGACACTGAGGTGTTCTTCAGATTGTATGCAGCTTCCAAACAAAATCAACCAAAGTTTCCTCTCATGTACACTCGCTCCCATTGAAATCAACAACTTGGATACTCCCAAGCATCCCTCCTGAATTAACGGGTTCTTCAAATGTCAGCTGGCTCAGGGCCCTCTGGACTTTTCTGATTAGAATAAGACACAAGTTACATCAGCCAACTGCAGCGTGAGATAGACCATCACAGCCAGCTGCAGAGGCCCAGGGAAGGCTGAATTCCTAGGTGAGATTCCCCCTTGCCTTGTACAAAGGGTCACCATTTTCCCCATGCACAGTGAGTACAAAGCACAACCACATTCTGATTTGGCAGGATTTTCACCATCTAGATTTCACAAGTGCACCAGATGATATAAGCAGCAGGGCCTGGACTGGGGTATTTGTAGAAAGTATCAGTTCATAAAACCCCACTAGGCATCCATTTCCCAACAATAAATACTCTGATGGCAATGGAGGGGAAAAACCCGCAAGAAAAAAAAAATGGCATCTTCAGCAGTAGAAATTTTGACTGTTACATGAAATACAAAAATAAATTTTTACAAAATAAAAATCATTGCAGATGAGGTTGCCACATTGGCCCAAGTTATCAAATAAAAAGAAAAAAAAAAAATACGGTCTATGTTGTTCCTTTTCCAGATCATTTAAAACAACGTTAACACTTCTGAATGGACAGAGATGGAACTAGAAGAGGGAACAAGGCAAGGACAGTAAAATCTAGCCACTGGCTGGGATATTTCCTGAGAAGAAGCAGGAAGCAAGCAAGAGCTTGCAACTTACTTAGGGGTTCATGCAAGTGAGCAATCTCATGGTCTGGAACCAAACGTATGCAGCTAACAGCATGCTGCCGATGTACAAATTCCTATGTTATAACATTTTTGGCTAGTGTATGCCTGGAGCAGAGGTCTACTGGGGGTTAACTGGTTCTTCACAGGTAGTGAACTGCTGCCAACACGCCTGTATGGGTAGGAGATGGGTTTCTTGAGTTGTTGGTCAAGGCGAGGGCTCGTGCTGTGGTATTACACATGCCCCTGCAACTTATGTGAAGAAGGAGTTGCCTTGTCTTCCTAGTGATTGCCCTCAGTAACTATCCTGACCAAGTACAACAGCCAAGGGTGAAGCCTTACAGCTGCCTTGAGTTGTGCACTAGTGCAAGAGCAGAGAGCCATGATCTCTTCCCATGTCCTATCGGTGCTCCACACCAGCGCGTGCTCTCCTCAGAGCTCTACAGAGCTGCCCGGCTCCTTTCCCAGGCAGATCGGTGAGGAGGGTGAGCACAGTCATGGCTCTGCCTTCCTCCTCAGAAAAACAAAAAGCAGAATTGCAGCTGCCAGCAGAAGAGGAAGAGCATGGCAGGACAGGCTCAGTGCTGTGCAACAAGGAAGCCGGGCTGCAGGGGCAACACAGCCAGGTTTTGCTGCCGTGAATTAGCCTGCCAAACGAATAACTAGCCTGTACTGGATGAACAGACTCCAAGCCGGCGTCCAGATGCTTGGTTTTGCAGTTTAAAAATGCACTTGAAAAGAAAAAAAAAATATATTAAAAAGACAAAAGAACTGAAGTGAGAGGAGGCCAAGGGAAAAGGCTACTTGTTTGTGCAAGAGAAGAATGATTTTCCAAGAGTGGAGGGAAAACAAGCCATCAAAAGGGAAAAAAAAAAAAAGAGAGAAAAAAAAAAGAATCACTGCATGGGCAAATCTATACAGATAACTTACTAACTTATTCTTGCAGACCCTGCTCTGCCTTCGCAATAGTTTTATCCTGACTGGAGTCTGCCTGGGGTGCTGGGCAGGAGCAGTGGAGCAGGGAGGAGTGGAACAGTGGAGCAGTGGAACAGTCCACAGCACAGACACGTGGACTGTTCAGCACTCTGTCTAGCTCAAAGTTGCCTGTAACTGTTGATTTTAGATTCAATGCTCAGTGCCCACACAGCCCACCTTCAGTCCTGTGTTTCCAAGACACAAGTTACTATACTGAAGTGCATCAACAACCAAGCTAGGAGTTGTAGTAGTTCCTACTTGGCTTCAGTGAAATTCCTTGGCTCCTATCACACCAAAGCTCAAAGCAGGTGACCACAGAGGTCCCTTCAGACCTTTAAAACTGTTTGCGTGATTCTTCCCAACTCACAGCTTCATCAACTCCCTAGCATGTCTTGAAAGTCATGCACACAAAGTCTAATGAGGAAATACAATTTCAACTGAAATAACTGTTTTATCCTGTATCCTGGAGGTAAATGCCTGGTTATACACTCTACACAAATTTCTAGAAACTCTAGGAAAAAATACAGCAGTTAACAAATTTTGTTCTATAGGCAATTTCTTCCTTGCTAGTCCCAGGTTCCTGCTTTTGCTGGTGTATGTTACGAAGCCACTCTCTCCTTTCTGCAAGCTAGCATGAGGCTGTCAGGTTGGCTCAGCTGCCTTACCCAGCACAGGATGATACACATTTCCTCTTATAACTCCCTTTGCTAAGTCATCCTAATACGGAAAGGACTTGTACTTCTGATATTCTGCTGCATTGCCGTAACCCAACTCATTTCTTGGATTTTCCTCTCTGTTGTATGTGCATCTCTATATGTGAAAGCTCCAGCCAAAGCTTAAAAATAAAAGTAAAGCCTCAAAACAATATAAGAGGGAGCTGTTAAAACAGCTAGTTGATTCACACAGCTCAGTGGCGGCTAGATTATACTGCACTGCTTAAGTGATCACATATGAGTAAGAAATTGATAGGAACACGTGTTCCTTATGAATATGATGACACTTAAAGAGGAGATCCTGGGAGTGGAGGCTGTACCTCCTCCATTGGGTAAGGAACTGAGAAAGTTGCCTGGCAATTCCAGTAATGTTTGCTACAGAAGAGTCAGTACCAAAGCAAAGGCTAGCACAGTTTACTGCTTCCTATGGGAACCTGGAAAGCAAAACAGAAAGAAAAAATTAAGTGTAAGGATAGATCCTGGTGAAGAAAATAACTACTTGCAGTCATCTGTTACTTGTCCTGCCCTCTTGGATGTTCGTGTGACTTCCAGGGTCCTGGCAAACTCAAATGCCAAAATGGGAACCATCTGTTGCTTTATGCAAGCAGAAGGAAGGACAGGTCCACAAGACACACAGACATTGGCATTTCTTCTAAGCTGTGAATGGTACTGCAGCCACATTCCACAGTCTGATTAAAGAAAACTTAATAAATGCTGGGCTTGGAGACTATGTGAAGTTCTATCAACTTTCCAGCTTGCCTGATGAAGACAGAATGCCAAAGCTTCCCAAACTTTAAAGTTTGGAAAGTAAACTGTCTACATTCAAGTCACGATCAGTGGAGCTGGAAGAAATCTGAGCAACTGAGTCAAACTCTGGCTGCCCCACTCCTCCCCCAGAGACTGTACGGATAACTCAGACATTTGGCATTCGGATTTAAAAAACTGGGGAGGGTGATTCTTAACCACACTGCTCTTGTGCCTAGTGATTTCAGGAAACAAGCCAAAAAAGCAGTGCTAAGATGCTACAGGAACAAAACAAGCCTGTTTGCAGGACAAGCTTCTGTCTGATCATCCCATTTGCCTGCCAGACAGGTGACATTGTGAGGTTTTGTCTTGTTTTGATTATTTGATACTAGTGAGTCACTTAAAATCCATCATCTCATTGTCTTCATGTTATTTTTCCTTCATTTGCTGCCTGGATTTACAGTCATTCATCATTAAGAGATGACAGAGGACAAAGTTAAGGCAAACTCATTCAGCTTTTTAGTCTCTCAGTCTGCAACATCCTCCACAAGTACAACTCAAACACTGAATAGTATCAGCTGCCTGCTGGGGCAACAATATCCATTACTCCTCTCTATCAGCACCCCTCTTTAAAACGTCCTGCCCTGCAGGCTGGTTATCTGAGGAAATCCTCCCACCATAACCCCAATGCTGGGGCAACCATGGGCTTGATCCTACCTCTAGGAGAGTGCTCAAGTCTAGGGGTCTGGCGCAAGGGGCTGGGCTGGCTTGTGTAATATCGAGAGTGTTCAAAGTCATCGAGGAGAGGCTGCGACCTGCAAAGCACAGTGGGAAAAAAAAAGTGTTGGAAAATACTCAAAAGCATAACAATGTGGCAAAAGCAACACCTCAGCTGCCTGGTCTGCCCCTGTCAGTTTGATGCGAACTGTGTCTGGCCCAGACTTCCCACATATGGTCCAGCTCCTCTGCACACAGCTTGTTACTGTTTCCACGCTGAGAAATGAGGAGTATTTACTGCTTCCCATGGATCATCTTTATTTAATAATGGTTTCAAGTTGTCAGAAAAGAAAGAATTTCTATTATGAAGTCTGATGCAAACCTCGCTCAGGAAAGCAATATTTTCAAGTGTTCAATGCTTGTCTGGTTTTAACTCTGGAGTATTTTAAGATGATCTCTCTCAGTCTCCACCTGCATGCCTCATTTATTGTTTCTTTTGCGAATTCAACAAGGAATTCTAGGCTCATATCTGGACTGGAAATCAAAGCCACCGGACTCACTTCCAGTGTTCAGTCCCTCATGAGTAGCATCAGTGACGCAGAAGCAGCACTGGGTTACAGCACATTCCCATCAGCTCTGGGGTGAGGAACCCCAAAGCACAACGTACTTGCTTGCAGGGGGTGTCCACACATAGCAGCAGGAGCAGTGTACAGGGCTGAACTGGGGAACAAGAACCCAAGGGAGCAGCTGTGCAAATGATACATGATTACTCCTTCCTTCCCAGAGATGACATTTCATTTCACATCCCCAGAAGCTCTTTAACCCTCTCAGTGATTCTCTGCCATTTAACAAATGTCACTGCACAAGCTCATCAATCTCTGTCAGAGCCAGGCAAGGAGACAGATATGGACAAATGCCACAAGTGCAGTGAGTGACGCATGTCACCAAACACCTCACGAGCTCTGTGCCCTCCATCTCTTTTCAACACCAAAACCTCCGATCTCTACCTTGTGGGAGGGTCACGCTGGTCACCTCACAACTCCTCCCCAGGACTCAGCTTCTGAGCAGCTTCCTAGCTGCATTTCCCCATTTTTACCAGCCAGTTCAAGCTCACCTTGAAGACCTGTCGCCTCTGTGCCGCTGAGTCTCAGGCCCTTCTCTTGACCTTGAGCGTGTGGACTCACTTGCATCATACTGATGGGAAAGAGAAAGGAAAGGAGCTCGTCTGTGTGCCTTGCAAGGCAGCAGCCAGTGCAATGAGGCTGCCACAGCTCCATGCAGCCCTTTCCTGCTCAGTTTATACACAGAACTAACTACAGCCAGACATGTGCAAACAGCAGTATCAGGACTAGTTTCCAATAAATGAAACTCAGCTTGCTGAGCCAAACTCAACTTTTCTTCTAAATGTGAGACAGTGCTGAGGGACCCATCCCGAAGCTGGGGTCGAACACAGTCGGTGTGTAATGACTGTGCACACAGCTCGGCTGAGCATGAGGGACCAGCTGCATGCAGCTGTGCTCCTGCAACCACTCAAACAAAGTGAGGAGGCTGAAAACATCACAGCTACCTCCAACTGGCCCCAAGATTAACACAACACCCCCCTTTAGCACCTTACCAGTGCAGATCATGAAATGTTTCCTATCACATCGGCTAGTCAAGTCTCTGTAGTATTACCCATACAAAAACCTAGGCTTGATACACTCAATACTTTCATCATAGAGCCAATTTTATTATGAAGCAGAGTGACAACTGGAACAGCTGCATTGTCCTTGTACCTGCAGTGCACAAATAGAACCAAATGCTGCTTTTATTGCTACACTGAGGATTTCAGCAGAGGGAAGGTCCTGCACCAGAGGGACTGGTAGTGCCAGAGGGAGGCCACGAGGTGCTGGGACACCCAGCACCAACCTCCAAGGACAGAGCCCAAACCTTGTCTTGCTTGAGGCTGAAGCCAAAGAGCATCTAACCAAGGAGGTGGCTCCAAAAGGCTAAGGAAGCAACTGAATAATAGGCAGTAAAACCCTTTGGACAAAAGAGTGTATCATTCCTTTTACTCTCACCGCACACCCTTGCCTCCCTCTGAAAACAGGAATAACAATATAGCACTTCATTTTTGGCACCTCCTGAAGCTTCACATACCTTCCAGTCTTGATCATGCCTCCTCCTCTCAAAGGAAGACTTTTCTCTTTCCTTCTCTTTCCTGAGAGCCTTCTTCTCCTCGGCCATCAAGAGTCGGGCAATTTCCTAGAAGGGAAAATACAGAAAGTGTGTCAGATGGTTTTAGTGCTCTTGTGTGTTTGAGTTATTTAAACACTTTCCTACAATCAGCTGCCAAATGCGAAGGGTAAAAAGCCAGGATTCCACCCATCTGCGATCAGAAATCAAGTGACGGGGCAGAATTAAGACTGACTCCATGCAGCATGCTCAGCAGATCCCCAATTTGACAGAACTGTGTTTGCAGAGCCTTTCTGTCTTTTATCCCTTTTCCCTTGGGGCTCAGTTACAAGAGATGCTCTTACACAGCCATGGATTTCCTTCCTCTGCTATGGCTGCAACAGGCAGCACAACTCCCTACTTGGCCAGCCTGAGCAGATACATGAAAACCAGCTCAGGGCAAACCCCACTGGAACCCTGAGCTTCCCTGACATGGAAGAAAAGGAACAACTAGAGGGTCAGTGGGAAGAAGTGAGGCTTAGCAGTTTGCACAAGTAAAAGAATACCACAAACATTTGATTTCTTTCTCACCTCATCTTGGGCTACTTGAGCTGCCTTCTGATCTGCCTCATTATCCTGAAAAAAAAAAAAAAAAAAAGGGGTGGTAAGAAAGAACAAAAGAGTTAACACTTCTGAATTATTCATACTCATTAACCTACTAGGCAGGGCAAGTAGATGCCCATACAAACACAATAGCATCCTCTCCAAATATACTTAGCTACCTCAATACTTACCTCACAACACCAAACTGTCATTTCAGCTTTTCAGCTGAGTTTTGTCCCCATCTGTCTACAAGGCCACACCACAAAGCATTGCCCACCCTGCTGCCCTCCCTCTCAGAGATGGGCACTGGCCTGTCACACTTCTGGGCTAACCACACTGACTTCAGGGCACCTTTAGCTGCCTGTAAGTGTTCATTTGATATCACTCTGCTTCGATCGTGTAATTTTAGGGTGTTTATTTCAGAAAATACGGCTCTACTGGCTGGTTGCCAGCTGTCACTCCATATGTGTGCGCATAGGAGACAAAGGTAATCATCAGAATGCACAGAAGCAAGACCTTAGGTCTTAAAGTCACTATCATAAATAAAAAGTTTACAAATTAAAGCTGTCATCCCTGGCTACCTTAGTTGCTTTGAGTTGACTAATGCATCTTCTCTACTTACCACGAGCTCTTCCTCCTGCAGCTTCCGAGCAATCTCTGCATCAGACAACTCCTGTTCCGTTCGGGGTGTATCATACATAGGTTGCTTCATCCCCCTCAATTTAGTGCCTACAGAATTACGAGAGAAAACAATCAACTCAACTGTTTTCCAAATGCTTTGGTAAGGAAATCCCCACCACCTCCTCAGCCACCTGCAAAAGCCCCACTCAAGGGAACCAGAGACCACCACGGTGTACCCACCAAACAGCTGGTTTGAGAGCGCCTTGAGCTGAAGTGCAGCACACACCTTAGGGAGGTTTCTCTACGCATATAGAAATATCTGATATGCCACGTCTTGACAAATGACAAATGCAGCTATACGGCAGAAGAAGCCATGTCCCTTAAAGCAGCCTTTGCTGACACAGCGATGCTAGCAAAGGAGTTGTCATTTTTCGCACTCTGCATTGACACAGATACGCTGGCAAAATGAAGCAGCAGAGAGCAGCCCAACATCCGTCACAAGCACAGCAGAGTCTGTGAACACAACACTGGAGGAGAACGGGCTGTAAAAGTTGCCTGGGACAGGCTAACATGAAGTTTCAGACAATTTCTTTCTTGGGCTGGCCCATTAATTTTACAATTCACAGTGAAAAAACAGCCAAGTAAACGTTTTTGAAGTTCATACAAAGTTCAGCTCTTGCTTTGAGTACAGAGTTCTATTTGTTTGTTTAAACTACCTCCAAGTGATTTAAAATGTTGCATTTTGAGTGTCTCCATAGTCGATCTGCACCAAACCATCAAGAGCCTCACTGTATCCCTGTTATAGATGCATGATTTCACTCACATACAACAAATGCCTTCTCCTTCCATCTGCAGTCTGAACTGTATTGTTCAGATATCTAAATGAGCTTCCTGCCTTATGTCTGCAGTATGCAAACATCCCAGATGTTTGTCTCTCTTCCACCACAAACCCAGAAAGTTCCACTCAAAACTCCCGTGCCTCCAGCTACGCCATTTATACATTTATTATAAATACCTTTTACACCTTACTGGGCCACCTATCAGTTTCCTTCCCATCTTGTAAGACCAAGGGATAAACATGAAGTAACCAACTGACCTCAAAAAACTTTCTGTGCCTCTACCAAACCACCATCATGCTCCACCAAGCATCCTGAGGAGTTAAACCTGCAGAGGTCTAGAGACCTCATGCATCGCCCCAGGATAAAACTATGGCATAGGAAATAACCTCTTCTACAGGTATTAGAGAAAGCATGTCAGTTTTTCCACTTTTTGCTTTGTTTGAATCAACTGATCAATGACCCTAAGCAATTAACACCCCTCTTATAAACTATCTTAGCATAATAAGAAAACTTCAGCTCTGGCATGTTATGGCTAAACATATGATCTGGCCTTTCCCAGCAAACTTTGGTCAATCCAAGCTGTGATGAGCTACATCTCTGGTCAGAACAGAAACAGAAAAAGCACCAGCTTGGTCACAGTTAAATTCTTCAGAGTGCTTCCAATGTCAAGATAAATGCAGTTTACCATGCTGGAATGAACAACAGCATGGCCAACAGGCTCCTGTAGAGCATTATCTCTATGAAGAATAAAAGCAAATTCCCAGGAATTGTTTGCTGGCCAGCCCGAGGCTGAGCTTTCTTCACAAACTGGTTGGTGCCAGGCTTCATTTGCTCAGAAGACAACAATAAATATTACTTCCACATCACTTCTGCCCACACTCAGGGAAGCGTGAAGCCCACCATGACCACAGCCCACAGGAAGAGGATATGACCTTCTGGCTATTTTGACTCAATGTGATGGGATACTGAGTCACTCGCACCCAGATCGTATCAGGGCAAATCATGACCTACTGACTACATATAAAGACCAGATTAACACCTTCCGCCTCCCTGAAGAAAACTTTTGCACAAAGAAGACAAAGAATAATTCTCCCAGCATCTCCAGAGACAGACAGGAATCATCACCCCCACCTTATCCAAGTTAAGACCAGTTAGACGGCTTAAAGCACAGGTTTCCCACACTGTGACACAAATAGATCCAAGTCTATAAACTCCTACTTTCACTAAGAGACAGGTCACCCCCACCCCTAGTGCGGTTTTAAAAGCAGAAAGATAGATCTGGATCTTTAAAGCCCAATAGTCCCCAAGTATTATTGAACCACAAGAACTACACAGATACATGTTTCCCAGAAAAATCCACTTTTACAGAATTTGACAAGAACCTCATCTTACAAATAGCACCCAGCCGGACACCTAGTGCCACTACTGAATTTTGCCCAAAGTGAATTATGTTGCCAGCAGAGTTTTCAATAAGAAGTGGATGAAAATTGCTGGCTTGTTAGTGCTTAAGCAAACTTTCCTCACAGCCCTGCATCCCAAATCAACAAAATACAAGTGTAATCATAAAATTTGGGCTTTTTGTTGTTGGGTGTTTTGTTGTGGGGGGCAAGATGGGTTGGGGTGGTGTTTAGTTGGTTGGCTTTTTGGGTTTTTTTTCCTCCTGCGCAAGGAGACCACAGCACAAAAGATAACATGGAAACAAAAGCTAATGGTTGGTTGTTTGGGTTTTTTGGGTATTTGTTTGTTTGTTTTCTTAAATGCAGGATATCAAGGGCACCATTTCCAACAACAGCTTCTTACTCATCCTCTCTGATACCATGGAACACGTCAGGAAACAAACACAGCAAGAACGTGAACAGATAAGAAGAATCTCACTAAATAAGGGAGAGACCTGAGCAGGATTCACCACGTACACACTGTAGGTGGATATTAGAGATGAGCACCTTCAAAGGAAACAACACAGACTTCAGACACCAGGATGGGGCACACAAAGGTCCATCCCCACACATACATACACCTTCCCCATCACTTGGTTACCTGCGTCTCGCTGGCAGCTTCCAGCCTTCCTTTGGGTCACAGTGTGCGGGGAGGGGGAACATCTCCTGTGTCCTGCCCTTTTGCAGTCTCTCTCCTCACCCCTCCTACAATCATCTCTAGATTCAGCATCATGGAGCTTCTCATCTTGCCCCACCCTGTGTGACGAGTGGCCCTGACGATGAGATTTGTGTTTTTCAGAGCGCGCCAGCTGGTTGCCGCCGCGATGCCAGGTCTCCTGCTCAGCCTCCAACTCCATCTCCAGAAGAGGAAGGCGTTTGTCTCTGTCTTGCCTTGTTGGCTTTCTGCTGTGCCGCATCTGGTCTGGGAGTCCACGCTCTGACTCTAGGTCAAGACTGAGAGGTCTCCAAGCCTTCTCCCTGCCAGCTGCTCTCATCTCCTGCAGCTCCCAGCTGTTGCTGTGGTCATGGGCACCACACTCAGCCTCTCTTTCCAGGTCAAGGCTGGGACGTCTCCTGGACCTCCCCTGGCTGGCCGATTTGCACTCCTGACGATGTCCATTGCCGGCCTCACTTGGCTGAGGAGACCTCTGATGATCTTTCGAGGTGGAATGTCCATGTTTGGAGGCAAGATCGGACAAAGGCGAGGGTGTTTCTCGGTGCTCTCTGTGCCGGTGCCTGCGCCTGTCACCACCATGTGCCCTGCCAGGCTCAGAAACCTGCTCTCGGGGGTCACCCCGGGGGTGCTCTGAACAACGGGGGGACAAACATGGAGCGGGTTAGTGGCACGGGGGTTAACGGTGGCTCAGCGAGGCCAGACTCACAGCAGGCAGGTGAGGGAGCTTGATGCAAGGAGCAGCTGGAGATGCAGGCAAGACATGAGGGGATTGGAAAGAAGAGGAATGTGGATATAATGCTTGCAGGATGTAATGGGAACAGAATGAAGCAGCAGCCTGGCCAGCAGCAGTGCAGAACAGGAGGCAACGGGGCTGGAGCACAAAGCACAGGTCCAACCTGAAAGTGCGTCTGAACGCCTCCTAGGACAAGGACAAGCCAACATGGAGATGAAGAACTTTTAATGATGTCATTGGGGGTGAAAAAAAGCCAGAGTAGTTCATCTCCTGGTGACATGTCACTGCTGCAACCACCAGAGAAAGGTTTGCAAAGGAGGGTGCAAGATGCCGGTGAGACGGGAGGGAGCAGGGGGGGAGGCGTAAGGCCGGGAGGGGACAAGCGGAGGGTCGGTCAAGGTTGGATCCTGGTTTATGAGCACCGCTGCCTTGCCCTGGCTTCAGGCACAAGGTTTTTCATCAGAAAAAACAGCCTCACCTAACAGGGAGACCCACGCAAAGAGAAGAGAAAGAGACAAGTGGGGTGGGATTTTTTTTTTTTTTCTTTAAAGCAAGAATGAGATGATGGATCCCTGCAGCACCCAAATATCTTCAACCACAGACTGTCACATATCTCTTGCAGAACCCAGAAGTTTCAGGGCTCGCACTTCTTCACTGCTTAAGTAAAAGTTTAGGCTCTGACTGCAGGGAGGACTATAGAAATTTAAGGGCAGGATAAAACTTTACAAAACCCAGGCTTCTGACCTCAGCAATATAGCTGGGAAAGTCACTTACTCAGCAGGCTGGCCAGGTTGTTTCCTCTGTGCTTTCCAGAAAGCAGGTGGAAATTTTCTTTGCTTTTAGTTTCACTAATAAACCTGACACAGCTATGAGGATGCAGCAGTCTGCCTGTATACAATCTGCTGATTGATTTAGTTTCCAATCAACCTATTGCACTTAGTGAATGATTATCTTTACAGCAGCTTTTCGGAATGAAGGTGTATTTCTGATGAAAAACAAAATTCCTTGAATCAGACGCTGATGTGAAACAGAAATATACAAAAAAAAAAAAAAGGTAGCAGTGTTAAGACTTTCCTTCTTCACTGCTGAGTTTTTTATAGTATCTAAAAATATTTAAAATAGATTTCAGTGCACATGGACTGCATTCTGTTTTAATAAACAGCTCTGCCTTCCTTACAGTCATCCAGATTTCAGAAACAAAAACCACCCAAACTGAATGCTGCCTTCAAGTCATTTTATTCAGAAAAAACTTTTTAAGAGCCAGGAAAAATATACCCTACAGAAAATCCACTTTGAAAACAAGTCTGTGTTACTTTTATCCAGAACAGGAATATTTTTAAAAATCCAAGAACTGTAAGAGTAACCACAGCAGTTCCTGTTAACTGATAGGTTTTCTGTTCAGTTTTAGATCGTTCACATGACTTACAGAAAACAAACATCCAATAAAACAATCTAAGTGACTTACTGAAAAACTGAGACCAGAGCCTGAAAGCAAGAATCAGTTCTTGACCGACACTAACAAGGGTGTTAGAATTAATTCAATTTTGTCATTAAGGAAAGCTCAATAAATACAGCAGCAGAGAGCAGGAGATCATGAAAGAGCAAAGCGTGGCCACGGTGGAAAAGGATCATTGCAGGTAACATAACCATGGCAGAGAGCCCGGGCAGAAGTTTTGCTTTTGGGATATCTCAGGGCGATTAACTCCTCAGCAGGCACCGGTTCCTGCAGCACCTTCCGCAGGGGCTGTGTAAACACTCTTTAGGTCCTGGTGTTTCTCTCTCAAGCAATAAGTGACTGAGCGAATAAAGAAATGTTTTTGATGGCACAGACACTTCTGGGAGGAACTTTGCCTTTTTTCAGGTTTATTTTTCCACTTTTTAAGAGCACACGTTGCTCTGGACCAATAGCCCTGACCCACACTCCTCCTTGATGTGGATACATTTTTATTCAGTCTCAAGACAGACTAAAACCCAAACAAAGCCAGGGTTTTTTTGTTTTAAGTTCACAAGTCATGAGGGTGTTACAAACAGAAGATGCCAAAGCCTAATTAAATGGTGCCCAAGTATTTAAGAGGTTCCAGACCAATGGACTAGATGATCCCGGCATCAAAATCCACTCCAGTCCTTTCTAGTTTTTAAGGAGTGAGGACCAAGAACAGCACTACTATGGAGGGTCATGTTATACCTCACCTCCGAGACTACAAATTATTGCAGGGAGAAAAATTACACCCACAAGATATCCTGCTCTCCAAATCCACACCAGAGTTTCAGGTTCAGAGAGTGACAGGCTTTTGTCAGCTCATTTCTGTTATAAAGATCCATGCTGTCCTACCATCTCTGCACAGCAACACTATTACCTGTATTGTATTTTTTCTAAGGACTGGTCCCATTTAACTCTGAAAAACTGAAGTGTGGGTTGGCCATAAGACTCCAAGATCAAAGTCTTTCCCAGCTCCGTACAGGTAGCAGGACTTGTGGTTATAAAGTTTCCACTTTATTACTGGTTTGCACTTTGTGTTTTCTTGGCCATCCTTCATCTTCTTCCCAATTGAAACTAAAATACTTCGTGTAAGTTCAAATAAAAGACATTTAAAATTGCCAATGGCATTGATGTTAAAATGAGAAAGAGGTTTGATCCTCATCTTTACAATCTGTTAATCAAAAGCAACCCATCTCTTCCCCACCACATTCTTTTTTTTGAAGAAAGAGCACAAGAACCACCACCAGCACACAGCAAAGCCATCCCCAGATTGCTCCGTAATTAAACACATCCCGATTCTCTCCTCCCAATTTAAAGAAGGTCTGTATTCAATCATAGAAGCCGACCAAGAGAAAGCAATACAGCACTGTGAGTCATATCTTTTCCACAATGTACAGTCCCAGATGATAATCACAGCAGAGATATTCTGTGGAGATGACCTTGTTATTCAGTAAGTCATTCAAAGTGTTTGTGCTAATTTTAATGCTTGGATACATACCTGCAAAGAGTTCTTTTTGAAAGGCTGTTCCATGAACCAGCATTTATTCCCTCATACACGTAGCTGTGCCAGCATCGCAGATGAGCACATGGAACTGTTTCTCTTTGAATGCAAGTGTGTGTGGAACGGCATCTGAATTTCCCCCCCGCACGCTTGCAGTGTTACACAGAAGTAACTGTGGCTTATCAGTACCATCAGCTACTGTCTTTTTCTACAAACCCTTTCAAAACACGCATGCACGGGTGTGCTTACATGTACACACCACATACCCCATATCTCTGTCCTTTAGGCCACGTTACAGGACACCATCTTACATGACATCAAAAATTGTAAAATTGTTTTCTCCACTTTTTTTTTTAATTTAATATTTCCTGATTCTAGAATAAAATCTGATCCCGACCTTGCAAACTGATGCAACGCTACAGTGCTGAATGCAGGACTGTAGGATAAAGGAAATCTCCTAAACAGTGTTGCCAGATCACCAGGTTCACCTATATTGCCATGATCTTGATCCTTTATCTAGGAGAAACGTACCTTCATTTTCTGCATAATAGTTATCTTCAGAGACTGTGTGTCCCTGGGATTCTGGGTAGTGTTTCTTGCGCTTTTTTTCTTCCTGCAGTTCTTTCTGTTGTAGGAGACGAGCAATGTCCTGCAGAGATGGAAGAAAATAGACGTTACCTTTCCCCCTAAAAAAATATCTCCAGATCCTTTTATTCAAATTCTTTATTCAATTAAAAAACTTGATAGTTTAATTTTCCAGACACGGCAACAACAGGGTTACTTTTGGACCCCTGGACTGGATGGGGCTCCCAAATTAGTAGTTAACACAAAGGACCACCTCAGCAACCAGTATCTATCCTCACCCAGGTCCACCGCTGAGCTTCCAACCCCACAGCAGACTCACAGGTTCCTGTTCCATCTGTACACAAGCCTGCAAAACCCTCAAGGCCAAAGCATGGCAGAAGGGACTGAGTGTGCAACCTTTGCCTTCCAGCAAGGACTTGGAAGTCACACAAGTGCGCACCCACTCACGCAAGTGGGCTGGACTTCCCCCCTGAACCCCACCAAGGAAAGAAAAAACACAGAGACAAAGCCTGTCTCCAGCTGAAGGCACTTCGGACTGGAAGGACTTCCCAAAGCAACTCGCTTATGTAGAACTCGCTTCAAACTGGATGCAATTTACAGGGACTGTAGGATGCCGGGCAGGGAAATGCATCAATTTGATAGACAGAGGCTGGAGGAAAAGAAAATCGAAAGGGACATTAGGAAGAAAGGGCTACGTACAAGGCAGGAGCGCTGCGGGGACTGCAGCCATTTATCTTCTGTCGCAGTTTTGGTAGATATGCCATCAAAGGGAACAGCACTCCACTTTCCTAATTGGTTTACCTTCAACATGACTAATGGATCAACAAGGCCTAGCAACAGCAAACAGCTCCCTAGGGCTTGCTCATTTGGGGCCCAGATGCTCATGAGTCAGGAGAGTTAGTCTGAAGCTCAGAAGAGAGGCTGGAAGATACCAGCAGGGAATGCTAGCCCTTTGGATGCTATTCAATTAAGCCTCCCTAATCCTCAGGACCTTTACAGAGCCATGCATGTAAAGTGTGCATTGCAGGCAGGAAAGGCATCACTGAAATGCAAACCAAGAGCCAGCACCCTCCAGAGCAAAGCCAGCACTGGAGGACACTGGATGGGTGTTCAAGTACAAACTTATTTCAGGATTCAGATCAGATCTGCTCAGTAACCAGCTTTGTGGAGGACCTGGGGATGCCACGGGTTCTTTACAAAAAGACACACATACACACAAGGCCCAAAACAAACAAAGAAACAACAACAAAAAAATTCCTTCCCCTGACAAGGTTAACCTCTTCTAGCAAGTACAGTAAGTCTATAAATATATCGGCTTAGGCACATTATCTCCAGGACTGAGACAGCTCAGGACTTGCAAATCCACACAAACCACTTCTTACAAACTGGACTTGTAAGCAGGTAGGCTTAGCGCTTCATTTAAAAACCCTGCACACCAGACTGGATCTGCCTCAAGCACAGCACTGGTGTAGCACTGATGGCCACTGGTGAACCAGAGAGCCACCATGAACACCGGGCAGCTACTGCACCCTCACGTGTGACAAGTACAAGACCAGTGTGTGGCCAATGATATACAGAATGTCCTGCAGGGTACCTGTACAGATGCTGTGCTGAGGGCTACAGAAGGAGCTCTGACGTTCGTCACTCTGCCAGCTGACAAACCCCGCGGCACTGCGCAAGTCACTCGCTTTGCTCAGGCTGGGCCTCAGCACAGGAGCCCACCCAAAAGAAATAACACTGCGGGGGACCCTTGAAGGGAAGCAGGATCAACTCAAGCTCTCCAGAAGTCCTGTTGCAAGGATGGGTGGTGATGCCACACCCTGGTACCCAGCTGCAGCCCAACTCAGTCCACAGTTACATTTCAGCCACACTTGGGAACTTCCCATGTACCAGCAAGAAGAAAGAGAGTATTTATGACTTCTCCTCATTGCTTTGAGTGACTTTAATTTGAAGATTGCTCCCAACAACACAAGATGGTCAGCACGCTGGTGTGACCGGTTGCAGGGACCTGCTGTCAGACTGCTGACATCCCAGCAGCTCTCTACGTAAAGCAGGAAGGAAAGGTGCAAATCCCACAGCCAACATGAGCTGTATTGCATCCCCTTCACCTTCCCAATAATAATGAGACAGATGGTCACATTTATCACACGAATCCTTTAGCCAGAGTGTTCCTCCCACCCCTGTTGACACAAGTTCCTCTTGGAAGCCCTTCCCTGTCTACCTGAGCAGCCTTTCAGTACTTGCTGGGATTTGATAGTATAAGAAGCAAACTGATGGATCTGTCAGGTAAGGACTGATTCTTATTTCAGGCTCTTCCAGGAAACACAGAGGAAAATGCCACCAGGTGCCTCTTGAGCATCTTAAGACTACTCAGACTCCTCAGGAAACCATTTGCAATCAAAAATGGGGCCACAGTCCAGGCTCACACAGGTGTTCCTCCACACTGTGGCTTTCTTGAGTACCCAGTCTGAAAGGCTGACACAATAAAGTGATCAACAAGCCAAATCCTTTGGATACCATGGACAAGTCACACTGCCCACTCTCAACCAACAGTAGCAGAGCAATATTCTGAAATCAAAAAAGGCATCTGCTAACAAGAAACTGCAACAGTGTTCAGGCTGTGAAAGACTAAACTGAAGATGAACGAAGAGAAGCCAGAGGTGGATTGCTGGGCTGAGGGTCCTGCTGAAGTATTTGCACCAAAGATCAAGAAATCATGACTCACGATTCTCCCAAAAGTAGTACCTATCTTCTTGCATTTGAGAAAGAAAGTAGATCTCGAACGGCAAAAGCAGTTTCACTTTCTCACACCAGGGCAATGAACACAAAGACCCACCTATTGCTTACCCTCTTCATTAGCAAGGCCACTGGCATCAACAACCCTTGTGAGCCTTCAGCATGAGGGTAATGACTGTATCTTATCCCTGTAACAGGACTCCCCAAAATCTCTGTGCCTACCAAGACTTGTGAGGACCAGGACTGACACCACACAAGCCAATTCCCGTGGCTAATGATGCAGAAACACCTGCTCTGAAAGGGCTGCCCCAAACAGCCCTGCCATCCCTGCAGCTTTAAAGGTTACCTCATCATTTTCCTCTTGCCTGCGGCGCTGCTCCGCTTCAAACACCAGTTTCACTTGGATTTCCTGAGCGATTTCGCAGTCCTGTCGTTCTCTAGAAGGCAAGGAGACAAGGATTATAGGTAGCCAAAGTCATGGGCATCGGTCAGTCTGGAGAAAGGGATAAAAGAGCTAAAGAACCATCTGATTTACACAGAATAATTACTACTCAGTATTAGTGCAGAACCTATTAATCCTCACCAGGACCAGGACTCCCTGTACTTACTGCTGGCCAAGTTTAGAAAACAGGTCCAAAAACATCCACAGAGTATCAAGCAAGAAAAAACAGATTCATAGGCAGTTTGCTAAGAAGGGAGGTGCCATCAGACAGGACCAGTCAAATTAGCGCACCAGAATCTCTGCAAACAGCCTAATTCTGCTGAAGAATTTTTGTACACGTGGTGCCAAAGGAGGGATTCAGGGGTCAGGCTAATGCAGGCATTTCAGGGCAGTGGTTTTCACATGAAAGCCAAGGAGAAAGCACAGAAGTGCTGATAGCAAAATGTGGTAGAAAGGCCAAGCTGAGGCTGGATGTGACATTTCAGTAACGAATGAAAAAAATGCTGCTGAGGTGGGATGAGACACACGAGTAGAACTGGTGCCAAGAGGCAAGAGAGTGACATGCATCAAAACAAGGGGTGAGGGAGTGACTGTCACCATGTCAGTGTGGATGTGGGTACAACACAAGGTTGCATTAACTGTGGAGAGATGGATACTGGAGTAATTGAGACATGAAATGGGAAGGCTGTATTTCAGCAATGTGATACAGAAATAATCTGCGAGAATTGTGCCATACTCAGACGTGTGCTCTGATGCCTGGCCAACAGGCTGGAACGATGGCCAGAGAGGTTTCTTAGGGCAACCCAGAAATGGGCTGGGGGATTTGAGAATATAGATTCAGAGCTCTCTCTTTCAGCACTGTTGAAATGGAGCCAAAGATTAGCTCTAAAGAGGTCAGAAAAATCAATTTAAGCTATCTCCACAACTGAGACTACTGAAAGGCAAAGCACGGAAGGAGATAAGAATGGGACCAGCAACAGGCAGAGCTGGCTTCATTAGAATACAATCTTTTGAAGAATACACTGGCAATGATCAGATAGGTGACGAGAGGACTACCAAGAGCATATCATGAAGTCAAGCAAATATTTCCAGAGAAGCAGGTTCAGCTATGTCGAAGTTGTGTCGTGTGGGCTGGAGCGAGTAGTTCTAGGCTTGAGCAAAGATCTGGGCATAAATGACTTAGCAAACTTGGAGGCAAAGGACTGGAGGAGAGTCTAAGACATGAGCAGAGGAAATTAAAATAGTAAGTGCTGACCAACACTTTCGGTAGCAAAACAGAGAGAACTGGCATGGCCGGAGCAGTCAGTGGCACCACAGAGCCTTTGTTTATACAAAGTGAGGAAGGAGAGAAGTGGGAAGAGTGGATATGTGGCTTAAGGTTGTGAGGAAGGACACTGCAACAAGAAGAGGGTTCAGAGGACAAATGCCACCAAGTAACAACTAATCTATCATAGGGAATGAACAGGAACATGCAGCGGGGGGGGAAAAGAAGCTTCTTTATTTCTGTCAACTCTTCCTTGGAAGCAGACCTGAAATTGGGTACTGCGTGTTATTTATATCCCCTTCCCCAAACACATATGCATGCCAAGTTGGTGTCACAACATGACATTTCCTTCCCTTTCCTAGACCACCACACTCACAAACACCTGTGCATAGCCACAAACTGACCATGTCTAGAGACAAGACACCCTGGAAAGCCTCCTGAATATCAGTGTTTGTAGGACTGGAGTTATCAATAGATCAAACACCTTCAGACATCAGTTTCTTTTATCCAAGTAATAAAACTTGGCATTTTGTGTGTATGCTTGCGTGCGTTTCATTAGACTCCAGGGAGAGACCTGTCCAAAGGCATACGAGCTCCCATAGCAGCAAACCTAGTTCTTGAACCTGCCATATAAAATGGAACTTGGCAAACCTGGTACCAGCAGGGAACCACAGTCCCCAGGAAAACAATAGCTGAATATACAAATCCTGGGGAGCAGGGTCTAAGATAGTAGATCCCTTGTGACCCCAGTCTTGGAGGACATGAATGCAGGTAGAAAATAAAGTTAGAAAGGTCAGACATATCAAGGAGTAGCACGTCTCCAGTTCCCCCAGCACCTGTGAACGGAGCCAACGTGCCAAGTTCATCAGCACCAACTGACTTGCTAAATGCTTAAAATACATCTTATTGCAGACAAACAGGAGACATAAACAGCTAATCGTCTTTCAGAGCCACGGCAACAAGGTCATTGCCTCTCCATTCGCAAAGAACACTAGAAGTAATGCAACGGCAGAAGCATTTTCTTGTTCCTGATGACACGCATCTTGGAATACACCACATCAATCTAAGAACTACTGAACAGCACAGGGTTAGATTTTGGGGTTTATTGCTCAGTGGTAATTAAATACTGAGACTTGATTAGTCAATCAACATAAGCTAGTGTTTCAACTTGACTGAGCATAAGAAAATACGTTAAAGAACTTTGACAGCTCTTCTTGTCTTCAGTTTCTTTAGCGTGAGTTCAAGTGCCCGTCAGTCCTCAGAAATCAGCCAGAGAAACATAAAACATCACCACCCCTGAACATCACACCTATGTGCCCTATGTTCCTGGGCAGTCAGGAGTGTTAAAAGTGCCAGAGAAACTCTACATCAGCTTAGGTAAGAGGGAAAAAAAAAAAAGTCTGTGATCAGAAGGCTCTCACTCATGTTGGCTGTAGTAAGTATTATAATTGTTGCCAGACAAGGAGTAAAAAAAAGGGTTTAAGGGAACCATTCAAAGGAACTGTTCACATTAGTGTAACAGAACCGTCACAGTACTGGGAGCAAAATGAGGAAACAGCATATTTTCATGGTATTTCCAACAGTTATTTTACCAACCTTGCTAAGCAACCTACGCTTGGCAGTTTGCAGGCTGCTCAGCTAAATGTGAGAGATGCTTTTAAAGCAGCGTGATAATAAGGCTTGATGCTTCCCTGAATTCTTAAAAAAATGTTATTCCTATTCTCTCATTTATCTTCACAAATTCTTCCTGAGAGAATCTAGGAGTTGAAAGACAGAAGAAAGTCCATAAATTTGAAGAGCTTTTTTATATTCCTTGTTCCTCAAGACCACCCAGTTCTGCCCCCTTACTCCTCCATCACCTTGCAGTGTCAAACCGCCCTAGACAGTACAGAGAGCAACAACAGCAAGGATCATTTTGCTGCCAGAACATGCTGATCTTGCACAAGGAAGAGACAGGGGGAACATACAAGAAATTAAGGAAGAAAAAGATCAAATTACAAAAGGATGCATCCAACTTTTTTTACTATTCTTGGAGAAGAGCTCATGCTTTCAGGAGCAGAACTGCTGCTGACACAACACTTTGCATCAGCAGTTTTGCCTGTAACTTGGCTCACAAAGTTTGTAAATCCCATTTTACAGAGTCCTACAACAAGAAAACTGTTTGCATTTTCCAGCGAGTAACAAAAAGGAATAATCTTTGCCATACAAAATTAATTTTTATGTTGTCATTTACATGCTCAAATCTGTAATTGGTAATGAAGACCAAGCTATTGAAAGAAAGGACAGACTTGAGAGAGACACATGTAACCATCAAGTGCTGCCTGAGTATGTTGGGAACATTGAAAACAGCGACTGATCTGTCACGCCCCAACTTCAGATCTTTTATGAGCAGCTCCTTTGAAGCTAGTCCTGTATCTCACACATCTGCAATACAGAGCTCTTCTATTCCATCGCTGTCTCTGCCAGATGAGCCACCCAGGGTTTGTGATCTACCACCAACTGTACCTGGTGGGTGGCATCACAGAACAAGAGAAAAGCCTTGCAGACCCTGCATTTGCAGGGAGCCCCATCAGAAAGCAAGCTGCTGTCTCTCACCACTGGGATCTGACTGAGACCTCTCACGTAACCCATTTGTTACATCTCACGGACTGCAAGAGACTACGTAGAAGGGAAACAACAATAAAAAAGTACCAATGTCAACTCTGGATTGGGAAGTACGAATTTTTTCTGCCCTGCACTGCCACGTTTATTTCTACACCAGCTCCACAGTCTAAGAGCCGTAGCACACAGAAACCCAAATCACAGGCCAGGGGTTAGATCTGGTGTGTGGGGCCTGAGCAAACCTGCAGAGCAAACTGGATCACCCCCAAAACATTCTCCCACAGGTGCTGCAGAAGTCATCTACTGCAAGAGAAGGTGTAACCCCCAGCACCCATCTCCACCAAACATCCCTGGGGCAGCAGCTCCTCTTTGCACATCACTTCACACTGGAGTACCTGCAAGCACGAGCAGGGGCCGTCAGCTGCTCAGTGCAGCCGGACACTAAAAAGCATTAGGCCCTCAAAAGCCCTCATCAGGCATGTGCAAACAGGCCAATATCTGCAATTTCCACAAGAGAGAGAATTCACTGTAATGCTGCGTATTTCTGTGGTGCAGTTTCTTCTTTCTCAGACTTTAGTCAGAGACAAGGTCAATGCAGGTGGCCAAGCCACCCCACTTTACCAACAGGCACGAGAACAGGAAGGCGCCCTCCCATCTCATCCACAGGATGAGAGGAAATGGCCTCAAGTTGTGCCAGGGAAGGTTCAGATTGGATCTTAGCAAACATTTATTTACGGAAAGGGTTGTAAAGTGCTGGAACAGGCTGCCCAGGGAAGTGGTGGAGTCACCATCCCTGAAGGTGTTTAAAAGACATGTAGATGAGGCTCTTAGGGATATGGCTCAGTGCTAGAGTTAGGTGATGGTTGGACTTGATGATCTTAAGGGTCTCTTCCAACCAAAATGATTCTATGATTCTATGGTCAGGCAACAGAATCTAAGCCAGGATGGGTCCCACGACCACCAGCTCCCACCCTGTTCTCATTACTCTGTGCCACAGCCTAGAATCAACACTTCTACAGCAACGGATAGCCAAAGGAAAAAGGAAACAAAAGCAAAAGGCTGATCAACCTGAGCCCCACGCACTGTCAATGAACTCATATGAAAGCAGCTGATTTCAGTGCTCTGAGCAAATGGGACTAACATTTCAACAGCTCCATCCCAAACTCACAAGTCTTTTCGGTGTTTCTGGATTTGAGCACATGCTTTCAGATCCTCTTCTTGCAGTTGCTTGGCCACCCGCAAGTCATGTTGCACCAGACGATTACGCTGAACGTTTGTTGCCAAGTGATGCTCAACTAGAAATAAGCACAGACAAGAACCCCCAAGTCAGCCTGCAGAACTTCACAGTGTGAACAAGACAAAGCAAGTGGGAGGGAGATTCCAGGCCAGAAAGGAAGACAGCTCTTGGCAGGGGAACATCGTGTAATCTCTCTAAAGGTGGGCAAGTCCTGAACTGAAATTACACTGGCAGCTTGAGATTGCCTTGTTTCAGCACTGAGGAGGCTGGATATGCGTGTCTGTTACCAAAACAAGATCTGCATATCTTAATCGCATCCAGATTCGTAGGGAATGCTTTTTAGGCTTTGAATTTCATTTTCTGGCCATGGGAAATTACCCTAGATTAATAAAGTGGGTCTGGAAGGGACCACCAGAGGCCAGTAAGGATGAGTTGAACACTTCTGAGGGATGTTTCCCTAATTTGTTCTCAAGAACCTTCAGAGGAAGAAACTCCCCTCACTCTCAACATAACCGGTTCCAGAATCTCACTACCTTTATATTTAGCAACTGAATATGACAGTGAGTCCTTTACCATACATGGATACTGTCTGCAAGAAAAGATGGATACATGAGCTGCAACTGGGAGCCAGCTCTAATTTAGTGGTCTCAGGTTCCAGCAGCAAGGACACAACTCCAGCACAAGCTGCATGCTTGGTGGAGTGGTTGGAATGGTATTAGCACCTAGTACTTGAAGATACCAATGGTCTTGGCACTCAGCAAAGCAGATTAGAGAGAGGCCATCACACCTGAAACTGCAAACATACCCCAAGTAATAGATAAGCATGCAAAAAAAAAAAAAAAAAAAAAAAAAAAATCACCACTCACTTTGAAGTTCCTGGCTGTACTTACTTTCTCCTTTTTAAACTCTACAGCGTACAGCTGTCCTACCTCAAAATGTCTCAAAAGGAAGCCTTCTTTCAAAAGGCAGGCACTAGCAATTCTGAAATAAGTAAATAAATAGACCTCTTCCGGTTGCACTTCAGGTCGGCCTATAAAACTTGAAGCTCCCAAAATTGCTAGTCATTTATAAAAACCTTGCACAGCAACAAAACCTCACGTGCAGTCCCCCATGCAGTTTTATCACAAAGAGCATTAAAAAACTCAACCTTAAAGGAAAGCACAAAATTGAAACATGAAATGGAATCTTCTCTAGGGTACAATGTAAGCTGGGGCAGAAAGCAGAATAGCGTTACAGGACAGTGAAAACTGTAGTAATAATCCACACTCCACAAAAAGAATTAAAATAAAATAAAAGCAGGGAGGATTTTTCTTAGCAAATCCAAAAAAGCCAGATATCTGTTGGGATAAATTTGCTTCAGTTTGTTCCAGAGATCATTGCTACTTACTTTCTTGCTCCTGTAAGTTATAGGCCAAGGTATGATCTTCCAGAACAGCGAAGTCTCGACACACTGGACAGAGAAACAAAGTCAAGAGAATTAGCATCAGGAGGCGGGGGCAGGAAAAAAAAAAAAAAAAAGGCATCAAAAGAGCTATGGGGGTCAGGGAGCATACATACATACACAGAGACTTCTGACATACTTTCTACCAGCCAAGGTCTGGACTTGTGTTTTTTTTCCCCTCCTGCACTTGTAGCTATTTTTGCATGCATGCACTTCTTTGTCCCTGTTTGCACAACAAGCCTTTTCCACCTCTGCTTCTTTATTTTAAGACCAGAATTGCCCACGCTACCGCTGGATCAGACTTTGTGTACAAAACCCTGTATTCCACCCAGATTTATACTAATGCCAACTCTGTGTTCAACTAAAACCAAGGGCAAACATTTGTGCCTACTATGACTTTCTTTACCGGGTTGACTTTTTCTATTCTAAAGCTTCATTGACTTTTTCTATTGTGAATGCTGCATTTGTACCTAGATCGCAGATATGGGATCAGCCAGAGCATTACAGGCAGGGATAAGCACAGCTACTTACAAAGATGCTGAAAATGACCCAGAGACAAGCTAAACGGGAAGGGGATGAGCTCCCTTTGGCACCAGTCTGAAAGCAGCAGATTTTTGCCAATGCCTATCACTTTCGCACTTGAACTTTGAAAGGAATGCTTTACCCACACTGTAGAAAAGCACCAAGGTTTATTTTTAACTTGTAATGATAGGCAGCGGGGCACCAAAACACAAGTCGCATACATATTGGGACAGGGACATACACACAGCACCAGGCTCAGTCTCTTGGTGGTAAGTACACCTCGGCTTCTCAGAGAACCAAGAACGAACTGACCTGTGCCCCCAAACTGCAGGATGGGGTCCTGCTCTGCACATCTGCCATGCACCAGGTTCCCATCTGCTTTAAGGGGAGTTTAAGGCAGGGGCACTGAAAAAATTACACTGGGGAGGTCTGTCACTCAGTGTCACAAGCTAAGCAGCTTAACAGGACCCAAAAGGGGAGTTCTTCCCATTTGAAATGTATGGCACAAAGCAAAGAACTACAAGGTCCTTCTGAAGCTGCAGAGGGGAGGTAGGAACCTCAGCTGCTGCACTCCACAGGTGAAACCTCTGGGGAAGACCAAGGTTTCTCTTTAGCAAAGTACAGCAACAGCCTAGAAAAAGTGAAAAATCACCCCAAAATCCGCAGAATGTACCAAAACTACAAGGGGAATTTATGAGGAACCTATTCATGAAAGTGTTCAGAGTCAGCGAAGATAAAACATTTCCATCACTGCAAAGGGTGGAAAATACTACAAGGAAACAAGGCGGCAGCTGCATGTTTCCAAGCCACAGTCCCACGAGCCTTCCCGTCTTCTCACAGTGACACATGTGCTCTGCTAGAGAAGCATGAAGATGTTCCTTTGCACCCAGGTATCTTCAGAAAACATCTAGAAGCGTTTCTAGTTGTGTGTGCTAAAAGGTCAGATAAATGCTTTATCCTTGATCTCATGCAACAGAATTTTTGGTCCAGTGTTGCTGCATGGGAGGACGTTTTACACATGACAGAAGTTCCCAACAGCTAGAGGAGCACTTCGGGGAAGCAGAGTGACAAGCAGCAGGGTGGAGATGAGGACAAAGATTACCGTTATACCATACCAAAGTGACTCATTTTAAGCATGTACAATTCTGGATGGTGCAATTAAGGTTTTGCTGTTGCTTTTCTTATTGCAACTTCTTTTAAAAAACAGAAGAGGACACAAAACACTAAATAGCACTGAAACACTTCCAGTGGACATCTGTATATAAAGAAAGAAATGCTGCCTTCAGCCATAGATATGGAAGAGCCACAGCTGAGCGGGCAGCAGTGCTATTCACAGGTGACAGGCCCAGGGTATCTGCCGGTCATGACACATCTTTATGGGATTGGGCAAGGGGACCTTGCCCCCCAGAGACTTTATTTCTGTGGTCCCTAATAATACTTCAGCTTCACAGCACAATTGTGGACCACGTTCTGCTTACAACAAGCATCATCTGGCCTGCCGGAAGGATATGTCCAACACGGAGGTTTGAGCCCAACTATCAGCTCAGTGCTAAGCAAAGACACCTCAATACAGAGCCACAAACAGCTTACCCAAATCTAGGGTTGTGCTTTTATCACCACATAGTCAAGCAGCAGCACTTGCTCCTGACAGTTAAAAAAAAAATAAAATAAAAAGAAGGGGAGGGAAGTGTTATTTTTAACTGCAATAGGTCTCTGAGCAAGTGCATTGCACAGCTGCCTGAACAGCTGTACTGGCAGGACAAGACAGGCAGCACAGGAGCAAGGATGAACATTTCAGAGCTACATATGTTTTGCATAAAGATTGCTGCTGCAAGAAACACTTATGAAATGGCATCCCAGCCCATCCCAGCTCCTTTCTGCACAGGTTTATACACTGCTCTGATCCTTGTGGTATTCGAGAGCTCTGCCTCATTGGTTATGGTGCTGATAGACCTTTGCTCCATCCTCCACAAAGAGGCACACGTGCAAAGGAGGACTTTAGGTTTTTCTTACTCCATTCTACTCACACTCAGACAAACTTCTCTGTTTGGGAAAAAACCATATTGACAGCAACACATTTGGCATACAGTCGAGAAAGTGGGAGGGCTGTGATAGAACGTTGTTGCTCTTCTATTAACAGTCTTGCACCAGCCCAAAAAAGTTTCATGTCCTCCGGTGAGCTTTATTCCTATGATGTTTAATCATTTTGATTAATGAGCCATTAAAAACTTTCTAAAGAAAGCATAGGCTCCTTAAAAAGGCCAAGTGCATATACTGTTGTGTTGTATAGATGGGCCTGCTTCTTCTAGCTGCTCCTCCAGATATGTACAGGAAGTATTTAATGAGTCTCCAAAGTTAAACAAACAGGGACAAAGCAAGTGGGGAAAATGCTCTGGGACGAACCACAAAGTTGCAGGGCCCAGACATGAATACAGGGGCTGTGTCTTAATGGTAATGATTATCCCATCAAGATCCAGTACAGAGAGAGGGAAACTGCATGGCTATTCATGATACACTCCCAAGTGTCTGTGCTCCATGGTGTCACCAGCTCACTGAGGACACAGCAGAGCAGGCTGGCATGGTAGCAGCAAGCCTTGGGTTTGCTCACACATTTGGATTCCTTCACACACTGCTGAAGAAGCCACTTGGCCGTGTATACACTCCATTAAGCCGCTCTTACAAACCCGCAAATGGACGGCTCGAGCACACAGCCCTCACTTTGTGCTGCTGAAGCTGCTGGCAGGGCAGATGGCACAAGAAGACCTTTCGTCACCGTCAGAAACTTGGACGGGCTGGCTGCCTTCAACTCATCTGAGCACATTATTCCCAAGACCCGTCAGTCCGAGAACAACAAGCAAAGAAGATGAGAACATCCCCATTATGAACACAATGAAGCACTGTCAGCCAGCCAGGTGGCAATAGATGGAGACGCCTTCCACTCCTTAGCAAGTTTAGGGGCAATGGCAAGTGCACAGCACTCCCTCCAGACTAGACCAGCACCCATGGCACTGAGTCAAACATGACCACAGCAGCAAGGCCAAGGAAACCAACCCTCTGTCAAAGACATGCACCCAACAGTGAGGCAACTACAAAAAAACCAGAATATCAACCAGCCAGGCATGGTCTGAAATGAAGCTTCATCAGCACTAGTCCTCATCCCCTGCCCAGTCTCAGCACGGCCCCGGCACATTCATTATGAGGCATTACGTCCCCTGGGTTTGAGAAACAGGATGGCCTCAATGACAATGGAGAGACCCACAATTCCTCCTCACCAAGAGGCTTCATATTTAAGGAAGAAAGAAATCTATTTCCTTATTCCCTAACTGTATGCCTGAAAACGAAAGGTAAGATTAATGTCATGTTCACTGCTGCAAATTAACGTGACTTGCCATCTCCGGGCCCTGGCTGCGAGCCATCAGACAGTCAAACAAGCAGCAGGGGTGCAATCACAGCAGCTACAATTGGCAAGTTCAGTGAGGCGTGAAACATTAACAACAGGTTTACCATAGTCTGATTAAGGCAATCTGCCTTGGCACAGCAGGGAGCGGGCCTGGGATACGCGCTCCTGGCACAGCTGTCAATGAAAGAAATGCCAGCCCAGGAATCCCAGCTGCTGTCGCGGCCAGCAGAGGTGCCCACAAGGGAGGACGAGGGCAGAAACGTGGCTGGGAGCATCAACCTTCGCAGCAGCAGTGGGCTGCAAAATCCATGCAGCAGCATGAAAGAGGGAGTTTGCTTGAGGGAGCCTCTCTGCAAGCTCCAAGCATAGGTCTTCTCCACTGGCAGGAGCTCACCCCCAAAAAATGCCTTTCTACACATCAGTGCTCTTGCATGGTTGCAAGCCCTGCCTTTATGGCCAAGATAATAAAGTCTCTAGATACAATAACTTCACAAAATTTCACAAGATAACTTTTCTTTTTATATTCTGCCATCTGCCTCGCCAGCTTTCTCCAGCATTACCTCAGCTTCATAGCTCAGCATTTCTAACACCACACTGCCTCAAAGCGAGTGAGGTAACCCCAGAGGAGCAAAGGCAGCCTCAGATGTTGCTAGTGATACTTAGGTGTGTGACAAAGGGGTAGGTATCGTCCAGGAACGGGCAGCATGAATTTGCACCAGCTCTACAAGACATCAACCCCCACAGCTACTAAAGCAAGGCTTACAGCAAAACACACCCCACACTTCTGCCCGAAGTCTTAGGCTGTGTTTTGACATCTGCTGGAGAGCCCAAGGGCCTCCTTGGTTCATGTGGCCCAGAAGATGTGCTCCAGGATACCGGCCAGTTCGACGACCCAGGGACCACACACGCATGCTCCAAGCATTTCCTTTTGGGTCTCAGAAAACATCTCTTGCTCCCCACCCCCTTCACTCCCAACATTTTCCCGTCAGCATCACATGCTGGATAATTCACAAAATAAACTAGAAGGTGTGAGTCACGCTCCGTTTAGAGCATCTGCAGTTTTTGAATCCTGAACTGAAGGACAGGAGGGAAAGACAAAAGCGACACAGGAAAACAGTTTTGTCAGCCAAAAATCACTTTTTGGGGGCCTACAGAGCTGACAAATTAAGTGGCAAGCAGCAAGCACAGCCTGTCACAAACCAGCAGTCTCAGGAAGATGCTGAGCTATGAAGATCCCTGCAGATCAGAAAGCAAGCTGGGACCCCAGAGACTCCTATTAGCAGGGACTGGCCAGGCCACTCCAAGCAGGTAAGCCCTCCAAAATCTGCAGATCCTTTGCTTGAAACAAAGCCAACATGACAGAGCAGCCACTCAACTGGAGTCAAGAGGCTGCCCAGCAGGCGGTTCCCAGAGGAAACATGCAACTGGGATGTTCCCTTCTCACCCCTAGAAGAGCTGCTCTGCAAGGTATGTGGCCTGACCTCAGCATTTCTCATTTCCATCCTGCCTCTCCCATAGCACCAGGAGATTCCCCAGCCACTGGTGTCGGAGGCGGCTGGCCGGGACACGCCTCGACTGCTGCAGCTGCAGTTACACACACACCGCATTCCTAGGACCTTGTTCACCAGGCACCGTCAGCGCCAAGGACATCAGAAAACTCGCAAGGGAAAAGGTGGTTCCCAGGAGGAGGGCAGGGCAGCCTGGGGAAGGGAACAATTTCTGCTTCTCAGCCATAGCACCAGAGCATCTCATGTAGCCAGGAGCTACAAGGAGACTTTGTGGCTGCATGGGGAACCAAACTGAGGGGTCTTGGACTAATTCTTTAAAGCATAAACATGCAATAACCAAAACAAACTGCCAAAGAACCATGTCCTTTTTTCATTGGTAGTCTTGTCCTGGCAGCTAAGAACAGCTTGGGATTTGGGAAGGAGTTTATCCTCTCTGCTCTGAGCTAATGCTTTGAGGTCAAGGTCACGAGAGGCTTGTGTTCTGTCTGCACCGCTCTCCAACAATAAGCTCTCACCTGCCCAACAATGCTTGAAAAAGGAAGACTATATATATATTTTGGAACCAAACCCTCAGAACACTAGTCTATTTTTTAAGCTGCCTGGAAATAGAAGTCAGCAGCGTTCACAAAATGCCTTCTCTGAGGCTACAAGTTTGGCATTCTCACTTCTGTAAAACTGCCTGCAAACTGTACCATGGAGCAGTCCTCAAGCTGAGAGCACATCTGCTGAACACCTCAAAGCAGAAGGTGATATGCTTGCACAGTAGAAACTGGAAGCTGGAGATACGCAAGACTGCAAAAAAATAGCACCAGAAGAGACCTCAAAAGGTCAGGTCAGAGCATGCCTCAGCCACTAAATGTGATAAAATTTATCATTCTGCCTTTATGACAGAAGGCTGCCATCTTTTTCATCATTGGATAATTGCACCCTATCTCGCTTCATCTGCAATCTTTCTAAACAAGAGCAACTCTTCTGATCGCCCAAGCTTAAAACACAAGCCATAGGTCGAGAGTGTTAAAGACCATGTTTCTGACTTCCAGAAGAAAATGTTTAGTTGAAGGACTTCAAGCTTGGACATAAAGACAAACTTGAAAATAGTATTGAGCCTTAAGGAGTACTGGCACCCATGCTCTGAATATTCAGACTTTTTAGCAAGGTCCAGCTGGTTTCCCAGATATGAAGTACCCTGAGTCACAAGAACTTTCCAAAACCCCTCAGTCCTATAGCCAACATCACTGCTACAGCTGCTGCCTCCTACTGCAGAAATGCCTGTGCATTGAGGGGACAAATACCTACAGTATTTTGCCATTTTAAAGCAGAGAGGAGATATATAAGTCACGATATGCTAACGTCTGTGAGCCATTATCTGTCAGGCTCAGAACACTATTATCGCCATAGCTCCTTCTTGAGTGCACAGGTCCATCAGCCTGTATAGGTGGACAGGTATTAAAACTTCAAGGCAGATATATTGTTCAGGGATGGCTTGGCTAGTTTGACACCACAGCCAAGTCAGCCAAAGACATGCTTCACTCACGATATCTGAGACATAACTGGGCCTGTGTGTGGAGGAACTTAACCTTAATCATCAATGAGAACAGAAGTTGCTTGTGTAGTTCATCCTCTCCAGCGTCTGACACAGCTTCAGTTGACTCAGCTAACACGTGTGCAAAATGAACAACCAACGATAAAGATGGGGAGATCTAGCAGTCAACACTGCCTCCCAGCCATGGATCACAGCAAAACAAACAACATTGCCTCCAACAGCTGTGTTTTACCCTCACTTCACCCAAGGGCAAACCACCACACACATCATTGGAGAGCAGAGCAGGAGTTACTTTCACCAGGAGAAATCAAAATCCCTGCCTCACACAGATGTCCCTACAAGCACTATTGTAGCTGTAAAATATGCTTTCAGCAGTGTCCCACAGATCATATGACATTGTCCTTTTCTGGAGGGTATTTTGTTGCTTTTGCAGACAGGATGTCATGGCAGTTTTAGTTTTAAGCCCAACACCACTCATTTAAACTGGTGTAAGGGAGCGGGAAAAGAAAAACAGTCTCCTTTCATGCACAGCTCAAAACAGCCACCCACTCGGAAAATCACTCAGGCATGGAGTTTGCATCTCAAGAGGTTTGCACTATATATACTCCCTTCCTCCACAAACATTTCAACAGTGATCACCGTATTTTGCTTTGATCTGTTTATTTCAGCATTTTAGACAATTTTACACGACACAAACACTCTTAGAAGGCCACATTGAATTTCCCAGATATGCAAAACTTCTGTTGTCTGCTAAATGCAAGCCTAAATCCCTTGCTCACTTCAGCAGTTTCTCTGCAGAACTGGCAGGTCCACTTTGTGGCTCAGGGTGGCTTTCAGGAGCCCTGAATGGCATCCTGATCTCAGATGCTTCACTGGCATTTCTAAGCCCTCAGTTTCAGGTTGTGGTGAATAAGCTCACACAGCAGCTCCAGAAAGGCAGGCAGGCAGCCGGGAACAGAGATAATTCAAAGTGTCAGCTGTCCAAGGCTTCTCCTCCAGCTTAATCCTAAAAGATAATGTAGCAAAATACAAGGGAGACAGGATTCATCAGCAAGGGAGCTCTCGATGCCCCGCTGGTACAAGTTCATGCACTGACTCAGTTTGGCGACTATTTATGCAAGGCTGACTGCTGGAAGCCTGACACCCAAACAAGAAGGTGCCAAGTGCCAAAAAAAGGTTGCAGTTCCTCTCAAAACCCTGCAGCGTGGTTTTACACCACAGGGACCCATAGTCTTTTGGAAGAACAAGCAGAAGACAGATGACACTTTCTCTTCAGCCTTCAGGCAACCAGACCCAAGCCTGAGTCTGCTCTGAGGCTCGTAGCTAAACCAGAGCTGCAGCTGGCAGGACAGATCACAGCATCAGTGCACACACAAACAAGCCAGGTTTTATTCATCCAGATCAGACACCAAGAGAAGCAAAGCTGCAGCACGACAGACCCTAGGGCAGTCCCGCAGGTTTGCTGGAAACCTGGCCATCTGCCGCACTCAAAGCTGAAGGTATCTGAACTGATCAAGCAATCAGCTCCGATTCTTGCACAGATTCCTATCAGCTTCCTTTCTGCTCAAAAGGCGGCTGCGAGGGCTCCTGTCTGCCACCCGTTCAGCTGCTGACAGCACTGCAAATCTGCTCCATGAGAACAACCTTCCTCTACCTAACCAACCGAGGATGCTTCGCTTTGTTTCAAAACCCCTTTTCTTTGCTCCATCAGCTCCTCCTGGGTACTCTCTCCTCTCCCTTGCTGCTTCCCGCAATTTAAGTCCTCCAGGTTTATTAGTCAGCTCTGGGGAACACAAAGTACCAAAGCTGGCCCCAGATCAGTCAAACCTTCACATTCATCTACAAAAGAGTCACAAGTCAAGTTGCAGCACTAACAATACACGTCCCTCTTCCTGTCACAGCCTTGCATTGGCATGCTGCCCTTAAAGCAACTACAGATTTAAGACAGCGCCATAAGAGGGTAAGAACAAGTCCCTGGCCCCTGGTGCCAGACGGGCAGGGAGGCAGAGCTCGCAGCATCAACCCAGAGCAAACTGCTTTGTGGCATCTGTGCCCGCAGCTCATGTGCATTGCAAAGAATGAGGAAGAAGAAGGTCGGCAGCCTCTTAAATGCCCCCTCTCTGAGAGTACAAAACGAGCTCTAAGTCAGTCAGAAGTAAAAATTTTTTGCTTTGGGAGCTAAATCACCTTTAGGCAATATTGTATCCTCATAGCTTCCTAAAAAAAAAAAAAAAAAAAGGACGAATGAAATTAGGACCTAACAAGTTCACCTGTTATGCAGCCAGAGCTAAGTGTCTACGCAATGCCAACCACCTGGAGTACCAAGTAACTGAGCACTGTAATCAGAGCAGGAGGCAAAACTGCCTTTTCCACCTTGTATCAGGGATGCGAGGAATGCAGGCAGGGCTGTGCGGCCCTAGCTAAGGACCCCGTCCCTCCAGCGCTGCAAATAAGATCAGACAAGCCCAGCCTCCTCCCAACACCAGCTTCCTTCGGAAACCTGGCGCCGACCGAACGGCCTGTGAACAGCACCGCTCTCTGCGTGCCACAAACACAGCCGACACCCTGGCAGCTGGGAAAATTCCCAGGTCTTTCCTTGCCGTCCTCCATCGCTTCGCCCCAGTCCCCAGCAGCACTGCCAAAGGCTCCAGGCACTAGTGAATTTAGGACATAAATCCTCCCTGTCCCACCAGCTGCCACCCCAATAATACAACTAACTTTAGAACGGAGGAAGAATTTTTTTTTTTCCCCCACCAGGATCCCACAAGTAACGTTTGACATATATATAACAGACACATGCTATAAGCTTGGATGCTTTTGCAGCGCAAAGCCATTCTGCCCTGCAACCATGCAGAGGGGGAGAAGCTTTCCATCCACACCAGGGAAGGCTCCCCCATGCCAGGCCAACGGTGACAGTCCCTCTATGAGGGGAGAGGATTCTGCAAAAAGAAAAAAAAAAAAAAATACACCTCTCACTGCCAGGAAATATTCCTGCTTGCATAAACTTCCTTCCTCCCTTTTGTCCCATTACTTCTCAGGTCAGTCCTGTTGGTGTCCTTAAGGTACGCCTGTCTCTCCACGCCTTCGAATATTTGCTCATGTATGTCCTCTTCCCCTTTGTCATCACATACTGAACACCACATATTGAGCCCATACAACATTTCCTCTTAAGCCAGTTCCTGCAGCCACCAAGTCCTGGTTCAGCAGAAGGGCTGGGAAGAGAACAAACCATACCCATATGCACACGGGAACTCAAAGTTTTACTGCACACAGCTTTTTACACCTCCTTTGAAAAGAGAAGTGAAGAAGAGTGACTCACTTGTAAACCCACTTCAACTTTCTGTCCTGAACAGCACTCACCACAGGCAGGGCTGTCAAGAGTGCAGGGACCAAACCGCTACCAACCCAGGCCTGATTCAAAAAGATCTCACTATTTTTATTTGGCTGACAGAGCATCGTGGCGGTGGCAGCGTGGGTTGGCGTGCAATTAAAATAATCATCAGTTGAGCTTCCGGAGCCTGACACAAAATGCTTGGGTAGGGGCAGAAGGGTTGTGCCAGGCTTGTGGGCAGGCTTGTGTCCACACCTTTCTTCCTAGGGAACATTAACACTTCTGGCAAGCTTAATTCACAAGGTGCCTGGAGTTACAGGGTAGATTTGTATGAGCACCCAGGCCTAACTAATCTCCTTTGCTCAATCCAAGGTTCACGACAGCCCTGCCCTGCATCTTTTATACATATAGTGTAATGCTACGTTGTCCTGCTCTCTTTCTGGCCCTGCTAAAAGTCTCTCCCAGCTGCCATACAGTGCCAAGGCCATATAGCACTCACCCAATGAGCTGTGTGGTATCTTTTCACGTACTGA
Organism: Caloenas nicobarica; assembly: GCF_036013445.1. NCBI lineage: Eukaryota > Metazoa > Chordata > Aves > Columbiformes > Columbidae > Caloenas > Caloenas nicobarica. The sequence goes on from NC_088252.1 coordinate 22,219,552, forward strand.
GAAAGAAAACAGTGGGAAGGCTCCAATTTCTACTTTCAAAAGGAAGTGTAAATAAAGTGTCAAGGGACTTCCACAAGGTCCCATAATGTGTCCTGTGGAAATCCCAACACTCTAAGGTGAGCGTGGAGCATCTCCAACACGCCACAGCCTCCAGAGAGACGGCAGCCCTGCTTTCCCGGTGGAAATGCCCAGCAAATGCTCTTTGCTCCCTGCAGTGCAAACCACCAGCAGCAGAATGACAAATATCGTTACCACTTATATTGAAGAAAGGCAAAAGGATAAGTCAGGAGTGCCACGCCAGAAACCAGACCTAAGCTTCTTGAGTTTTAAGGCAGTTTCACCAACAGATCAGGCTCCTTCCGCAGCCCTTCAGCCTCCAAGCCAGCATTCCACAGAGGAGCAGCAGCGAGCGGGCAGCCAGCCAGCCGGGGACACGCTGGGAAGAAGACAAGGAAGCAGAGAGGGAACATGTCACTTTGTCCGATATCACCACATCCATGTTTCTGAGCAAGAAAGAGAAAGCTTATCCCAGCAAAACAGAGAAGTTTCACACAGCCCAAGGCACGTCCCATTGCTTCTCCAAGCGGGGTATTCCGTGTGCCCAGAGAAAGCACAACTGGCCTCTCCTGCTCCTTGCAGCAGCCATCTCCAACTCCCACCTGGTGTGCACATACCCTCTGACATTAATCTTTAATTTCCCGTGGCCATGAGCAAACAGAGGCCCAGGGTGACAGCAAACACAACGCTGTCTGCAACACAGCCCTCGGCTGGGATCATGACTTGGAGATCAGTGATGGGTGACGGCCAGTGTCTTAGTATTAAAAACAGGGGAAGGCATCCCCCCTGCCTCCCTGCATCCCCAGGAATCAGGGCAAAATAGACTGTGCCCCCTCTTATCCCAGCCCAAAAACTTGTCAGTAACTAAGGAAACATCTCTGCAGAAGGCATCAACATGAACCTGGAAGCTCTTCTCTGCCACAGACTGGTTTTTGAGCAATCTTTTTGCCTCAGTACAACCTCCATGGCAGCTTGCAGAAGACAGCGCTAAGGATTTAAGGATGGAAGGAGGCAGACCTGCTTCCTCAGTTGTGTTTTGGAGCCAAGGGCATGAAATATGCTAATGCTGCCCGTCTCTTCTGCCAAACGCTGCAGACCCAGAAAAACTGAATGCATAATAAAACTTTCACCCAGCTTTAACCAGAAGTGAAATGAGCACCACAGCCTCAGCTACTGAATTCATGCATGCTGGAAAAACAGACCTCCTATTACTCAGAAGAGCTGGACATGAACCAGTGACCTAGAAAGAAAAGCCTGCATCTATGCCCCATCACTCTCCACCTCCTCGCTGCCTCCAAGCCGTCCAGCTTGCCTGAATTTGTCAGTCCTTCTCCAAGGATGTCACAAAGCAGAAAAGCGTGACACTGCACATTGTGCTTCAAGGAAAAATTTCAGCTGGAGCCAAAGGGCATAGTGCAGGTGGCTTCACAGTGACCTGGCTGACCCTCAGCTCCTCTCGAAATTGTTGCCCTGATTATACTAATCCAGTTAGAAGCCAGCCCTTCCTTCACATGAGTGCAGCTGACACCTCATCCCTCAACATCAGCCCCCTGAAAAATCCCAAAGCAGAATCCCTACTCAGACACCATGCCAGCCATCAACACTTTCTGAACGCACTTCCACTTGTGACAGACATCGCGTTTCTCTTGTCCACTGTCGTGTTGCTGGGCACACATAGGCACCAAAAGTCCCAATATAAGCCAGTAACATCACTGTTCCACGGGAGCCTGAAACACTGCACCTCAGAGCTGAGACCCTTCCCTGGTCACTTGGAACATCAGCAGCCAGGAGGTTTTTATTGCAGGAGTCTCCGCAAAGGCCACATTAAGTTGCAGAGGTCAGAGGGAAGGTGCTGTGGTTGGGAGGAAGAGGAAGACTGATGCTTACAGCAAACTTTAACTCAATTTATGTTAAGGCAAAATAAGGACAGCTAGTCTGCCTGGCCCAGAGAAAACCTTGCCAAGATGGAAAATAAAGATTCAAGCCCTTCCTGTTTCCCTGAGGCCACAGTCAGAGGTGTATCTTTTCCTATCACATTTGGGAAACTGGCCCCTCTGGCAGCAGACTACAAATAGCAGCATTTGAATGTACAGCTCAGGAGCTTCAGAAAGTCAAATCAGATGCTTAATGAAAAGTAGAAACCACTGTTGTCGTGTCTCTCTGAGCACAGGTGGCACAATCAGCCTTTGTCACAGCTGGAACTCAAGAGACAGCAGCATGGCAGGGTTGGTTCTAATGACTGGCACAGACATACGGCCCTTATACTTCTTAATAGTACTACTAGAAATAAAATTAAATAAAACCACTTAAGCCACTGTAACTTTCCACAGTTCCAAAGAGCCATATGCAGAGTTCAGGGTCCCTCTTTTCCCCCCACCTCACCCTTGAGGATTCAAACTGGCAGGAAGATCAGGAGCCCCTGCAGAGGAAGCTTGTACCTGGGCTTCACCCGCCGCCGCTCACAACCGATGGCTCTCAGAGACTGTACTGGACGAGGGACTAAGCCTCAGCCTTAGCAGACAGGCGTCCCCTTCGCAAAACCGTTGCCGCAGGCCTCAGCCCTTTGGCAAAGGCAGCAACAGCAGCCGGGACCACAGGAACATCCTCCAGAGAGGGGCAAGGTCTGCACAGCTCCAAAACACCTCTCCAGGAACGCCGCCGTGCACGTCCAAGAGGCAACACACAGCACTTTGAGACGGCACAGGGAGCTGCACCAAAGAGCTCATTTAAAACAGGCAGCCAAGGAGAGGGAGTAAACCCTTCCCAATTTCAGCTGCTAGCAACGCATCAGATCACAAGAGATGAAAGACAAACAGTTAGAAATCAAGCAGAGCCCATGCCAGTTTCTTTTATTTGCTTTATAAATAACTAATTTAAAGGATATTTCCAGGATGCTTTTGTCCCCAAAAGCCTCACAGATGAGGCCTCTAGTAAAAAAGGTCTACACACTACAGAGCTCAGCAAACCCCTGGGGTGGGTCAAAAGAGCACACAGCTCTGTGAAGAAAAAGAAAATATCACAGACACTTGAAAGTCAAGGAGAAATACAAGCAGAGAAACTCAGCCCACAGATTGGAACTAACACCAAAACCTTCAGCAAATAACTTACAAGAGCTTTACTGACCACAGTGGTCAGAACATCCACTTTACTGCCCATGGAAAAATGGCTCTGTGACTCCAGGCTACAGCACCGAGGTCTAGTTTATACCCTAAAGAGCATTTTGAGGGTGTATTTTACACCAGTAAACAAACCCCTGTCCACAAAATAAACTGGACCAGCTGAAGCAGTTTTCACCGGCAAAATGCCATCTGTATCAGGCCTTCAGCTAATCTAAGTGCTTTTAAAGATAAAAAAAGAAAGTAAACACAAGAAGCCAAGCTTCCTGCAGCACCTAGCCACAGTTATCAGATTTTCACATTGCACAGAAATTACCTCTCTCATAGAACATTTTTAGGACCACACCAGAAGAAGAGATGACGTTGTCTCATCGCAGCCCCAGCTACCTGTTATCAGGGAGAACCTGGACACACCTCCCCTCCTGAAGGAGCGCTGGTGAAGAACAAAGTACTCAAACCAAAACAATATTCTTCATTGTTAATGACTGACTAACCTGACCTTTACCCGGAATGAAAAAAGGGAATGTTTTTCCAGAAGGATCAACAGTGATTTCTGTATCAGGAACAATAAATATTTCCCTAGGTATGGAAGGTGATGTATTTCTTTCCTTGGTTGTCATTAACACCAAGCATGAAAAGATCTAATCCAAAGCATAGCTCAGTTTCAACACTTTCCACAAGAAAAACAAATGATGTCACCAAACCAAAAGCATGAAACATACCCAAGGCTTTGCAGACATGGCTCAGGCCTCATCTACTCAGTACGTCGCAGCTGCTCTGGGGCACTACTTTAATCCAATTGCTGTCAGGTAACAACAGATATTCATACCGGGGCACTCTTGAAACTTAATCCATGCTAACTATAGGCGCAAATTTACCAAGGACTCCTTGAGCTACATTGCAACCCTGTAACTATATTTTCAGCACCTAAGCGACCTTAACTCAGTCCAGTTAGCTCACTTCAAAAATGAACCAAGCTAAATCAAATCAAGGCTACTTAAATTCTGAATAAGAGTGTCTACACAGGAATTTAATTCCCCTTAATCAACGCACCAGAAAGGTTAATTGGATTATTTTTCTTGAGTAACCATGTGTAGTCAGACTCTAAGGATGAGATCTTGGCCGCCCTAAAATGACCAAAAACAGCTTTGCTAATGACTTAATAGGACCAATGTTAACCCCTAAAATTTCAGCCCATGGATATTATTTTTCTTCCGGTAGCAATAAGAAGTGAAGCATTAAAGGATGGCAAGAGGTCAAAAGGAACCTCCAGCTCCCTGCACAGACATATTCTTTCTGCTCTTCACTAGCTGAATCATCAAATTCACAACTGCTATTTTGTAAGAATTGAAAGAAAAAAAAAAAAAAAAAGAAAAATAAATGGCCAGTGGTAAAGGAAACAAGTTTAAGGAATTTTGGTTGTATTTAGACAAGCACACAGTGCTCTCCATTACTACAGTGTAAATCTAACACACTCTGATTTTGACAGAACTTCTAGAGATTTATATCGGTGTCAGAAAGATGAGGCTCCACCTCGCACAAAGCTTTTCAAACCCAGAGCAGCTCCAGGGTACCTTTAATTAAGGTCAGAGGCACTCATGTGCAGCAGATATCCCCTGCTATGGGGGAAACCGAGGCCAATCTGGCCCAACCGAAGGTGACTCCGTGTAGTCTGAGGCTAAACCGGCCACCACACGCAGCTGGACGCCCAGAAAGTGAGTGGGGCCGCTTACAGCCCACCCTGCCCCGGCACTCTTGGGGTGCATAGGGATTTTACAGGGTGGAGGGGGCTGCCGGGGGCTCTGAAGCTCAACACGGGGCAAAGTCTTCACACAACCCCCGTAGGATTAAGTAATTTTTAACCGGGACCTCAACCTCGCCGGTCTCCCTCAAACCACCAAATCTGTGGTTATTCCCAGTCCCGCTCCCATTTTTCAACGCCCCGGGCGGAGCCTCCAAGCCCAGCAGAGCCACAGCCGCGAGGAACATATTTTCGTGCCTATATCCCGCAGGGTGTCCCGGCTGTTTCACAGCAAGGTTTATCTCCCGTGGGAAGCGCACCCGGCCACTCTCGCAGCCCGGCCCCCTCTGCCCGGCCGGGGGCAGCGCGGCAGAACCGCCAGCAGCGGCCTCGGCGCAGACAAAGGGCCGCCCCCTCCCCCAGCGCCGCTCCTCGCCTTCTCCCGGGGAGAAGCGGCACCTCCCCGCCGCCCCACGCCCCGGGGAGCGGAGCCGTGAGCTGCGCTGGGAGAGCGCCCGCGGGTCTCCGTCGAGCTAAAGCAGCTGCTTCCCCGCCGGCCCTCAGCCTTCCCTCCGCTCCCTCCGAGCCGCACGACCGCCGAAGAGAACGCACGGGCAAGCGGGACGGCTCCCGCACACCCCGAGGGGCCCCACGCAGCCCGCCCGCCCCGCGCGTCCGTGTCGCGGCCGGAGCACGGCGCCATCCCCCACCCCCCGGCTCCACGGGGAGCGCCGGGAACGGCCCCGCAGCCAAAAAAAATTAAATAACAATATTTATTTTCAAAAAGAAGAGTTTCTCCCCTTCCTTCCCCCCAATTTCCCCCAAACCGCCACGTCCCGTCCAGCTCTCCCCACCCGGGGCCGGGCTCCGCGCCCCTACACACACCCGCTCCGCACCCCCTCCACCCTCCACGGGGTGACCCCGACCTTCTTTGACTCCGGGCAGCTTGGAGTGGTCGATGCCGATGCCGGCCATGGTGGGGAGGGCCCGGCGGGCCGGCAGGGGTCTGCCCTCGCCCCCCGGGTAAGGGCAGAGCCGCGGCGGCGCCGCCCGCGCCCCGCGCTACAAAGTTGCCAGCGGATGGAGCCGGAGCGCCCGGCCGTACGGCGCGGGAGAGGGGACAGAAAGCGCCGGGCGGGGCGGGGCTGCCGCGCACCCCCACCGAGGTGGGCGGAGGGGACCCGGGCTTTTTCCCCCTCCCCTTCTCCGGCGGCGTCCAGTGCGGCAGGCAGCGTGTTTATTTACAGTCAATTTTGCTTTTTTTTTTTCTTTTCTTTTCTTTTCTTTTCTTCCCCCGAAGGCGGGGCTGGAGACCCCCTACTACTGCCGAAGCGGCGTTTCGAACCGTCGGGACAGTTCTGAACCCCCCGCGCTTTCCCGTGCCGGATCGGGGTGCCTCTGCCCCTGCTCCCCCTTCCCGAGCCATCCGACCCCAGTGCTCGCAAGTGTCTCGCCGGCCTGGGAAATGGAAAAGTGCCCAGGTCGAGCCTCAAACGAGTCAACTGCTCGGCAGCTGCTGCGGGGGCAGTACCGTGTGCGCCTTTTTCTTCAGGGGGGGATGCAAGCACGATGTGATGAGTTTGTCAGTTGGGATGGCCACATCTCAAGGAGAGCAGCACGAACAAGAGATCTCTGGCCAGGGAGCAGCTTGAGAGGCCTTTGAACCCCAGTAATGTGCTGCCACGTACGCGTTAAAATCAGCCTTCAGCACGGGGAGGACTGCCAGCTGGGGTCCACCTTTGCCAGCAGCAAAGAAATACCATGAGATGATGTCCTCTGGGAAAAGGCAAGGAGATATAAGAAAGAGGATTTGGGATTTAGGGATGTCTCAGATCCTCTGAGCTGTGCTTGGCACAGCCAGTCACTCATGTAGACCGTCAGTGTTTTGATCACAAAGAAGTGTGTATCTCAGGAGTATACAAGAATCAGATGAAATCAATATTATAACATTTGAAATGAGCGGCCTCCAGCTTCTATGCTAATGTCCCATGGCCCCTGCACCACTGTGGGGTATGGGGAAGCAGGGGTGAGAGGGGACCTGAGCCCCTCGCCTCCTCCCACACCCCCACAGGCTTCAGGGAGCTCTGTGCCCCAGGTAACTGGGACGGGAGCTCAGAGGGAGACACAGCGAGATGTGAGATCTCAGAAAAAAATGGCAAAGGGAATAATATCTCAGTTTTATTAAAAACATTAAGAAACTGACTATGAAAGAAGAATCTATTTCCAGAGAGTCAGCTGTGTACTACTCCAGAATTTTCCAGTCCTGCTTTCTGAAATGCAGAAACTGTCTGTCCTTAATTCTCCCCCTTTCAAATGATGCTTCATCATCCCCAAAGTCTAGACTTTGTCTTTGGTCTGACTGCCTTTACCTTTCCTTCAACTGCTCAGCCTCCTCCACAGAGAAAGTCACTGCATTGTCTGCATGATCCCTTCTCACTTCCATGCACCTGGCACACCTCTCGTGTGCTAACACATACAGAAAGCTGAGCAGCCTTCTGACCAGAAGGCTGTCGTACTCTTCTTCCGAGAGGTGAGTGGTGCACAGGCTGACCCCCAGCTACACAGGTGCATCATACAGATGGAGATTAGTCAGAGAGTCTTGTCCCTCCAAGGGGCAGCTCACACAGATTATCTCCTGCCACGGCCCCACCTCTAATCCTGCTGCCATTCACATGAGAAATACAACTGAACTGCTCACATAATCCTGGTGGTTACAGCCAACTCCATGCTAAGGAAGGCTCTAAAGGTCTGTTTCCAGTTTCTCCTAATTTGAGTTTTTCTGATGTCAGTATATTCCTCTGGACACCCTTCACTAATCAAGCTTTTTCAGTGTTGAATAAGCATTTATTATTGGACAAAAGGGAGGACAAAAGACGAGGACAAGCAACCAGGAAGATACACAAGTGGCAGAGAACATGCCAATCAGACTTTCCAAAACCAGAATATGGTTTTCTCCTGCCCTTCTCTCAGTATAAGGTATTCAATACAAAGCAGCAGAAGTTGAAAGCCTGAAGCATTCACATTTACACAGCAGCTTTAATGCAACACAGCTAAATTTATGACACAACTTTTAATGTGTCTGTCCCAGTGGTCCTGCATTTTACCTACACATACAGCTTTTTGCTCCAGTCTTCAGTAATGAATTTACATCATACTATGTTGTCTGGCTTGGGCCAAAACCAGCAACATAAATTAATCATAATCTGCACTGTATTCAAGAGATACCATATTGGACTGGTGTGACTTTTGCTGCTGTTAAAAGAGAACTATGTGCCTGGCTATGTGTAGCTTCACTAAAGCAAGACTTGGTACCTGATGCTCAGAGTCACAGCAGAGTAGCTCCTGAAGTGCCTGGGTTTTGGTTTCTACTACACAAATTACAGACTCCTCCTTCCTGTGGCTCCATCGTGCAAATTTATTTGTTCTTGCAAGATCTACTGAAGCTCAGTGGTAGCAGTTGGATGGTGAGCTCTCCTAGGACCCAAGGAAATTTCAGGCAGACAGTGTTAAGTGCTGCAAATGAGAGGAACATCTCTAGGTGTCAGAGCACAGAAAGGCTGGAACAGGCTCTTGGGAGGGGTGAACAGCACTTGTCAACACCGTTCCTTAAGGCAGGGTCCTACACAACAAACAAATAATTTTCTTTGCATTCTCGGCATTGTATTTCCCTCCTATCTTAGCTTGATTTTTGAGGTATATTCAGAAGTAATCTCTAAGACTGGAAGATGGCATGAACACTTGAATACTACAGAAAGTTTCAAAGACAGCTACAAAAACATGAGACTAACTACAAAGGGAGTGGAAATGAAAGGGAAATGACCTAGGAAATGAGTTACTGCAGCAGCATCACATCTTATGGTCCCAAAGGGCTCCTTGTTGTGGTGGATCTTAAATCACCCTCCTGACTCTCACTTGTGTCTAAAAGCTGCTGTTTCTAGGTAAAACTTGTGGAAGGTGTCAGTTCTGCTAGACTGACCTCAGCTTTTCCTCTGCAAATTGTACAGCATCTAGCTTGACAAATGGTAAATGCTGCAGTGGGTGGATTAATCCCAGTAAAGCTGGGAAGACTAACCACTTTCTTTTATTTAAGATAATAAGAAGACACTTCAATCTTTTATAAAAGCAGGTATTTAATCTCACAGGAGCTTCTCTTGGAAGACAGGCCCATCTCATTTCCCAGGTCAAAAGCAACTGAGAAGTTGATGAGGAACTTGAGCTGAAGTGCACGGCACACACCTTTAACTCGTCTTTCATGGAGTAACTTCACACAGGACGAGTCCCACTTAAAGCAGGACTGGCTTCAAAATCTGATGAGGTTGCTCAGGGCCTTGTCCAGGTGAGTTATGATTATTTCCAAGGCTGGAGATTACAGCAGCTGTCTGAGCACCTGTTCCATTCTTTGCTCACTGTGATTTTTCTCCTTTTATCCAGGTGGACTTCCCCTTGCAACCTGCAACCTGCAGCCCCAGCCCCTTGTCCTTGCGCTGTCACCTTGTTTGGCTCTGCACTTTCTAGCAGCCACTCTACACACAGACCCCAGGTACCAGGCACACTTTGATCAATGAGGAGTGTGCTCCAGCAGACAGCTGTGGGCAAGGGCTCAGAGATGGCACCACAGCTGGGACCATACCACCACACAAATCTTAATGCCTCAGCAAGCCCCAGCACTGGGCACTTTCCCTATCTGCACCCAGACATCTAATCCTACCCCCAAACACATCACTCCTGGGGTATACACAGGTTGTGGTGCTGGTGCACAACACAACACTTTCCCAGCTCTCACAGCACTGAAAAAAATTCCTGAGGGGTTGTGCAAAGCAGAGGCTGGAACTGTTAAAAACAGATAAAACCAACACAATCTAGACTGGCCATCAGAAAAGCCACAGTGAGGTTCTAGGGCAGGAGCTGCCAGGCAGAGCATTGGGACATGCTCATAAGAGTATGTCGCTCACTCATAGGAGTGCCTTATGCTGCTAAGCTCTTTCTGCAGGCAGGGAGAGACAATGTTATGCTTGCTCCTTAAATAAACCAAGCACCTCTCCAAGTGTCCTGCTGTCATTTTAGGTCAACAGGATAACGACAACTGTGAAATAAATTAGGCCTCATCAAGATGTTTACTCTGAACAGCACAGTCTTTGTTAAAGTTTCCTTAATGATGGCAAGGCTAGCTTCCAACTGATGAGGCTGCTGTTGAATAGACACAGAGGATAATGATTCTGCAGGGAGGAATGTGTGCATCAGATAATGGTCAATGCAAAGGGGTGGAAAAAAAATGGTTCTAGGTGTCTTATGATACCAGATGCCATGCAAAGCCATGTCCAAAATCCGTGGATCAGCAGTGACTGATGCCAAGGGACTGACATTCTTTCTCACCTGGGCTGGGGACATTCACTTTTCTTTTTCTCCTCTGTGACTTGCTTCAGTCATTAACCTCCCTGCATTTCTCAGCAAAGATGCACTTTAAGAGAGGGCTGAAGTCCTGTGCCAGAAGGGGCCAACAAGAGGAAGCGAACATTACAGTGTTGGCAAGGAGCACCAAGGCGCAGGTGTGCAATTTCCGTAGGTAGGTGAACGGTGCCTGTGGGAATACAGGCTCCCTGAAGGATAAGGAGAGCTGAAGCCTGCAAGGATTAAGGTATTATAAAGCACACCGGTGGTAATGAATGGGGTGATTGCAAAGAATGAACAAAAAGGAAACTAAACTTGTGCTTAAGTGTAATATAATGAGGGGCACCAGGAAAACAATGAGCTGTGCGTTTAGACAACAAGAGCTTTTATTGTCTTCCAAGTTGGAGAGATAACCCATGCAATTTGAAGTCAGGTGTGGTGCTGCTCACAGCTCAGTTACATGCATAGATCGGGTGTTTGTATAAACTACCCTGGAAACTGCAAGGTGCAAATTAGCTCTGCATCTCTGCCCACGATTTTCGGTACACATTTGCAAGGGTTGTAGTTTCAGTGGTAAGTTTCACATCAGCAAAAGAGACTACCTTCCAAAAAGTCTCCTTTACCAATGAAAGTGAGAAGTAATACTAAAAGTGGTACATTTGCTACTTTCTTCTTTCCTCATCCACTGCGCATCTTTCCTTTAAGTTTATAGGTCAGAAGAACAGATCCACCAGAGCAGGTATTTGCTGTTCATGTGGTGCTCTGCAGGGAGCTACCTGCAAACCCACACACCAGAGGCATAATAATAATAATAACAACAACAATAATACTAACATAAAGAGGCATATAGTGGTGAAGCACCTTATCTGGTTCTCAGTTATTCAGTCATTACTACCTGGATGAAGCTTCAAGACACTGATGTTGCTAGAGGAAGTTTTGTGGGGGCTGAAGTTGGTGCAGTTCTCACCTAGCAGTGAGTTTGCTATATTCCACTCAGAGAAAATTCTAGATCTACCTAAATAGCACTAATTTTGATTTCCACCTGCCCATCTTTTTCTGGATTTAAAAAAAAAAAAAAAAATCCTGTGTTATAATTTCTGTGTTATCAGTCTTGTTTCCCAAGCTGCAGAGTGGCCAGCAGGCCAAAAGTTGAAGGATTGATATGTCCTATAATCTCAGTTGGATCCCTCATTTCTAGTCATGATCTTGTAATATGCAAGTTTACATCTACAAAGCACTGGTGTTTACTCAACAAAACACTACTTTGCATGTGCAGAAGCCGTCATAGTCTCAGCAGCCCTGCGTGCAAATGAAAAGCTAGGCAAGAATATAGGCTCTCAAATGCAAGGATTACGGCTATCTACAAATTTCCTCAAAACAGATCTTTTTATCCTCTAAGGCCTCCCTCGGCCCATAGTGAGAGTTTTCAAAAAGATGGGTAACATTTCTCAATAAATCAAAAGCCCAGATGGTGGGAACTGAGGAAGAAAGTGGAATGACAGCATGAAAGTTGGCACTGTTAGCTAGAGATTGACGTGCACAACTTTAAAAGTGCCCCAGCCAGCATTTTTAGCAGGAAATCACCCAGCCTTGTCTATACGGCCATGTTGCCCAAAGTGGTACACGAACAAGCTACATTCAATTTTGAATTACTGAGAGTGGCTGATTGAAAAAGGGAGTGTGCAAAATTCAGAGGAAACATTCAGAGACAGATGGATACAAACACTCATTCCCATACAATGATCACTGACCACACCAAATGATCCTTGCAGAGATCCTTGATGCAGGTAGCATTGAGCATCTTCAGCCCAACATCTGCAAGAGGAAAAAATAAGAGGCATCTCATTCCTCTGCGGTCACGCTGGGAGCCGCCAAGTCCATGCCAGCCTGCACAGCAGCCAGCGAATTTACCAGCTGGTGGCTGCAGCATGGGCAGGAGGACACGGTGCCTCACCACCAGCAGCCTTGGAAGTGCTGGGGGGCTGCAGCTTTCTGAAGACATAACACCACATGGGTAGGCAGTGCCCTGTAGAGATGTGCTAGCTCTGCAGAAGCTCTGCCTAGCTGCACTTCTTACCCTCTGCTGCCTTCACCAAGAGAAACTGCTTCTCCTTAGTACAGTGCCCGTCTGATGGGAGCTGGTGATGCCTCTCTCTGCGTGCTCCCTTGGTTGCTTGCAGTGAGGTGACAACTTGAGCTGCTTTACACTCTGCCTTGGACCTTTTCTCTCTCTAATCAAGGAGACAGTTAAACCATAGCAACTAATTTTATGGCAGTAACAGGCCAAGTAACAGCTGAGTCCTGAAGACAAGCACATAGAAGGGGGAACAAATTGCATGAGTCAGACTAAAAGCTTCATAAATATTGACTGGTTTTAACAGTCCTCTAAGGAACAGAGAATCTCATTTTATAACTATATCTCCATCCCCATTATGCACTCCCTCCTCTCAGAGAGCTGCTCCCCTGGCTCATGTACACATTATTTTAATTCCTTTCTGCAGCCAAGCTGATCTGTCAGGGACTTTGCACCACACATCAGCAGAGCATCCAAGCACCTTCCAGTGGTGCTTTAAATAACAGGACTGGAGTGGGTTTTCTTCTCTCAAGTTCACCACAGGGTAGAAGTGACACAGGTAGAGAAGAAATTAGATATTAAATGTGTAAGCAATGAAAGCTGAAGAAGATAAGGTAGTTTTCAGTACCTTCTACTCTGATTCCTACCAGGTGAAACACAGTTGGAGTGAGGGGCAGAGAGATTCAAGAGGAATGTAGACAGAAAAGACAAATGGTGCCAGGTCTACAATGGTAATACAGGCAAGAAAGGCAGACACTATGGAAGAGAGAGAAGGGGGTTGGCCGCAGAGGATGGAAACGGGTTGTTTGGTGTGTGAATAGACAGAGGTGATAGAGGCACATGGTGGAATGGAGTGCATTGCCCAGGATGGGGAGGAAGATAATTCCTGCCTTTCTGAAATTGTGTCTGAATCTCACTTCACCCTTGCTGTGAGGGCAGCTGCCCTTTCTTGCCTGCTAAGAGCTCACCAACTCCTCCCCTCTTTGTTGGGGCCGTGAAGCCTCCACTCTGCCTTTCCCCCTAAAAAGTATGTCCCCTTCTCATTTCCAAATTTGTTCATCGTTCTCCACTCTCACCTTATTCTTAGAAACACTCTAAGCAAACAGTGAGGCACAGGTCTCCCCATACGTACCACAAAGTGTAAAATCCTGTCTCTGCCAGCTGAGACTACCTGGTCACAGCCAAGTCCCATCCTTGGTGCAGAAGTTGCAGGTCAGTTCATATTCCCTTAATCCCAACCTTAAATAAAGGCTCTTCCCTGACAGGTCCACTCACAGCAGGTTGTTTGCTTTGGCACCAAGCTATTTATGGTTAAGCAGAGACCATAAGACCACAGCAAAGCATGCGGATGCTGTTGAGGCTCACCTGAAATACAGGATACATGTGATGTCTTCATGTGTTCTCAGGAAGATCTGGAAAAGAAAAAATATCCTCCCTTTCCAAACCCCAAATGTACAGCATACAAAGTGGTCTGGAATCCTGCCACTCCAAGCTGGCTCCGGAAAGTAGTCCTTTCATGTTCTCCTGCTTTCAGCAGCTCAACAGTGCCTCCTGCATTTTACAAGTTGCTCCAAACCCACATTGAATCCTTGTCTGGGGTTTTGTCTGAAACAGTAAAGGTTCCTGCTTCAGGGTTAAATGAAGGTTAGGTTATTTGAGGACTGCATGTCTTCTAGAGGCAGCCCTAGCTTCATTAGAGCTAATAGCAAAGCCCAAAGTGACTTCAGAGAAAATGGGAATTTATAACACATACCTGAAAGCCTTTACCACTCCAAGATCTACTGGTCTACTTGGCAGAGAAAAGCAAGTCAGTGCACAGAAAGAAGCTGAACATTTTGAGGAAGATGATGTCCCAGAGCAGCAAGGGCAAGCTGCTCCCTAGGGAACAGGGAGCCAAGTTGCAGTGATGCTGCCAGCAGGACAGGGACCCATCCCAAGGTGTGCAAGCAGGGCAGGCCCAGAGACGGCAGCCAGGTCCAGTCAAGAGTCCCAACAATAAGTGAAGTCCATGATGATGAGGAGGATCCAGCGTCAAGCTGGATGTCAGTCCACTAGTCAGAATGAGGCCTGGTGACAGCAACCAGGGTCAAACACATCCCAGTGAACACCAGACAGGTCCACACTGCCCTGTTTCCCCAAAAATAAGCCCTACCCTGAAAATAAGGCCTAGCATGATTTTTCAGGATTTTTGAGGATGCTCGAAATATAAGCCCTTCTCCAAAAATAAGCCCTAGTTACAGTTCATTAAAAAAATCAATTTAAATAGTGCCCATGCAGCTATACATGTAAAAAAGTAATATTTTGGAGCAAAAATTAATATAAGACCTGGTCTTATTTTTGGGGAAACAGGGTAATGGAACATGTCTGAGGTCAAGCCAGGAAGACAATCTGCACGTCTGAGTCCAGATCAGTAAGGACCATGGCCAGGCAAAGATACAGCTGAGCTGCAGACCAGCATTCCTCCAACATAGCTCAGGCCGAAACAGAAGGGGTCCAGGGCTGAGCTTAAATGGGGCTCCTCAGCCTATGGACAGAGAGGGTGGGTGGATGCCCCAGCTGAGGCTGTTCAGAAGCATTAACAACCTCAGAGCCCTGACACACTCATCTCTCACGCTCAGAGCTGGTGCAGCTGAGTTTAGCGGCATCTGCTTGGGCCAAGTCTTCTCCATTCTTGTCCACTGAACTGGTTGGCTTTGTCCACCCTTGTCAATTTCCCAGTTCGATCATGTTTGGTTACCTGAAGTCTGTGTAGCTTTATGAGAAGACAAACTTCTACATGAAGAGGCTTAGACAGACTAGGACCGTGGGAAGTAGAGATGGATCTCCCAACTTCATCTTCTCCCTATCTTTGAGCTCTAGACACAAGCGTTCAGTGGATGATGTAGAAGACGTTATTTCTGAGTGAAGTAACAAGGAGACTATGTTGTTTTTCTACTTAGAATAAAATATGTAAGAACAATAAAATTTAATACTATTTCCAGCACCTAGACAAATGGGCTAAGAGCAAAGGAATTTTCCAGGTGGAAGTCTTACAGAAGCCCAACACTGCAAATCAACTATCTCATAACTGCAACAAATGCAAAAAGTCCACTACCATCTGGCAGCAGCTGTCAGGCATCTATTCACACACCCACTGAGAGTGTCCATCCCCTCACAGCATCCAGCAGACTCCCTTCTAGTATGGAAATATAGAATGGCAGTCCCTCACCTTCAGCAAGGCCCTCAGCTGAAAGGACTTGCACACTATTATATCTACCTGAGTTGCTTTCAGTTGCTGTCACCCAGAACTGCAGTTTCTCCACAGTGAAAGAGGAAATCCTAGGGAAAAGCTCATCTTCCTGAAAGAGGCTGCCAATAGCCCATGATGTCTCACAGCCAAGGGTAAGAAAAAAAAGTCTGAGATCTATAGATTCTGCACAGACTTAGATGAGGTGGGAAAAAACGCCACCTATATCAAGGCAAACTTGATTCCACAACACATCTCAGGACAGACTAGTAGGGAGCTGGAAGGTCCTTTAATACCAAGTAAAACCAGACCTGATCTTCCCTTAAGAACATTGTTTTCAGTCAGAGCTACTGTTGTCCACCCTGGACACTTGTGCAAGGTGGTGCTCATCAAGTTGTGGCCTCTGCTTCCTGAGCGCTGCTTGTGACTGACCAGTTTGAAATGGGCAGCTTAGGGTGACATAGCTGGCTGGAAAAGCGTTCCCTGTAGGACATAGATGTTCTTCAGCCCAAACAGAACTTTTTGAAGAAGGAAAGGTAAGTACTGCAGCTGGCTGATCACTGGTTCACAAGACTGATAGAAAAGACAAGTTTAGTTCATTTGTACATATTATGTCTGCAGGGAAAATTTTGGAATATTTCCTCAGTAGAGAAGTATTCCTTAATGGAACTATCACATTCATGTTCATAGGCACTTTTTGAAAAAATCTGAGCTTCTCCCGCCTCATTTTTTAGTAAATAGTAAATGTTAAAAGGGATACTAAAAGGCCAATCATCCTATAGCTATCCAAGGTGCCCAGCAAGTTGTAGGGAGAGCTGGGGACCAGAAGCCAGAAGCCCAAACATGGAAATAATACTGTCTTTTAGTAAAGATGAAGTGCAAGTACCATCAGATGAAGCTGTGTCTGGTAATTGGGCATGATGTAATGTCAAAAAAGTACACGAGGTGAGTCACTAGGAGTGTATGTACAAGTCAGAGCTTGGCCAAAGCTTAGCACAGATGATTCAGTTCTGCAGAAGCAGCAGAAGCGAAGAACAAAGTTTAGTGCGGTAACTATTACATTTTCTATTGTAAAGTTGCAATAGGAAACTAGTAGCAGGTCTCTGATCAATAGTAATGGACAGGCAACAAATAGAAGCCAAACCAAGATGTAGTCATGATCTGAGACAACATGGAATATGTGCAATGTGCCTCAATACTTTGCTCTATACTAATTAAATATGGCTGTGCAGCCAGAACCAGCATCTGACCTTCCACGTCTTTCCTTCTCGAAGAAAAAACTGAAGACAGTTGTCCATCCTTGATGTATTCCATATCTGCTGCCAAATCTGCACTCCCCCACTCAGACTCAATCCCAAAATAGGGTGTGATGCCTTTCCCGTTGACAAAGCCGTAAGTCACAGCGAGCGAGACACATTCAACATCCTCTGATCAGTTAAATGAAAAGAACTCTCCCCGTCTGTTTTCCACCACTTCAGCACTCATTATGTCCGACATTAATTAATATAGGCACTAGGAAGTGAGATGATAAATTACAAAAACCCATTAACCTGATTCTGTCCAAACTGGTGACATACGGTAACTTGTACATTAGCCAAATCTTCCTTGCTGATGTGGGAGTCCTCATATTTGAACTCCATTAAAGCAGCAGCCCAGAAAAAAATATTTTTTATGTATGTACGTATAGAATGTACATTGACATGCATGGACAGTACATGCCTGTGGGAACATCAGAATTCATTAGTTCAGTCTGATACGAGATATATTGAACAGGTTCCATCTGACGTCTGTTACTGGGTTGTTCTGTCCACTCCCAAAGGAGTGAATCATATTGACAGGTTGAATTATATCTCAAGAGATATTTTTCTCCCCTCCTCCAAAGGCCATTTGCAATCACGGCACATCCACTCCCTCTTAAAAGTGAGCTCATCTGGCACTGGGTTGCATTGAAGTCCTCCACCGTGCCTGAAGGAAGAATGCTTTTGGGTGGTGGGAACCTGGAGAAGATGTGGTCTGTCCAGCTGTCCCTTGGAGTGCTAACCATCTTGACCATGACTGTGTATGTTCCATCTACACATGGAGAGCCTTTTCTACTACAAGGTAAGCTGGAATACAGACTACACGACACAGGTAGGTGGTTATCTTTTTGCTTTGCTGCTTGTCATGGCCATGCAACACTTGCTTATCCATGAAAAAAAAAAAAAGAACCTTGAGCTATACTAAACAATCAATTAACATGGGTGTTACCTAAAGACTTGTTCGTATTAGCATGAGCTAAAGCTGTTTGTCTGGTCTGCAGCTGGTCGTATGACACATTCTGCTAATCAGTAAAAATATCAGATCTGGTGAAATCTGGTAAGGGTGGCTCTTTTTCTCCCAAAAGAAAATTTCCAAGGAAAAACATTAAAATATCAGAGAGTAGCAATTCCAGTATGCACCATATGAGATTTGACAGCTCATAAATGTCAGTAGTAGGGTGCTGCTGAACTTTTTTTTTCACAAAACTTCTTTTTATATGTTCTTCTCCTATAATTTAAATTAATCTTAGCTTGAACTTATTCTGCAAGGAAATGTCAATCATTAATCTTCTTTCTTAAAGAGACTTGGCAATAGGAAACAAAAAGCTAAATATAGGCTTGAAAATAACATTGTTTTTCATATTATTTTTCTTCTTATATCACCTATTTATTCTTGTAATGACAACCAAAACATTCCTGAGGCCACTCTATCTAAATACTGCTTCTGTTTAGTTTTTACTAGAGTATTTATAGGGGTTTTTTTCTGTAGCAAATCTCCCAAGTGACTAAAAGTAGCTGTTTTAAAATCATAACTGTCTTTCTGGCTGAGGAACGAGGTTTATAGCACTCCATGCTAACTGCAAGTTTTACACAGCATGTAGCTCTGCTAAGTCCCTCGGGTTTATTTCTATTATAGAGATGACAATCAGGACCAGCAGCTTCAGCCACAGCAGGAGGCAGGGTTGAGTCTGGCCAAATACTTGGAGCATTGTTTTGGCCAGGGCATCTTTGCTTCTGCAGATATATGTGAATTTGGCTGATGGAGCCGATTCCCACATACCATTGAGCATCCTTGAGGCTCATGTGGTACAACGTTTTGTCGCCCGTGGATCAAAAATAATTGCATTAATCCCATCACAGCTTTGTCGGGTTGATGGCTATACAAGACCGTTTTCTCCTTTCTAACCTTCTTGAGCAGATGTCCTAAAGATACTGGAAAAAGAGAAAATAAGCCTTTCTGGATAATTTCTTCACATTTTCCGTGGATTCTGTAGGCATCTTCTAGGGCTTTTCAGGGTCTGAGTTTGGGGCAGGGGTGTTCAGACCAAGGATTTTGGAGAATGGCCATTCTCCCTGTAAAGTTTGGCTCCCATTCTGTCATTCTCAAAAATAAATGCAACATGCAAGTTTCAGATGATCCTGGAAATGTGTTCAGCAGAGCTGGGAGGGTCTCAGAACCTTCAGAGCTCTGATTAGTCCCGTCCCATGTGTCCATTGGTTTCTGCTGAAGCCTTGTCCTTCACAACCATTCATTTGAGGTCATAGCCACAACCACTAAAGCAAAACCACCGAGAAAGTTCCCTAAAAGGGCCTCATAGAGAGGCCCAAACTGCTTTAGGACAGCAGCTTGGGGAGGTTTTTCCTCGAAAACAAAAATTCTGTGTGGTTTAGATCTACTCTAAGAGGCTTCCTCGGAGATAAAGAGGCTCTGCTTTAAACTCCTCCATACTTTGGCTCTGTTCAGGAAGAATCCTCTAATACCACTGACAATCAGATAGAGCAGCCCCAAGGCTGAAGGAGCACAAGAATAGGCTGTGGGGCTGCAGGGCTTTTCATTGATGGTACCCACACATCAGCCCTCGGGAGGAGCAAGTTCCCACCTCTCTTGGCCCTGGGAAGATGGATGGGGTGGGGTGCAGAGGGAAGCACTTGCGGTTTTGAGAAGAGAGGGTCTTGTGGGTTGCTGTCTGGGTTTGCAGAGGCACCTGGTACATCCACCTTGTAGAAGAGGTCAGGACTGTCTAAGTCAAAGCGGTGTCTCCAGCTCCCTGCAGCCAGCCATGCTGATGAGGCTGCAGTGAGACCGGCCAGCAGCTGGAGCTGGCAGGGAAGGCTCCTCCGTCCTGCACGCTTTCACTATGCAGCCCTCATGGTCTACACATTTTATTTGGTGCTTATACTTCCTCTTCCCTGAGCTCCTTTCACCCTGACAAAGTGCTGACAAGGAGACGTTTTCCTTCTACTTCTTAATTTTTGTTTTAACATTGGGGGCTGGACAGTCCATCCTTTTTGTCATTAGAAATCAGGAGAGTTGTTTCTTATGTGCTACAGAGAACCGAGTGCTTCCAGAGAGAGGAGACACAAATCACGACGACACCTTGCTGACTCTGCTGCTTAATAAGAAGCTTGGATGGCGGAGACCAGAAAATATCGGTAAGTGAAGGGGATGGGTGATCTCAGCTTCTTGAATCTGTGTTTGCACAGGAGCCTGCTCCTCAACTTCCTCAGAAATACCAACTGCTCAGAAAGTGGAAGTACCCGGTATGGTGCTTACACACGATTAATGTCCGGTGTCCTGCATCATGGGGCTCCTGGACCTGCTTTTGCAATGTGATGTAAAGCTGCCCAAAGCCATGCACCCTAGATCCTCACTTAACACTGAGCTGCCAAGGGAGCATGTGTGTGCACATAACTGATAAGAAGAAGAGATGCTGCTGAGTCCCTGTGCCTCTGCTATCCTGCTATCCCTGAGATATTGTGTGGGCATAGGCCAGCCTTGGGAGTCACCTCTCCACCCACACCCCATATAGCCCCACATGCTTTTCAGATATAGTGTCTTGCTGGCATGCTAAAACCAGCAGCATCTTGTGAGCACAAAGGGCAGTGGGGTGGCATCGAGTTTTTGCAGAGAGCACAGGGCTGAGATCCCTTGGGGTCAGGTGTAGGTTGGGACAACAGAACTGGGAGCTCCTGAGCCTGAGCCCCTGGTGCGGCTGCAAGACGGTGAGACAACAGGCTTTTCCCACACAGCAGAGAGGCCAAAACCAGGCATCTGTGAACAGGCACCAAATTTATAGCCACCCACATGTTGCAACAGCCTCTAAACTTGGACCTGCTGAAGAGAAACTTGGGCTTTCCACGACACTACACACAGGGATCACAAGCCATATGGATTACAGGGGTCAGCTATTCCCACGGCCATCGCAGGGGAGGGTTTGAGTCACGTGCGGTGGTCTCGGAGCAGGAAGCTGCTTTTCCCTGTGAAAACAGCCAAGAACAGGGCCCAGCAACAATGTTGTCATGAAAATCCATTTGTCAAAATCACTCAGTGCTCTTCCCCAGCCACTTGTTAACGCAGTGAGGCAGTGGCTAAACAATCCTGAGACAAATAAATAAACACAAATAAATCAATCCTTATTCTAACAAAGGCATTCTTCCTGCAAAGGGGATGTATTCAAGAAATAACATTTTTATGATTGGTTTATGGATTATTGCACTTATTCCTCCTAGAGGAAAGGCTGTATTTTATGCCAGACAATTGAATATAATGAATCTCTGAGCAGAGCACAGACAGAGGATTTACAGCAGGCAGTTTCTCAAGACTTCATCCATAAATTAACTTCCTTCCCCCTGCTTGAGATAATCTGTTCCAAATTTCGACCGCTGTTCATTTTCTATTCATAGCAGTCATTGGCCAAGCTTACGGTTTGCAGAAAGTCAAGCCAAAATAGGCACTTGAAACTATGAAAGAAGTAAAAATGTGAATAATAATAATAATAATAATAATCTCTTAAGTGGCACTTTTCACTTGTAGATATGCAGGTCTGGCTGCCTCTACCTTATAGATATGTAAAGACCTGCTTAAGAGGAATCTGTCTGAGGTCATTGCAGGCAGTGCCAGGAACAGATCCCCCATCTCCTGACGCTCAGCACATCCCCATTCCCAGATTGTCTCTCAAACTGAGCCCTGATGCAATGGATTTGCTTAGAAACTGCTGCTTTTTCTGTTGAATGAATATCTGTCAGAAAATATTCAGGATTTTTCAACCAAATTGTTTCCTTCTCAAAGAAGAAACTGAGAAGGCAGTCAGTTCTTTTTTGGCACACTCCTGCTCAGTTCCAAACGTTAAAAAAAAAAAAAAAAAGGTCCAAGTCTGGCAATGTGTCTGTGAGCTGAAGTCTTATCTGAAATCAGAAGGAATTATGTCTTAAATCCCCTTGGAGATGCAGGCCAACGCCTGCTGCCACATTAGCAGCAGACAAAGGAGACAGCTCCAGGGCTGTTTTTTGGCTTTCTTGTGAGGCCCAGCAGAGACATTCTTTAGCTCTTTCCTGGCTCTTCTGCTTTTTTTTTTTAGTGCATTTTTCTCAAACTGTCCCTTAAAACCAGCTGATCAGTTTGCATTTCCCTTCCAGGTGAACTGCTGTAGTCCAGATACTCAATTTTGACTGAGCTTGTTTTGTCATGGTGCTTTTCTTTGTTTCAGCTATTTTATTTTTTAAAAAAATCGACTGTTTTTACATCAGTTTGAGTCTGAAATAAGGCACCTGAGTCCTCAAGAGGAGTGAGATCGAAATCTTACATCTCTTCCTGCAGCTTTTCCTGTTGCTACTTCCCTTCCTAGTTCAGCCGGATGTTTTAGATCTTGTTCATAGGCACCTAACTCTCCCCTTCCCCTGGATGGAGCATCTCAGGGCAGATAATTCGTCCGTCTGCATAGTTTATTGACTGGTAGACTGCTCAGCCTTGAGATCTCTAAGTCAGATCTAAGAAGCTGGTCCACAGGTCCCTGTGCTCCCACAACATTTAGAAGTGCAAAACCCATGCACTCAGTTATGTTACTTTTCCTGTTGCTCCACTCTTCCAGCCCAGATGTTTGCTGAATTCTAAGTAACATAAGTTATGCTAGGCTAAATCTATGTCTTCTGACTTCTGCCCACATGGGTGATGTGAGGATAAACAAGTCTTAAAGGAGGCAATAGGAGTTCATAGGAAAGGACAGAGACAGAAAAGCCAGCATTAGAGAATTGCTGTTATCGGGGTGAAAATGAAACAACAGCAAAGAGGTTCACTTGAGCTGGGATCACACAGCATGTGACCTTGTTGGGCCAATTCCCCTAGAGCCTGGTGAATGACAAAGAAGCCTCCCTCATAATGGAGAACTAGAATAAAGTCCCATAGAATTCAGCAGAGAAAGTCCGCTTTCCTGTCACTGTTCCTGCTACCATGGAGTTCCTGCTAACAGGAACTAAATGATAACTAGGTCTTTTCTTGTCAACCATTGAAGAGATTAAATAAAGAAACTGATTTGGATTTGAGCTTTGGGAAGCAATTCAAGTACTGATGTTTCTCTCTCCTTTCTTGCAGACTGGGAGCTGGCAAAAAAATTTGAAGAGCTTGAACAGGTGAGAGGAGCAAATGCACAGATACATATATGCATATTGCTGCATGAATAGCTAAACAACTGTGCATACTGTCTTTGTACCCTATTCTTCCATATTTGCATCCTGCTACTCTACATTCTGCTGCTATAATGTAAGCATATATTGCACGAAGAGAAAAGCAGAACCTGGGCTAAATAGCTGCACAAGCTGGAAAAGACAAAAAGAGAGCAAGGTTACAGACTAGTGCAATCACCAGTGAAAGGCCAGCGAAGGCCAGGCCAGGAAAAAAAAATAAACACCAAAGGAAATCTCCATGGAAGAAAAAGGAGGGAGAAGAGGAAGTCATGCTGCTTTCCTAGGCACTGTGTCAGCTGGCTGTATTAGATAACAGGTTGAAGTTAGAGGGATAGTCACTGCACATGTCATCCAGAATGATTTACTCTTTACTAGTAAGGGAGGCCCTCCCCAGGGACAGAGCCCTGCTGTGCTGAGCAGAGTGCACACACACACCGATAGCAAGAGGAATCCTCATCCTGCACCCAGTGCCCAGGAACAGGGAAAGGTGTCCATCGACCCTGACATGGCTCCTGCTGTGCCCCAAACCCTGCAGGCAGTGGAAGCCCTTCTTCCCATTTCTCAGGCCAGGTCCAGCTGTTTGCATGGATCCTGGAGGTCCTGCCAAGTTCCACCTGGCACTTTTCACTTCAGACTGAAAAACCACAGTGCAGCATGCCAGACAGGAGGCTGCCAGCTCCAACCCTAGCCTCTCACTCCAGTGCTGACTGACATTAAGCTCTGGCTTCCTGGCAGCAACACTGCCAGAGCAGAAGTCTAGATGATGACCGTAGATGTTCCCAGTCTACTAGAAAAGAGTAGCTACAGATGGAGAAGAAATACTGTGGACTTTCCACATTATAACCAAGGGAAGTTAGCAAGAGCTGGGGGGAAGAGAGGGGAGGGACAGCCCAGAGCAATGCAGAAGCAATGCTCACTGCTGCAGTGGGTGGATCGCCTGGAGACCTCCTGCCCCAGCACTGACTTGGTACTTAGTCATGCAATATCCTTCTACGCAGCCTCCTCTCCACTGGGGCTTGCACCCTGGGGTGAGGGGGAAGAGCTGAGGGTGCTTACACTGCTGCTGTGAAACAAGCAGCTTAGCAGAGGAGAACTTGAAGAGATGTGAGCGCTCCAAAGGCACTCCTGGAATGGTCCTGCTCCCGGGAAAACCCTGTCCTCGCCGGTGATGTTGCCGGCCAGGCTGTCTGTACCTCCTGCCTCTGAGCTGCCATGTGCTTGCCAGAACACTGCAGAGCTCCTCACAATGGGGCAATTGTTTACCGCTATGTTTGTTTTGAAACAGCTGGAGAAGTTGAAGGATCAGCTCTCAACTGAGGAAGGGTCAGAGGTCGCCTATGCCCTGGAAAGTCTCTCAGCAACCCAGCCCAAAAAACGCGGTAGGTTTTGGGTTAAAGCCCTGCAGTCATCCAGGAGGTGACCTCTGTATGAACACATCCCTGCAGTGCACCCCTCACTTTGCTCTGGGCACAAAGCTAGTGCTGAAGGCATGATGAGGCATGTGGACCTCATGCATTCCCTCCTGCCAAGGTCAGTGCTTCCCTACAGAGAAAAAAGCATTTGTCTGTGCTGTTGAAAAGCAGCTATAAAGGATGTGGAAATCAACCAAGAATGCAGGGAGCTAAGATCCAGTAAGTTGCCCAGTTGGTTTCCAAGCTTTGTCCAGTCTGCATCCATTGAGTCAGGAGCATATTGCACCAGTGCTCCTGCAAGGCTGCCCCTGGCAAGTACATGGGCAATGCCGTTCACGCTGGTCTTCAGCAGATTCCTCCACAAAGCAGTGGCAGCTCTAAACCAGAAGTCACTGATGACAGATCTGGCCTAAAACCAAGAGAGCTAGTTCTGCCCTTACCCCACATGCTCTGGGCATGTGCAAGCTGACAACCTGCCAGACAGCCTGGAGAAAATCCCTCTGTGCAAGGCTTGCTTAAGTGCTCAGGTGATCCTTAGACAATCTGCAATTTATAAGCAACCCTGGAGGCTGTAATTAATTTGGCTAATCTAATTCATGCCCCCACCAGTCTGGAAAGTTCAAATGTAGATAAAACTGCTTCCCCCTGCCAGGTTTAAATCAGATTTTGCCAGAAATTAAAGCAGAGAATCTTGCTTTCATTTAAAGTCCTTCCAGTCTGAGAGGAACTCATATCTCAGCACAAGCACTGTGGATTCAATAGAAGCTTTCTCCTAAGATCCTGCTTTCAAAAACTAGGTAGAAACCCATTTTCATACTTGACAAGAGGAGACCCACACAGGATTCAAAGAACAGGGCATACTGGTGAAACAGCTATTTTTTCCAACACCAAAATGCACATCATTCCCTTATCTATCCTTATTGGAAGATCCCAAAGTGATCAATGTTATTTGGAGGACAGTTAGCAGCAGTGATAGAGTGACTGGGTTTTAAAAAAAAAATTTTAAGGACCAGATCCGGTCTCTCCAAGTGAGTATCTTGTTCTTCTCATCACTCACGAGTAAAAAACCCTGTACACACCTCTGAGGCAGCAAAACTGCTGGCCACTAAACAGTAAATATTCCTGACATTGCTGAAGTAGAGCAAAAGGAAAAGCAAACCCTTATAAATCAAGCATCATGGAAAAAACTTTTAGGCCCCTTATGTACATTATAAGCAGCTAAAAGAAACACCTGCTAAAAGTGTTATATGAAGTCAAAGCTGGTTATTGAGATATGACCAGAAGCCATAATGCTGGCTTCACAGTCCAGATCTCTCAAGACATGGGGCTTTTGAAACCCACTCCAGGGCTAGAGTGGGAGGTTGGAAAAAGTCCTTTGGATGCTAACATCCTTCTCTTTTGTCCCTTCTCAGCTTGCTTTTGGAAATACTGCATCTGAAGGCTTGCCAGAACAGGAGGATGAAGACGAGCCCTTCCCCAAACTGCCTTGCTGGGTATTAATATGTTAAGAGTTTGTTCTGTTCTCTCATCGTGCTGCTAGCTCAGATGCCATCCTCCATGACTGCACCACAGCCACGTCTAACAGGGACCACGACGGGAGCTGGTAGCGCACTACCGCTATCCCCTGTTCCTTCCTTCCAGGTTTAACCTACCATGACGTTCTACTTGGAAGATGCTTCCCAACTTGCCTTGCTGTCCTGTGCGCCATTCAGCCTGCTGACACTGTACACTCTTCCCCTTCTCACCATCCTCAAAGGCACCAAACAATAACTCAATTCCCCTCAGCTTGGGCCTCTGCCCACATCTACAGACATTGCTCACGGTGGTGTCTGGGTTTCCCATTGCCTCCTACAAGCAGGTCTGTGATGACCAAACACCCGCTGTTGGGACAGGGGGGCAGACTGGGTGTCATGTGAAGGGCTCAGGGATGTCTGCCTCGGCTTGCTGAGCCAGAGCTGTTCCTCCTCGTGTCCCATCAGCGTACACAGTAGGTTTGGGGGAGGGCAAGCATGGAAGTCTGGATCCTTTGGGTATCATTCCAATAAAGATTTTCTGTTGCACAGAAGCACATGCTGTTTTCTTTCTCACCTCTTGCAGAGGTCCAAGGGGCAGCACATTTCCCCTGATGTAGGCTCCTCTTACCTTAATGGTTCGTGTGAAGTTTACAATAGAAAAAAGGCTCCCATTAAACACCTAGCTGTGGCAACACAGGCCTGTTTTAATGTGCCTGAGGAAGAGGCTCTTCCTTTTAACCCCAACTGGGAATGAGAGTTGGGTCTTCCTCATGAACATGTGTGGGCTGCTATCCTCATAGTACTGGACCAGACCCACTGATTTCTGCCTACTCACCACAAAGAGATGTTTTGAGAAGAGATTTGTGGCTTATCTGGCTGCTCAGTGCAGATGCCAGCTGGCTTTTTCTACTGCAAAATTATGTCTGCACCTGCCCAAAAGGAAGAGAACACAATCCCTCGGTGGTTCCTACGTATATTAATCTTAAGTCACTTATCTACATTTATTAATATTTGCAAAAACAGTGGACCATGCTCCCAAAGGTGCAAATTCAGAATAAATCTTAAAGCCACTGATGTTAACTTTCAGGTTTCCAGTGGTATAAATGAGAGCAGAATCTGGTAGCCACTGTGAATGCGTGGACTGTTTTTGGCTAGAATTAAAGTCTCTCCAGCCCTGTCGAGCCACACTATTTAACTGTAGCGTGCATACTACATATTCTTCAAAACTTTACCTCTCCCAAAGCTGTAATTACCATGTTACATTCATTGCCTTGGGCTCTGGCAGGATATGCACACTTACCACAGCAGTACCTTGCATATATTTCATTAACGGGAGATCTATTCATCTTATTACAGGCCAAAGCATCTATGGAATAAAACCAGCTTGATTATATCAACAAGGTCTAATGACATGCAAAATACAGTTTACTGTTAGTATTAAATTTTTGTTATTGCCTTGGTAGTGATTCAGATCACATTTCATATTTTCTGTTGCTTTTCTGCAAGTGAAAAGGTATGTGTGAACATACTTTCACATGCCCTCTCAACATCACCAAATCCAGGAAAAATTCTAGCCTATTGCCAAGAGTCTCTCTTTCTTCGAGAGCTGGGTGCTCTAGCTGAAAGGCAGATGTATCACAAGAGCTGCCCTGCATGCCCCAAGCTGGTCTTGCGCTCAGATGCTTTCAGCTCACGGGAAATCCCAGCGCAATGAAAGGCTGGAGCAGCAGGCTCCATCTGTTACCTGTGAGTTGTAGCCATACCTTCCCCACCCGGTGTGACGACTCATCAGCAAGTCACCAAAAGGAATACAGAGACTGCGGCTATTTAACAGCTTGCTGTCATTCTAGACACAGGAATTCCCTGGAGTGCAATGTACAACGCTGCTAGCAGTGATTTTTTAGGCCACATGCTGTGCTACATCCTATCTTCTAAACGTGCAGAACAGAAACTCTCCTCTTCCTCAGGTGCCACCTCCACATCATGGCTGCTCACACCTTGCCCATGCTTGAGCAATCACTCTTGCTGAAGTTAATGATCCACAGGCAGTAATTAAAGGGCTTTCCCTTAGACATTCTAGTACAGCATATTGATTTATTGGCAGAAAATCCTCACAGGCATCTGAGTGGATTTGCAAATAGGAAGCACAGGGCAAATCTAGCATGCAATGGATGCTGCAGTAAATCTTCATTTCACATTTGTTGACCTCCATGCTATGCATGCTGACTGAAGCTACCCAATAGTGCCTATGGAAACAAATTGTGGTGTTCAGCCTATCAGACATCATAATATTTTAAACAGTACCTGCCAATCTATGGATTTGAAAGAGTGCTTTTTGAGCCACAGGAGGACTGAATGTGCTCTGTGGTGGATGGGGCAGAGGAACAGAAAGGCTGCTGCATTCTCCAAAGTAATCCACACAGTGAGGTGGGAGCTAAGAGCAGAACTAAGGCTTCCAGCTCGCTGTTCCAAGCAACATGACCACAGACACCTCTGTCCTGCTTTGCTTTCACATAACCCTTCAAACGGAAGGCATTCCTGCACGCAACTGCAGACTTTAAAACCCCTCTTTATTTGGAAGCTCAGGCTAATACCTGCCAACTGTTAAACACTTTTCTGATCCAGCAGCACATTTTTGAAGCGAATGTATTAGCACCAGATTCCTCTGATCAGAGTCTCCCAAAATAAGTCATGTAATGACTGTCCATGCAGCATTTGACAGACAGCTGTATGAGCAGTCAGGTGTACATCACTTCCATAATTTGCCCATGCTGCACACATACAGCTGCCTTGCAAGCGGATTATCTGCAGATTGCCTGGATGAGCTCAGTGAAACAAGATCATTGTTTACAAAACCGCAGAGCAGGCTCAGGATGGGTGGTGGCAGTGCACAGCAGAGGACAGGGTCTGGGCTTGTCTGGGACCGCATTTGCAAATTTGCTCTTAGACAGAAAATCTTGTCTCGAGTCAGCCAGTCTACATGCACCTCCTGAATGCAGCTCTCAGAGCCTTCAGCTGCAAGTTTAGAAGCAGAAAAGGAGCAGTGGGATGAGGGAACAAGCAGGGAGCAAAAACCCACGATGATGACATATGGACTTCCTATGGCTTTCGAGAGATTGGTCTGGAAAGCATCTGCAGTGCTTCACTTCACACACAAGCACTCACCCACCACAGGAGGAATGATCACCTAACTCAGCAGAGAGGGCTCTGCCTGATGGAAAAGATGGGGCCACCTCTTGATGTGATTCACCAGTATGTGCAGCTGCTCTCAGCAGCATTGGCCTATACTGGAGATGTCAAGAAAAGCAAGCTTTCTTGCAAACTTTCTTTGGCTGGGCCAGCCCTTGTCTCAGGGCACGGCTGTCAGCAAGAAGGGAAATGGGAAAGGCCCCTGCATGGCTGAGCACTGCCCCTTTCAGACACGAACTGCATGATACCTGTGCTTCTCAGCGGCAGCCCATCTCCCACCATGGACTGAACTGGGGCAATTGCCCCAATATCCCAATCCTTGAAATAGCTTTAACTTCAAAGACTCATTGACTTCTGATTCCTTTCCTGTAGCTGACTGTATTTTTCCTCAGTTTTCTAAGTGATGGCCAAGTGCTTTGTGCCCCACATAAAATCAGGAAATTAACACTTAATTCCTATCTCCAGTCTTACTTTCTGCCTAACACAGAGTATATTGGGCAAGAATAATTTTTTTTCTTAGTCCTGCACAATCCCTTTCTCAATGGATCTTCTTTGGCAATTCTGAGGATGATTTATATCCAAGAATAACAATCCAAATAATTTAGCTGACATGGACCAAAGTCCAAGAAGGAGCATGCAAGGTTTAGAAAACCTCAACTAAGAATCCGACATTGAGATGTCAGCAAACAGCTCTTTTCAACTGTATTTTATAACCTGGAAAAAAGTGAAAAGAAGGAAACAGGATTTAAGATAACCTGTTTTACTCTGAAATGAAGAGAGAGGACGTGTTTACATTTTACCAGAGTGAGAAATTCTTGGACTTTTAGAGTTGGATGTCTGATTATGCTCATCAAGAGGCTAAAATAAAGCATATGATGCAGATGGCCTAGGAAGTAGATGACTTCATACTTGGATGCCATCCTATGTTATGCAGAGGAAGGAGTGAAATGTATTCATCAGCTTAAGGAGGAAACTAGAAGTCTCACCACATTTCAGGATCTGTCATATGAAAAAAACCATGTCTAAATATGGTGCAGAGATAAGAGAAAGACTACTAAAAACATCAGGACAAATACTAAGATATTGTCATAGCTCTTAATCAGACTAAATCCTGGTGAAGTCAGTAGGCATCTTCTCCCAAACAGCAGTTCAAATAAATTCGAGATTTGTCCCATAACTGTTAAATCCTCCCTTAATCTACCAAACAAACACCCTCTTCAAAGAAATGTGCAAAGCAAACTGACTGCTTTTCATAGGCTGCTGTTGGCATCTCTGGAAGTTTTATTTTCAATCAAAAAAAACCTAACAGTCCTCTGCAAGTTTAAGAAATAAATGCCATGCAATTAAACTATATACATATATTCCATTCCCTCCTATGAGTGGCACTGTGCATGACTGTGAGAGCATTCTGACCTGATAAACTAAATTTGTTATTATTTGGAAAAACAACATTTGTAAAACACAATGTGAAACAGATTTTGCAGGAGGTCAATTCCTGGAGTGTTGAATCATTAGTCAATGACAAGACATGCTGTGATGCAGTTTCTCTAATTCTGTAATGTTCTCAAGACAGCATCAGTCATTCAGAACAGAAGCACCTGTAGGAAGAAAAGCAGTAAAGATTAGATTTTCCCATGTCAGAAACGCAAGGCGTGGACAAACACACTGCCAGGTGATCTACAGGAGATGGAAAATGTTAGAAATACTCGTTTTCTTGTAGGGGAGTACAAAGTTCTGATTTAGGGCATTCAAGCTAAATTGACGATCACAATCCACGTTATAAGAAGCCATAATTCCCCAAGTGTCTCTTTCCAAGCCTACTGGCATGACTTGAGTTCCTCCATGCAACTGAGAGCAGGGGCGTTCTCTGAGTCTGCCCACCCCCGGGGTGCTTTGGCTTACTCGCAGGAACCGCTAACCCTTGGTGTTGCCGAGGCGGCTCACTCCAATCCGGTCGAGAGGAACTCCAAACCGTCTCTTAGGCAGCTCAACCACTTTCCTGCGTGGGAGAAAAAGAGCAAAGGAGGGAAAGAATTGGGGAAAGACATCATAGGAATAATAAAAGTTACTACGTCTGTGATTCCTCCATTCATCCGACTAACAACTTTTATTGTTGAGGCAGAACAGCTGTGCAGGAGCAGCCAGAGATGTGAGTGCTTAAAAATAAGATGCTTCACTTGTCTTACAAAAGAATAGACAAAAGTTGCATCTGTTTTACAGAATGGCTGACGTTGATCCACTATCCCTGCTTTTATCTGGTAGCAAACAAGTAATTCTCAGGATAACTGCTATTCATAAAAGAAAGAAGACTCTCTGTCCCTTCCTCAAACACCTACATATTCAGCACCGTTGCATGAAGCTACAGGGAAAGAAAGCCAAGGGCAACACTCTTTCCTCCCCGGGCGTAGGCACAAGCTGGTGGGAGGCAAGTCTTGGGCTGCTGGAGTTGTGCTGAGCCTGACTTGATAAAAAGGGGAATTAATTTCCTAGACTGGATTACAGCAGGGGTTCTGCATCGTTAGTTGTAACACCATCATCCTCTGTAGTTAAAAAAAGAGGGAAATCGTAACCTCACGCCCACGGGAGCAGGAGACAGGCAGAGCAGCTTCCCCTCTTGCAGCCATCCCGAGCCACAACAGCACAGCCACCGCTCCCTCCCCAGCCTCCCACGCCGCTTCCACTTTCCAAACCAGACTGTGCCTATTTCAGCACTTACAAGGGACAAAGTGCTGTTGTCTATTTAAAATAGCATTTTCTAAGATTCCCAGAGCCTCTTTCTCTCTGTTTGTCTATGGATCTACCTCTTCTGAAGACTCATGTCTTCTTGCGTGCTCTTCTCTTGCTTTCAAAGCCTTATAAATTGATGTTGCTGAGCAAGATCAGGATCTGGGCACCCCTCTAACTGGTGGGTACCACAACAATGTGTTAAGTGGACCTATATTTGAACTGCAATTTCCCAAAAGTTTCCGTTGTGTTGCCAGGCACTACACACACTGTATTATTTCAGGTGGCTGAATCTGTTTAACAGCTTTCACACTTCAAAAGTCATTATCTGGCCTCTAAAGGTAACCCTCCCAGCTGGTACAGGAATGGGCTGTTATCCTTTGTGTACAGGACAGTGACAGGGTGCTCAGTCCTCAGCTTTATTCCTTTAAGTGCAGCAGACTCTGCCCATTTCCACCTAAGCACCCAGCCTTTCTGCTGTTTGGCAGCACTCATCTGCCCTATGGTCCATCTGACTATCTGACTATCAATGCGGCGATCAAGAGAGCTGAGATGGCTCTAATAAATGAGTCCATCCTAAACTCAAAAGCTAATCAGCTCCCCCGAAGTGATAAACTCAACACAAAACTGAAAACTATGCTGATGATGCTGGCAAAGGAGGAATTTTGTGCAGTATGTCATTCATTTGCAAGAGCTCATTATTCAGAGACAAGCTGTTAGAAAACTTGGACAATTTTCACCACAATTTCCCTTTTTCATGTGTTTTGGTTTTTTTTTTTCCCTTCTTTTTTTCCCCCCTCTTGTATTGCACGTAGAATGAAAACAAGATTTCCACCTAAAAAGCAAGAGGCAAATTGGGAATACCATATACTTTGCAAAAAAGGCACTGCAGCTTCAAAACCGACCTTGTATTTCTTCCCCTGAAAAGGGAAAACATGCAAAAAAGCAAACAAAGAATGAGCAGATTTTGATCTCTTGAGGAGATATACAGAACAGAATAGTTCTACTCCAGGTTTTAAGAATTTCTTATTTTATCACTTTTGGCTGCAGTGAAAAAGTCCTAGTAGCAGACGGAGTGGATAAATGGAAAAACAAGAAAATATTGCAAAACTCTGTTTGAAAAAAAAATACTTGTAATGTTGACTGGGTCTTGTGAATATTTTCCACTTCCAGATTAAGCTTTAAGCACGTTATTAAATACTTTGTGGTGTTGGGGATTCCATCCAAAAGAAGACAGTTACCAGAAAAAGGGAACAAGACAGTTAAGCTCTTTCAGATATAGCGAACAGCCCCTTGAGCTTTGCCCCAAACTCCCTGGCTCTCCCCGGCCATATCAAGCGTCATTGCTTAGCCCTGTTTTAAACATACTTATCTTCAAACGCGTACTGTGAAGGTATAGCTGTACTGCTATATTGATTAAACCCTGGTTTATCATAGGTTGACTGAGTTCTTGAAGCCCATTCTATTAACTGTCTGCCCATTTACACGGTATGTTCTTCATCTTGCTATTCCAGACATGCACAGCACCATACCTTCTCTTCACCCCAGGAGCAACTAGCCCTGCCCCTCTGCTTTTGAACCTCAGGCATATTTTTGCTTTAAATAACCTCATGACTAAAAAGGCAGTTTTAAACTGCGTTTTGCTTCACAACAGTGGAAAGAAGCGTGCTAAAATGCATATGCTTGAATGATCTTTGTTAGCTGCATGGCGCTGTGGAGGTGAATGAACTAGTGCAGCATCACAGCTGAAAGATTACACACCATGCAACCAGGACGGTTTCTATACAGATTCTGGTGTCCTGATCAGAGGTGCCTCACAACAGTAAACCTGCTGGTGGCTAAAGCTAACCCATCTGTATCCAGAACACCTACCAACAGTCTTCTTCCAACTTTATCCCTGGTAGAAGCATCTAAGAATTTACCTCTTTTTGCTTTTAGCATCCACAGAGCTTGAAGAAATCCTGTCAATTGGGGAGCCAAATCCTGGGAAACTCCTTTTCTTCTTGGTCTCAGTCACTTCATTCTCCAGAGACACCAGCTCATCAAGAAGGAGCAGTTTGGCTGCCAGGTTGGTGGCTGACTTCACTTCACTGGCAGTGGGATGTGCTCCCATGCCCAAAGCAGCAGAAGGCTCTAAAGGCTGCAAAAGAAAGGGGGGATGTTTACTTGCTGCTCAAGTTCCAGAAAAAAAATCCAACAAAACAAAGAAACAAAAAACCACAAACCAACCCATTTGAACCAGTGTCACAGCAGCAGTCCTACAAATACATAAACACTAGGATACTAAACCTGGGCCAATGTTTTAAAACAAAGTTCTTTCTGTGAAACACGGCCACTTTCCACTCAGAGAAGTTTGCCATAAAAGGTTGGGATTTTTTTTTTAATAGAATTGAACTTGCCTTCATTATTATTGCAAGAATTATAAAAATTTATTACATCACAAAGCCTGCTTTTTGTAGGCCAGCCCACTATCCCTATCTTAGCAGCATGATTAGCATCACTTATAGCATGAGCTGAGTAATTTCATCCTTTTTCAGCAAAACAATTTTCATTTTTTTTAATGCATGCTAATAAATAGTAATTAAATGTTATACAGAATTTTTCATCTAAAGCTGACAAATTAATTGTTATGCAAAAATTTTCCCAAGATAAACTTGCTCAGCGTTGACATTCAAAGAATTTATGCAGTAGCACTATATGGGGAGGAGGAAAGAACAGTGTTGACTCAACATAGAATTTTGAACCTTAGTTACGACATTAGGCTTAATACCTCTTCAAAACTAAACTCTACTTTGCTATCTAGAATACCTGAAAATATTGGAGTCTATCAAGAGAGAAATGAAATAAATCAAAGTGAAATATTTGCTTTGCAAATAACATAAAAATCTAGGGCAGCAGCTATTCTATGAAAGCTCAAAGGTGTCAAGCTCAAATCATTTTCTCTTTGGATGAAATGTTTGCCTTCTTGTTCCACTTGGTCTTCACAGAATTAGATCAGAATTTCTAACCAGAACATTTATTATATGCATTGAACCAGGTTTTCCTCTATCTTTAGAAGCATCCATCTTCATACACAATGAGTTTAGTACAAATGTAAAGGAAGCCATCATATGGATGATGTAATACGCTGGTATCTACTGCGGTCCACACCATAGTTGTGGTGACATTTCCCACTACCAATAGGTGGCCTAACCAGTGATGGAGTGTATGAAACTGTGATCTTTTTACACGGGGGAGCACATGACCACAATAATAACACAAATGATGTAGCACTGTTAATGCTTTTATAAAGGATTTTTTTTTTTTACTTTACTTTTTATGAGCCTCAAGTGCACTGAGGCTCATAAAAAGCCTCAGTGAGGCTGAGGGTCTGTTCCTTTTCAGTGTTATAAAACTTCCATAAAGGTTTGCAACAAAATTATGCCTTTAAAAAAAAGGAACTCTCCCCTCTGGTTAGCAGGGATAAATGTCTACAATAATGCTTGAAACTGGAAGATAAAAAATAGCCTCTGCTCTTGAGTACTTTGTACAGCCCTGCTTATTTTGTCTTAAAATTGATATAATAGAATTACAAAAAGTAAAGAGACATCTAAAATGATAATCAGAAGTAGACAGTTTTTCTATGGCGAACCACTGAAAAAAGCGCAACTTCACAGATAAGCAAAGGGATGAGTGTGGGGACAGTGATACAGTGGATGGTTTATAAACTTATGAACAGCAAAGAGGTGAATAAAGACTGGTAATTTTTTCCTCAAGAAAAAGAGCTCTCCAGTCCATCCAGTGAAGTCACCAGATGGTGGATTTAAAATAAAAATAAGGAGCTACATTTTAACCACAGCACAGAGATGGAGTGGAACGCATTGCCAGAGGACATAGCAGATACCAAAATTTTAAACTCTTTCACAGACAAATTCAAGCTCATCAGCCTGGTCCAACACAAGTCTCTGGATCAGGAAGTCTCTGAAGATGTCCTGTTCTTATGTTCTTTTCACAAAAATCTATCATTGATAGAGACAGAATACCAGGTCTCTGTGTCATCAGAACAGCAGCTGCTGCAGCACTGATGTGGGGAGTGGTTTCCCAAAGCCCTGTTTTCTGTAACAAATATTATTTTGTAAAATCAGGGCATGCTTGCTTCAAGACAGCGAACAAGGTGAAGGACACATCAGTATTCTTCAGTATGCATCAAACTTCTCAGCTGATCTTAAAAACCGGTGTGAAGACCCTACAGCCTAACAGTGCTACTTTGATTAAACTTTTAGATCCTCGATTTTTTTATAGTACAAAACCGTTACATAAATACCTTTCCTGCCAAGTCTGTTTCATGTCAAGACGATGTAAAAAAAGAGACTGCACTGAAAGTATTTTCAGGTGCAACCTCTGCATATCGCACTGGATGAAATGTGAGATCATTCTCCCATTTCATCCTCTGATTTCCTTCACAAGCTTAGGCAAGTTACTTTGCTCCTTCAATCTCCTGGACTCTTCTGTGTCCTTTAATTTGTAGCTTTTGTGCAGGTGTTCTTCTCTCATGGATCTCCTTTTAGCTTCTGAAAGCTGCAGACTTTTCATGCTATTGTTTGTCTTTAAGAAGAAGAGTGAAACCTTCCCTTGAGTGTTAGAAGAGTTTACTCCCTGCGCATCACTGGACAATGTTTTAACGCACAGAAAATCCCATGGTGTTTCAGGAGAGGTTGCCTGAATCTGGGTGAGACTTTCTTCTGTCTGTCCTTCCAGAGCCATGCAACTTGCATCCCTCTCTTTGCTGGGGAAGTTGTCCTGCTCCTCCTTTGCCCTTTGAGAGTCAATAGCAATCGCTCACCTTCCAACACTGTTTGGATACCGTGGTGTCTCCCACATTCTGCGGCCAAGAACAACCCAAGGAAGAGCTGGGTTATGTGACAAGCACCAGAAACATTCACCTACCTCTGGAGCTGCCTCTGCAAGGAGCACTGAGCTAGAATGCCACTGCAGCAGGGTAATCACTAGGGCCAAATGCACCACAACAAGCTGGAACTGCAGCATCTGTAAAGGAGAACAATCTGTTAATGACTTCACAGCTGCACTCCTAGAGGAACCTCACTCCAAAGGTCTTTAAGAAGTGAAAGCAAAGGAAGATTCTGTTCTCTTGGCTGTTAATACGTTTTCTCTTACAAAGTGACTGCAAAAAATCCAGTGACTAGACAGTGCCATCTGAGTGCCCCTCCACCTTTGGGTGCAGAACCAGCTCCTTCCTCTCTGCTCCTTCGCAGCCCTGTAAATCTTGTAATTCCTTTCTGCACAGTGGGCCAATGCTTGCAGTGGCAGGAGTAATGAACGCAAATGTGTTAAAACCAGATGAACCAGACACTCACTTGTAAGCAGGGACACTTTGGCTCATAGTCACCCAGGTTAACCCTGACCTCTCCACATACTGGATAGGTGCCTACAGCTGCTAACAGAAATCACATACCTCCCCAGCAGCATTTTGAAAGCAAGGGTGCGTTTCACCAGTTCTCAGCACGAGTTAATGGTTGCTACAAATTACAGGATCTTCTCGGGGTCCTGGGATAAAGTAATCCAGCTCCCACACCTGGGAAAAGGTTACAAGGGAATGCATTGCTCAGACTGCTGGTGTTCTGACCATGTGTCACAGCTGCAGAACTGCAGATGCCTACAGAGCCTTTAAGTAATGCAGGGAGGGTCAAGTGTTGGGAGGCTCAGGACTGGGAAGCTGCTTGCTGCAGGAGTTTCTTTGGCCATGGGTTTAGGCTGCATTATTTAAGCCCTTGTTTGGATCTAGCTCTTAAAACCTGATGTGCCTCCAACTCACCTAGGTGGGAATATTTCATCTGATGTTAATAAGAACTAGGTTGGGGCCTCTAGTGCCAAAGGTATCTGCTAATTTGCTGATTACTCTGTCTCCAGGTCCTGCCCCAGAGTATAATTCAAGCCTGATTCTGCCATGCTTTGCTGACTCTCCACTTGGCAAAAGCAGAAATAGAAAGGATGTCTAAATACATTTCTGTGATGTATGATAGTTGTTTTATCCTCTGCATAGAAAATTTGCCATTAGATCAGGCAGAAGACACATGGTAAAAATCATTTGGCTTTGTACTTTTTCCCACACTACAAAAAAGAGAAGCCACAAAAGTATTTGGAGTCCAACTTTAGAAAGTAACGACAGAGCATTTGTACCCTTGTTTCCTGAAACTATTTCTTCCTTGGTCTTTTCAACATATCCTATGTGTGCTTCTGTTACTTGGTTACTCTATTATATATCCTTTTTTTTTTTATACTGCCCCTGAGGGATCAGTAGTGAGAAAGAAATCTGCCAGTTAATCCGTAGGGGTGAAGCAGACTGAGTTCATTGGAATCAAAGGACAAAGCAAGAAGCCAGGTGGTACTGCTGTCTCTCAGTCCAATGGCAACAGCCATTAAGGTCAGACAAGGGCCTGTCTTGGGGTGCTTAAAGCTGCAACCCTCTAGAATGTATATTTTTGTATGTGGGTGTGCATTGAAATTTGAAGAAGTAGTCTACTACTACAGGTAACCACATCCTTGTTATTTGGATACAGAGACATAAAAATAAATGACAAGGTTAAAAACACATGTTTATTACGGTTTAAGGTCTGTCCTGGTATTCATTCAACCCAAAGACCGAAGAGCTAAAAAAGCAACTAGTACACCAATCAAAATAAACATTAAGGCACCTGCAACACAAAAGACGTTTGATTAACTGGTCAGAAGCCGATGCCAGTGAAATTAGAAGCAGAGGAAATTGTAAGGACTTAATGCTTGGCTCTAGGGCCCATTGAAACAAATTGCTAAGAAGCAATGTCACTGGTCTAAAAGGGAGAAAAACTAAGTCCAGCAAGATCCTGTTATGCTAGTTTTCATGCAACGTTGTGACCAAGGTGAAAGATGCAGGTTTGTTCTAGCGGAGCAGTTTAGCTCTAGAAAAGCATTTGCAAAACTAAGGGTGCAGTGAGGATTATGTAAACATAATTAAAATCCCACTGTCTTCTGCCAGTCTGGGACTTAGCTTTCCACCTTCAGCCATGTCACAGAATCTTATCTGTTAAAAGCAGCTGTTGCTTTTTTTCCCTTGAGCTCAGCTGTTGCAATTGGGTAAGCAGAGCCGTCCTGCCAAAAGGGCCTTTACCAGCCACACACGGGTTATTGCTTCACCCCACCCGTATTTTACCTTGACCCATTCCAAGAGAGGCCTAAAGTGAGGCTGGATAGTATTTGTTACTGAAGGGGAGCAACCAAAGCTCTGACAACCACATGGACCTTTGCAAGATGCACACTTCCCACTGGTATTGAATTTCCATCCTTCTTCTGGAAAACTTTACCACCAATTTCACAGAGATAGGTCAAGGGACTGGGGTATAATTCCATGTATTTCATATCTCAAGGTCTGGTCTAATCTGACATAAAATATGGTTTACCCTTCACTAAATATAATCACAAGTCTGAAATTCAGACATATTTATGTGTTTTAGTGATATTTTAGCTTCAAATGTGTCAGAACTAAAATTCCTCATATAATTAGGTATCTTTGTTGCAGCTCCAATCAAAATAAAATTAAAGATAAAAGAGAGAACATTATTCTACCTTATCAAAGCAGGATAAACATTCAAACCTTTTTCTTAGGAATCAGTGCAGAGCCATTTTCCAAGAAAAGATCACAAGAAAGCAAAATTCTTTACCAAACAGAAACTGTTAAGTCTCCAACATCAAACCAAAGGACTTAAAAGACGTTTTTCTTTCAAAGAAAAAAAAAACCAAAAAACAAAATGACATCCTGAAGATAAGTGGGCTGAACAAACCCCAGACGGCATGCAATTCATCACCAAGCTCCAAACCCATTGCCTGTCAAAAAAGGTAACATCTGTCATTGTTCTTACCCATTTGAACTATCATATTTCACATTGCTTCAGAGATTACTCCACAAGTATAAATCACAAGAACTTTATTTTTCTTGCTGGCCTGTTAGTAAGAGAACTGAGGCAAGACATCATGCCTTGCACTGTAATATTTCACTGCGGCTACCACTATGTATTGATGACTCCGCTGCTTGTTGTAACCCCAACAGGGGACATGACCGAGCTCACCTACAAGTGACAGCTTTGCTCTTCCGATGAGGACGTTGTGGCTGAGCCAAGAAGCCAGTGTGGTTTTGTACTGGACGCTCCCGAGCTGACCTGAAGCCGAGCCAAGGCATGGCTGTCCCACAGGCACTGGGAGGCTGTGGGCAGCGCCCATTCGGACTCCAGTCCTTCTCTACGAGCACTGGAATGGAGCTGGCAAGCCTCAATCACCTGCTAGTCACAAGGACCTCTCATAGCATGCAGATTCCAGCCAGCTGGGGGAAATGATGGCTGTGCCTGCAAGCCAGTTACTGATGTATTCTGTTGCTGCTTCAATGCCACAAAATAGAAAATTAACTGCTGCTGCCTATCTTAGTCAAATGTACCACTGGGTCCTAACATTGGCTTCATTAGCCTTGGATTGGACACCTGATGGGAATCTGCCTTATGGTCAATCAAATTATGATGGATGAGTCTCTTACAAAAAGAACAACTCATAAATAACTTGTGTGAAGCTCTGAGAATAACTGTTCCTTCTGTTCCTGCTGAAACAAATTTGCCCTACTTTTATAAGTTGTAGGATAGATCCTCCGAGCATATTCATTGCCACAAAGCCAAATACATGCCCACACCCGCAATGCTAGTGATTTGAGAAACTCCTAAGGGACTGTACATATCTCAAGTGTAATCTCCTAGCCATGTAAATATCAAAGAAAAGAGAGAAAAAAATCAAAACGAATCCCATCCTCAGAAAAAAAAGCAGAGTCCAAAAATAAGTTAGAGTGTTGTTTTTGTTCTCATCCCACAGAAGAGATACAGAGCACTTCTTACATGCTGATTTTTAAAAAGATACTGAAGCAAGACATTGAAGCATGAGACTTTGTGGCAAAATGAAGTGTAAGCAGTCAGTACCAGGCACTTTACATTACTAAGAGTGTGTTTTCTGGAGTAGGTTTAGACCTTTAAACAATGCCACACATTTTATTAGACATATGGTGCAGACGCTGTCAACTTCTACGATGTAGATTTCCCTCTATTTTCAGTTTCCCAACTATGTAGGTAAATAGATGCAGGTAGGTTTTATCTGATGCAACCAGAGAGAATTTAAAATTCATGAACTTGAGCAAGAGATGTAAGAGTAGTGATTTTGAGATAATGCCTAGGTATTTCTGTGTCCCAGATTAAACATTTTGTCTGACGTTATTTCAAGGCCAAAGATGTTCCACTTTCTGAAAATGAAGTTCCTTAAAGGTTTCTCAAGAAGGCACTTCAGATTGATTATTTATTGCTTTTCAAAGACTTCATTTCAATAATTGCTTTCACTTTAACAATATGATTTCCAGTGTAAGAAAATGTTTTCATATCACCATGATTGTTATCTTTGCTGGTAACTATTTTTAATGCTGACTCAGCTCTTGATAGCTGCACTTTTGGTAGTCGCAGATGTGGCCAGAGGATGCTCAAGTATACAACTGTTTGTACCATCTGTGCTCAAATAAAACAGATTCATCGATGGCTTAGTCCCTGCAGGGCTTGACTAGACTCTGCATCAACCCTGCCCACGGAAAGCACAACGTTTGTGGGAGCAACACACAAATCACATGGCTCATATGGAGAAAGGCTGAAAATGTGGCACTCTAGTTCCCATCCTCAGTAGAGAAACTGTACAAATTAACCCAGCCCTACTGGAGTGCATTTGCTTAACAGACACAAGCATGAATCAGGAAAAAGTTAACTGACAAAGGTGGACAAACACTTGTGGAAGCCCAGTGAGTCACAGTCCTCATCTCTTCGTTTGAATAAAGAGCATGAAACCAAATGGCCTTGCAGAACAAATGAGAACATTTCAAGCAGGAAGCATACAAGTTGGACATCTTGCAAAACTGGGTAAACAATGTGCAATAAATCCATTTTTAGCAACAGATTTTAGAAATGAAAACTCCCAAACTCACATCAGCACCATAAATGTAAGAGACCACGAATCACAGAATTGAAGGACGAGAATCACACAATGAATGAGGAGACACAAAGATAAGTGATAAAACCCATCTAGAAGCCTAGGAAATACTAAATAAGAAGAATGACATGCAGTGTAACAAAATATCTCTTAATGGGAAGAATCTATTTCACCTTTCTTAAATAAGATAATTGAGTGAGCTGCAGTATTCCTGGTATGCACAATGGAAAACAAAACATCAGACTATTCTTATTTCCAACAAACTCTCAACCCTACGCTATTTATATGTGTACTGACTGAACATGCCAACTTTTCTTAACATTTCTAACTTTACATTCAGCTTTCCTCCATCTTTAGCATGAGAAGTAAAAACTATTCATTGTTAGAGTGCCATCTTCAGCATTTAAAGTAAAAATAAGAAACCTTTCTGTCAATAAAAGTAGAGAAATATATTGTGCTTTTCTATATTAGAAAAGTCATCTCCTTTCCTAACAGCACTGGAGTGATAAATGAAAGTTCTTCATACCTGATATGAAGAATATCTTATCAGAATATGTTACCAATATAAAAACACAGACCTTTTAAAGTCTAGTAAAAGTATCCTTCAAGATATGCCTTCAAGATAAGCTCTTAAGAGCACTGCAATTTCTTAATGAGAATCAAACACTCATGCTGATTTACTGGATAAACACTTAAAGGTTCTGGTCAAGGATATTACTTGAAGAAGAAAAGTCTTGGTGAAGATGCATTGCAAATGGAAATTAGAGAGTAAACTGTTTCTCTGGGTTGACTGAGAAGAAAAGGAAAGCTGCAATCACTTGCAATCTTGTCAGGGTCAATCTAGAGACCCCTTACAACAGTTACATGGTTCAAATATTTTACTTTGCTAGTTAAAAAGCCCAGAGACGTACATTTGTTATTCAAAGAGTGGAAATGAAGCTGTAATCTGCTGAAATCACTATGGTCGGTACTTATATATATAGAAGAACTCCCGCTCCAGTCAGATATATTTTGCAGTTTTCCCATCATGTACACCATAGATTTGCCTTTTTTTTCCCCTGTTATTCCTCATGATATTCAAAGTATTATACAAGAAAAGTAGGCTGAGTTGCATTTTCAATACAGGTGAGCAGAGACAGATAAATGTAATAATTTGCCCCAGGCTTCCTAAGTGAATCAGTGGGCAGGGGCACAAAACTTCCCCACAGCTCCTCCGCTTTCAGCTCTGCACTCCCCATGAGAGGATGGTCATTCCAAATTGAAAAGCCATGTAAAGAAAGATAAAGGCAATGAGTGCTTGTGCTTCAAAAATTGGTGGATTCTGAGCTTCACTATAGCCTCTGGACATCTAAACCAAAGGTTATTCACATGTATTTACTTGTACAACTCCAGTCCGGGAGGCAAAAAGAAACAGTGAAATAGTTTTGAACTCAGAATGGAGAAATTACAATGACTATCACTGAATCAGAGTCTGTCTTCATTTGCAGTGGTACAAAGCTGAAGTAGTCAGATCACTGGATAATGATAATTGCTCTGTTAGTGTAGGAATGTTTTTGCAGGCTTATTCTATTATTGCAGGAATGTGGCAGAATCTGGATCCACATTTATCTATTATGGGATATAACAAAACCTTTTTGCAGATC
Source organism: Caloenas nicobarica (assembly GCF_036013445.1). Classification (NCBI taxonomy): domain Eukaryota; kingdom Metazoa; phylum Chordata; class Aves; order Columbiformes; family Columbidae; genus Caloenas; species Caloenas nicobarica. The sequence goes on from NC_088252.1 coordinate 22,263,146, forward strand.
CATAAATTAAAGACTTTTCTTAAATCATTTATTTTCTGTTTTACAATATACTACATGCAGCAAAGTTGTCTACCACAGATGAAATTTAGTAATGCAAAGTAACTATTCTATCACAGCTCTTCAGCTTATTTTAAGAAGTAACATGCATTTGATAATAACATACAGTGGAAAGTCCATAACAACATAAACAGGCAGCAAAGCACTGAAAAAGCGTGAAAGTAACTAGTCACTGTTGTAAAATGCATCACACATCTTATTTAAATATTGGCTGATTGACTGAAGGAAATAAGTTTCTACTGAATATTATTAGTTCAGTTTTAGTACCAAAAATACTAAGTGATAAGCATCTCAATCTGAATCTCAGACTGGAAAAAGAAACTGTTGTTTTCCCATCAGACATGGGCATGTGTATACCTTGTGCATGCCTGTTAACACAAGAAGATTGAAAAAAATTAAAAGAAAGCACAGAAGGGAAGAAAGCTGCTGTAAACAAAGCAGAAGACACACAAAACATCCCCAGCCTTTGTCTGTCCTCACTCATCTTACCTTGCATTGAATATAAGCAATTCCTTAATGGTCCTGCTATGTTCTTCCCCTTAACTTATCCCTAATGTTCAGCTTTCTTTCAGAGTTTTTATACTCTCTGCTGTAGGCTACAAACTCCAATCCCTGCCTTTGCTTTCTCTTACATCATTTCTAAAGATTTTCCACTGATCCTTGCCCTAAACCTTTCTCTGTCTCGCACTCTTACACACATTCTTGCCTCACTTTTGTTGTATTTATTGCTGTGATCAAAATGATTAGGCTATAATTAAAGGTCTAGGGTTTTTGTTGTTGAGTTGGTTTTTCTTTCAGAGAATCAGCCAGCCAGCCATGGGAGTGGAAAGATTTTCAGCAGCATCACTATTCATCTAACCTCTCACTTCTGCAAACTGCAGTAGAGAAACCTGATGTCCTGATTTTTTTTTTTAAGAACTATTTCTTACAGACAACAGGAATAACTTCAGAAGGACTGCGTTTACTTCGGGAAGAAATGAATTAGTGCATTTTTAATGGACCGACACTATTGTAAGATAAGCATTAGAAAAGGAGTGTGTTCTGTAAAGCAAGTCACAAGAACTTAAGTCTTTCAGACACTTTATTTCAGCTATTGAAATGATTGTAAAGTGTGAGCTATGAAGCTGCCTATCTTCCCTAGGCAGTACCAGAGGACCTATTTCTTCCCCTGTTTGCCTCACTAGAAGAAGTCTATCTTCTCTTTTGCCCCCTTTTTTAATATCAGTTTTCAATTGATTCACACACCAATTGTAGACCTGGTTTGGGGTCTAAAATTCCAACCTGTGCATACTCCTTAACAGGTAATTGATGATGACTTTATTCTCTAAACAGATAGGCACAGTACTTTCAAAATAGTTCCTACTCTGGCTAGCCAAAAGCCCTTCCTACAAGCACCAGGCATTGAAAGGAAATTTCAAATGCAGCTTTACAATAGGTGGGAAAAATCTGCCAGCCAGGGAGCAAAGGCTTTTGATTTCATCATCTGTCTTGATCAGAGTGATTAGAGAAAGACAAGAATTTAATCATATTGTAACACAGCTCTTTTCTCAGATGAAGATGGCCACAGAAGTTTGCAGAGCTGCATGAAGTGCCAAATCAGGAGAGTTCATTGCAAAGCATGTTTTTGCTGTGCTCCCTGACTGAGGTATAAGGGGAAAAACAAGTAAATGGGGAGTGAGAGGCTGGTTTTGATCACAAGCATGACGCAATGTTCAGCTCCAGAGAACAAGGCGAGGCGAAGCAGGTGTTTCTATAGCATCTCCAGCACAGGCAGATATGTGAGTATGGCCTAGTGCAGCGCTGCAGCAATACACAACAGCCACATGAGCACCCACACCAGTGTCAGGCTGGAGCAGACAGGCTGGGTCTATTTTCCACTGCAGGGGATAACAGAACAGAGATGGTCCAAATGGGCTCTGGGGATACCAGAGCGGAATCAAAAGGGCAGAGCCAAACAACACCAGGCTGCTGAAACACAGCTAAAAATGCTGCCACTGGACAAGAACTGGACTATGCTCCGTTATATAGTGCTACCTGCGTTTAGACGGTGGCTTCTTGCTGTAGGTCCGAGGACGCAGCAGTACTTGACTGATGTGTATAAAACTTGAGCAGGATCTCAAGAAAAAAAAATATAACTGTGAGCTAACCACAAGATATTATTAGATTTACAGAGTACCTTTGCTGCATATGACCATGAGGTGTTGCTGACCAGCCGCTGCAGTCCTAGGAACTTAGTTTTGTTTCTTTCTCATTTTTTTTTTTCTGTTGGAAAGGCATGAGGAGGCACTTGCAGGCATTTATTCCTCCCAGGAATGTTTACAGGTCCTATCTCAAGCTCTTTCAGCGGGATCTCTGTGGGGTTTCATTCTGTTACCACGTTTGGTGTTGATGAAGCTGGCAGGAGACACGGGCTGCCATGCGTGGCTGACGACAGAAAACCCGGTGCTGGTGATGAAAGCATTCCAGTATTTCACAGGACAGGGTGAAGCCTGGAGTGAGGCTGAGATTCAGCTGGCTGAAGCTTAGACCTCATATGAGTGAGTGGGACAGTGGCTGCAGAAAAAGCAGGAAGAGAAATGCAGCCATAGGTGTCATCGCCTTTGACTCCAAGAGTATGTCTAAGACCTGGTACTAAAATTTGCTTTTAGGCTCTCCACTGATTGGTGATCCGATAACAAAGCTCTAGCCACTTTTGTACTACTGTGAGGTTGTGGCTTTTCCTTTTAGATAAGTATTACCCACTTTTTCTATTTTAAAATACATTTATCTCTGTGCTCGTCCTACAAAAGCATACAATCTAAAAGATTTCAGACATGGATGCCGATACACACAACTATCATCATGTCTGACTGAGAGGTGTGAAAGACTCAGCTGTGCGTAATTAGCCATCTTCATGTACTGCTACTGACCTTACAATAGGACATACGTTACCAGAACACAGTGTTTCTTTCTGAAAAACAACAACAAACAAAAAAAACACAAACAAAACCCCAAACCAAACAAAACCACCCACAAACAAAAAACAAGCAAGCCCCAAACAAACGAGCACAAAGAAAGACTACAGTGTTAGAGTGTTAACATTTGATTTCCTGCTCTAAATTGACTTAGATCTAGCAACAACCTGCAGATACCTTTTTGACGCGTAGACAAGGCTGATAAGGAAGATTCCTAAGTTAATGAGAAAGGTATATGGTGGTTGCATGGCTGACAGAGTGCCCAAGGAACAGACATCAGCACTACTGGAGTTTAATTATACTTACAGTATAATTCAGTTTGGGCAACCAAGAGTTTGGAAGAATGTTTTTTGTCTTAACCATAAATGAATAAACAAATATAATGTGATTTTCTGAACTATGAAGACAAAAAAAAGGAAATTGGAGGAAGTAAGGCCACAAGGCATGAAGCTCTTTTTGTTACCATCCAAGACAAAGACAAACTTGCCACCCTGCTGCCCTCATGGTCTCACAAGTAATTTCTGTAATTATTTCAACACTAGTTCTCAAATTGAGCTGGCTCAATATTTTCCTTAATTCCTTCAGTAGATTTGTTTATATTCAGAAAGCAGGAGTTAGCAAGGGTTGACCTGCATATGTGTTCAGCAATATTGCTCTTCATCGGCCTTGCCTGTGGAAACTAAATTTGGGTTTGTCAGACCCTGTATTTGAAATCTTAGCAATGACACGTGAATACATATGCTTGCTAGTTTTACTGTATTGTACTTTTAGTTTTTTTCTTCTCCTGCTAAAACACGTAGCAGTACTGTTAAAATCACTGTGGTCTAAGTCACGGGAGTCTCCTCCTTCTGTCATGGAGTTGTCCCATGTGAACTCTACCTTCAACCTCTGCAAATTATGTTACCCTTTCCATTCCTCACACAAGGTCACACATTTGTCATTTATAAATCAACATGAATAGTGTGGGGTCCAGAAGGCATTATGGCCAAAGCAGTAGACCTGTCCTCAGGAATTTCTGATGGAGCTGGCATGGAGTAAAAGCATGTGACTCCATATATTCTGATTGCTAGGATTATTCACAGTTTCACTAAACAGTGACTGTGTCATTAGAAACAGCCTACTTCTGGGTTCAGTATGAGAAACAAAGACAACTGTGAAGTTAGAAAAAGTGGAGATTTTTTTCCAGTTTTGAAAGTTTTGCCTCAAAATTCTAAGAAATAATCCAAGAATTTATTTATTTTCAAATGAAAACTATAATTCTTTTTTATGAAGAGCTGATCTCCACAAGTCAGGTGCTCAGCTGATACTGATTCATATGGCTCTGAGATAAACAACAATTCCAAATTAAGATGCCTTAAATCGACTTTATTTCTTGAGCCAATAAACTGTTCTGATAAAACTGGCCCAATTCTGGCACCTGTCGGAAAGTGGATTAGCATTCCACCAGATTAATCAACACCCAGCATTTTATAGCGACATCACCACTTCAGGGAGAACATCCAACACTACTTTTGTTGCACTTATGTTCATATCTTGTCTAGAGAAGGGGAAACATTTTAAAATAATCACCACAGATTTTCAGTCAATGTAAGAGGGAATTTCAGAAACCAAGCTGAATTCTACCTATTTTCATGTAGATATACAGAGCCAGAGAGCAGATGACTCACTGCAAGACAAAACTATGGTAAAGAGACTCTGCATTAACAACGTGCACGCATGTTTTCCAACTAAAGGTACATTCTACCTTGGAAGGAAAAACTATGTTAAGGCAGCTAGTTTTAAATCCGCAGGCTATCAAAGCAGATTTTGCTGTGTCACTTCCATTTAAGATGACTCCTTGCAGCTAGACAGATTTTGAGAAGCAAAACCCACCAAGTAAAGGCAGTACATAAAACTGAAGACATTCTTCAGGAATGTCAGGCTTCCTACTAGCAGTTTCTATATATGTACTTTTAAAGAGTCCTTTATGCTGGAATTAAGTCCTTGTGATGGGTCATGACACCTAAGAATCAACTAAAAAACAGTTACAAAGAAAAAATCCCAAACAAGGACAGTTTACTGAAATGCAAGCTTTTCCACTAACAGTCGTTCTATGATGCAGAAGGGTGTTTTTGGAAATAAAAAAGACAGTTTATCTTTTGTGTCCATGCCATTGGCTCCCGGCCCAAGATGGCCATGAAGAGTGAAGACGGCCAAGAGCGACAGGGCCTTTTGTGCAATGGACACAGTGGCCCACAGGCAACAAAACCATATGAAGAGGTCACAAAGAACCAAGTAAATAGTAATAATTCCAGGCCAGTATCAGCCTAATCCTAATTCAAACTGGCAACGCAGAAATGAAAATGAGTCTACTGTGTTTCCATCCCCTCTAGCTATGATAGTGGAGTCCATGCTAAATATAAAGATAACAAACTGAGAACAAGCCCCATCTTTCTGTGCTAAGAGGGAAGAAAGAGAGGGGTGATGATGTTTTGTTTTGGTGGAGGTTTTTTGGGTTTGTTTGTTTTTACACTGCCTCCTTTGTCAAAGATGTGTGCTGATGTCACCTGTTACTGAAATAAAGTCTTTTTGATCCATGAACCTTGTGGCACGGTAGACAAAGCACTGAGTAGCAAAGCACATCTTGGCTACAGAGGACACGCTTCAGCTCCAGAGCTAATTACAAATGTGGCAACGTGGCAAAGCGCTGAGTGCACAGCAGCAGCTTTAATTCAAAGACATGCTCATGAGAATCAAAAATATGTCTGTCTGAAACTCTGCCCTGACCTCATACTTTTTTTCATACAACTGGTCATCATTTTCTGTGCAGAGCTGGGAAGTAAAGTGGAGTTCGGCTCATTGGCAGCCGAAGAAAGGATACAGAAGAATTAAAGCAGCTAAGCAGCAAAAGGATGACAATGGTCTGGGGGAAAACGGGAAGACGAGTGATATTCTTCAGACAGAAACAAGTGGTGTGGGAGCTGGGCAGGGCCACACATGGACCAGTCACAACAACACAGGATGCTGCAGGAAATGTTGCCACTAGTTTCTTACCTGACATGCAGGTAAAGGAAGATGAAGCCATATGAAAGCTGGGGCTGGACAGCTGTTTCTCCCTGGAAGCAATTCCTCCATCAAATGATGTCAATAAGGCAGGTACTGTGCCCCCATTCCTTGTAAGCCCGTCCCTGGGATGGTGTCTGCACAGTGGGACCATTCTGTGCTGTGAGCCAGCCAGAGAGAGCTCTGACTGTAAACCTGAATGTTCAGAGCAAATGATGCTGACTGATTTGATTTCCTTCCCTGTTTTGCTCTGGTTTAAATGCATTGGTTCCTGCAAGGGACAGCACAAACAAATGCTGTTCTAGAAATGAAGGTCTCCGGTATTTTTTAAGAATTAAAGATCTCATGGCAGTTTGTAAATTCATCCCAATGCTCGGGCCAAATTCTGCTGCATTACTTGGCCACATTTCCTCTATCACTTCAAGTAGACGGAGACCTTTCCTTGTCAGACTCTGCACCTTTCTATAGTGAAGCTGTAATTTGCTAAACAGCTGCACCATCGCAACTGGATTAATCCAGGATAAACCAGTAATCATCTCCAATTACAGCACGAACATTAATCAGTCAATCACCGCCCTCTAGAGGTGGCCACGTTGCGGCTAGAGCTGATGTGGGTTTGCTGGAAAAGAGTTATCTGACAGACCAAGCAGTTCTGTATGCAGCAGGAGGAAGGTATTTGCTGATTAGAGTAGATCCATTTACCGTTATGCGAACAAATTACTGAGCGCTGATTGCCAGCTCCTCGATTATCCCTTCTGTCTCTTCCCTGGGAGGTCACCCAACTTGCAGCATTTTGCATTCATATATTTTTGCAGTCATGGTGCTGCAGGGATGAGTGAAACAGATAGACAGATAGATAGATAACTATATGGCACTGCTATGATAAAAACCAGTAAAAATAACACCCAGACGAAACTCTCTTTTGTGACAGCTGTTTTTTTCCACAAACAATGTGTATAAATGAAACCAGTGGCATAACTGCACAAATTAATAGTGTCCACACAGGTTGGATGTGTCGTTGTGACAAAAGCAGCAAGCCTTTATGTACAAACACAACTACATATTCTCATTTCTTTCCCTTGACTGAAGTAGCCAAGGAGTTTTAAAGGGAAGAACATAAGGAGTGATGAATAGCAAGTAACCCACCATATAATCCAATTATGAATATACTGTTTCAGTGTGCAAAGACCTGGTTTGAGTAGGTATTTATTTAAGGAGAAACTGTTCTGTGCAGAGATTTAGTGCAAGATCATGGAAGCAGGAATTGCTCATGGCCAGGTTTCCCCAGACACATCCTCTTTTTTTCCAGCTGGAAATTCTGTCTAGGTGGAATTCAGTAATTTTTCACATTTTCTTCTGGCAGGCTGGCCGGATGCACTGGCTTGCCTGCGTATAGAGAGATTCTCTAGGTATCCACACATAGGCACAGAACATCTGCACATGTGCAGCACATACCTGAACATACATTTCTTTTGGCAACATTTAATCAAAAAAGAGCAGGTATCCAGTACCCCAGCAACCATTTCATTGCAAACAGTACCCTGGGATTCAGGAGACCTGTATTTTGTCATAAAATTGCAGCACAATGGGGGTTAGAAGGGACCTCTGGAAATTGCCTGGTCAAGTTTTTAATACCTCCAAGAATGGAGACTACACAACCTCTCTAGACAGCCTGTTCATTGCTCAGCCACTGCCATGGTTTGGAAAAAAAAAAAACAACACAAAAAAACCCCCAAAACAACAAAACCCACAAACAAACAACAACAAAAAACCCCACAAAAAACAAACACACACACACACCAAACAAACCAGCTGATGTTTAGATGGAATTTCCTGTATTCAGTTTGTGCCCATTTCCTCTTGTACTTTTACTGGATTCAGCTTTCTGGGAGTTACTGTCCACAGCGTTGATGCTACTGGCCTCCTTTGTATAGAGATTTCAAACTTTGGTGGTCTGAGGTAGGTGTCATTTTTATTTGTTCTTCATAGGTAACTATCTTATCATCCTCTGACAAGGTGATGCCACTCATATTGACAACATTCACTTCCACATGGGCTTTTGTAGCACTTGCTGTCCTGCTGCCTCAGATATTATTTAATTTACCTTTCTCTGCTTCAGTGTCCTTTCTTTAGGGGCTTACACACACCTATACACACACACACATTATTCTGCTACGCTACAGGTGTAGAAACTGGGACAGAATACTGAGCACTGTACAGTATCCTATAGCCAGAGGCTATAAAGTCCTCTTCAGAATATAATGACATGGAAAATGTCTTTTGATCTTATCAGCTTCTTTTGCCCCTAGCTGCTGTATCCTAGCCCAGCCAAGAAGCCAGGAGAAACCTCTGATTTCGTTCCCATAGGCACAGGGCAGTGAACATTACCTAGTCCCTTCCATATGGAACTGAACAATTTGTGCTTGATTGAAGCTGAGAGACTGCCAACTTCAGAAAAATCAAGGTGCTAACACTGCCTGCTTGTTCTTGCTGTGTGTTTCTTTGTCCTTCTCTGCACCACATCAGATGCATGGCCGGATCCTTCCTCTCTGCAGGCCAAGGTTTGTCTTTCATGAGCATTTTTATGAGGATCTCTGCTCTGAAGCAAACTGGATTCCTTCATGGTTTTTTTCCATCCCATTTGAAGTTATAGTGTCCAAGCAATTTGGAAATAAACAATGATTCATATATTTTCACAACACCTTCAGGGGCAAAGCAGTACAATTATCCCCTGCCAAATTTCAAAGCCTAGCTGTAAAAGTGCAGGTTTGTCACAGCTTCTCCATATAACTCTATCCCTGGTCATATGCAGCAGAAAGCAGGCTTGTATCATGCACAGCATTAAGTCACTATAGCTATAGACATTGCTGCCGGCGCTCTAACGAAACTGTAAAAATCATTATTGATCCATGTGAGCAATGTAATCCTCTGGGCTTCAGTTACTCACACCAAGCTGGGTTACGTCCCAAACCCACGTACGGCACTCTCTGAGATGGGGCTGCTCTCCAGAGCCTGTTCAATGCCTCTCCCTACCTATCCCCTTGGGTCCACCACTGCAAAAGGCCACCACATCTTACACCAGGACCTTAGAAGAAGGGACAAAACCACCTTCCTTCCACTTTGCTGGCCTATTTATCCCAGGTGCGAATCAACTGGATCACATGTGGGAGGAGCTTGGTCCTCTACCTCCGTAAGAGCAGACATATGGGATTTCTGCTTACTTTACAATTAGACTTGGAACCCAGGAGCAAGAACATAATATAGCTTCTTATGTAACCATATATTTATTTTGGTTACGTGCGGCTTCAAGACAAATCTAAAATGGTGCTGGACCGTGCTGCTGCCCTCAAAAGAAGTTTGTCAGCAGAGTAACAATAATGTTCTGACTCTGAAAATGATGTGCTGGTCTTTCTGGTCAGCTTTAGGTTTGAATGCTTTTTTTCCACTTTGATATTTGAGCCCTCCCCTCAGAGCAAATCCTTCGAGTGTGTACATGGCTCTCCAAGCAATGGTCACCGGAGGACATAGACAAGCGCAAAAAATAATGCTGACGGCATCTGAAAATGATTTGCAATCTCTTTGCCGCATGAGCTCAGTCGCATTAACATAGTGATTTAAATACTGTGGATAGTTTTTCTGATGTTCTTTTAGAAATTTCTTATTGGAATTATTAGGCATCCAAAATATATTTAAAACCAACCAACCAGTGGAATGAAACAGAGCAGATAATACTGACTAAGCACTCCAAGCCCCATCTTTCAGCCCCAAATCAAGAACATTGCCACTAAGCACACAACTCCAGGGACCAGACGGGAAAGGATCTGGAACTGGGCTACTGAACTGCATCATGTCACAGAACCTGGGAAGCTGCATCCTTCACAGGTCTGAAGTATCTACACTCCCCACAGATCAGCCTTGCCATAGCAAAGCCTAGTTGTCTTTGGGAAAAAAATGACATTGTGAGGTTTTCATCACCTTGCACGTGAAATGTGCATAGAAGGAGTGGCTGACATTTCAGTAAGTACTGCAATAAACCTCTAAATAATAACAGTACATGCTAAACAACACAAGGAACATTTTGAACACGCACATTAAAAAAAAAAAAAAAAAAGACATGGACTACTAAGACTACTACTAAAAAAGGCACAAGCTGTGCAAACTGACATGGACACCTCAGCTCTGAGCATCCTGTGGGGAGGAAACCCTGCCCTCGGTGATGCCGCGCCATGGCTCCATAGTGCTGGGGATAGCAGGCTGCCCAGGAGTACGGGACTGGTTGCACACAGACATTACTGGGCACATAACGATGCCACTGGTATAAGCCCTGCTCAAACAAAATGCTCAGAGACCTCCAATGCTGTCAGGAGCAGGGAGTGCCCGTTTTACTGAGAGATGAATTTGGTTCTCACTGGATCAAACAGAGAGCCAATAGCTGGAAAATATAGCCAGCTACCAGTCAGTTCTGGCCTCCCCATGCCAGAAACAGGACTGGCTTCTATTCAGCCAGGTCGTAAGTGGAATAACTGCTCTCAAGTCAATGGCCCTGATAGCAGAGAATGCTGTCATTGCACTGAAGTCGATGGAGCTGTGATTTATGCAAGTATGAATAAACCCAAAGTCTGGCTGCAGAGACTGAACAAAGAGAAAAATCGGACCCTCATTCTTCAACGTATTTATCACACATCATCACTACCTGAAGCACCTCAATCCTGCCCTTCTTCCATCCCTTCTTTCCACCTGGTCCTGTAAGTGCCTCAGAACAAAGCCTGTCTTTTATTATTCAACGATTTTTTTTTTCCATTCCCATGCATCTCGAGCAGGTCCCTCACTCTCCTGCCACACAAATAACGCAATGTCACCAGCAGCCCCCTCAGGGAGCAGCCAGGGTTAATGAACAGCATTTGACACTGAACTGCAAACCTCTCCCTTCACCCGTTGTCTGCCCAGGCTCCCGAGGCTTCAGGCAGCTGGGCACACCAGAGACGCTCCAGGTTGTTTTCTGGGGGCTATGGGGAAATACCTGGTGTCGGAAACAGGAGTCTAAGCTAAGCATACAGCCACATCGTTAGAAAGCAGAGAAACCTCAGCCTGGAGCTGACAGTGAGTGATGACTGTAGGTGCTGCGACTATTCGCTGCTCCTCATGTTACCCAAATGTCAGGGTTTTAAAGTGATGTTATTAAAGCACCACAGGAGCACTAAGATCTGTGTAAACTGAGAGGATAATCACCATGCAAGCGGAGCATGAGCTGTTTGACTGTGTTGAAATTATGTTATTTGGTATCCCTCTAATTTGTCACATGATTTGATACACTGAAAAACCCCATATCACGTTTTTATGTTCTGGGTCCGTGACAATTGCTTTTCTTGCAGTAGACAATGATTTGTAAAGTGACTTTTCTTATTCCCAAACCACCCCAAATTTTGCAAATTGGTTTCCATGAATTAGAAGTGGTTTAGAAATAACTTTGGCTCTGGGACTGGCTCTGTTATAGGGGTTTTGCTGCCATGACAGCAAGCTGGGGGAAGAAAGTTATTTCTAAATTACTCTATTTTTTCATTAATACTTCTTTTATACCAAAACAGCACTAGAAGCAGTATTATTTCTGTTGCTTGCTCTGAAGCAGGACTGTTCCTAGGAACCACAACTTTTTATCATCTCATCATAGGCATCCCTGGTCATTTCATATGGAAGTATATCCACTGCCTCCCCAGTCTCAAGCCCTGGGACCACTGTGGGGGTGCAGGGAGGAACCTCTTTTCTCCTTTGTGCTCAGAACTGCCAGCAGAAGTATATCGCGCTTCATGACAGACAGCCTTGCATGGCCAAAACTCTACAGTCGAATATCACAGAGAGGTTGGGTTGAAGGAGACCATAAAAATCATCTAGTTCCAACCCCCCTGCCACAGGCAGAGGAAAGGGGAGAACCCGTCCCTGGGTGGGCTCGAACCACCAACCTTTCGGTTAACAGCCGAACGCGCTAACCGATTGCGCCACAGAGACTCCCTGGCTACAGTTATTTTCATAATAAAAAATAATTTTCCTTCCTAATATAAAATTACTTTCCTAAAAACACTGGTTCCAAGTAGCAGAGACATCACATAAACCAAGGTAGCCTTTTTCACAAAATCAACAATGGTTCAAAAAGACAAGGCTGGGAGTTCTCATTTCCCAGGAACCTGTCAGCTGGGTATGAAACGGTGACCACTGCGGCTTTGGGCTAGATTTGAATCCACAGTGCAGAATTTCAAATTGCAATACTTGACTCTCATACCCAAGTCAGGAGCAGTGATACTCAAAAACGCAGGTGTTCAAGCTCAGAGGTGTTGAAGAGCATTTTTGTGTGAAGTTCCAAAGCTGTCCTGTCCCTGTCCAGTTCTGTTCAGCCACATTCTGTTTTAAAGGGTACAGAAACACGGAATAGAGACAACTGAAGAAAAGCCCTCTCGGCCACTATCATGATCCCTTTGCTCCTGTTTTTACCTTTTGACTACTCATCGCCTCCTACAATCCTGGCTTAGTTTTGCAGCACATCAAAGGTGGCAGTAACAGAAAAAGCAGGGAGGTGCTACCCATCCAATACTGATACAGGACGAGATATTGCACAATATACTGAGCATTGCTCCATTTGCAAACAGACTAGTTTACACTGACAGCTATGACACCTCTGGATTAAGGTTTGTATCTGATATTTTCAAAGCTCTTGTAAAATTTGGTGTCTTCTGAGTGCTCTGAGCACCCAGGCACTGATACATCCTGGTCATTTCACTGGGCTCTTCACAATTCAGGAGATCAAAAGTGCAATTTTAAGGCTTTCAGAGAAATTGCAAAAGTGATTTAATAACTCACTTTAAAATGTTAAAATATTTATCACGAAAAGAGGAATCCAACATCTTACTGGGGGGCAGCAGGAAGAGGGGAAAGGAAAAAGTAAACAAATCGGGAGAGGCACAAGACCAAAGTGTTTTCCCAGCACACAGTGGAAAATGCAGGCCGGTGCCAGCAGCCTGATAATCCGCATTCTCTTTCTATGCACCAACCTCTTTCTGAGAAAAGGAAAGAATTTAAAGGAGCATAAATGATAACTGTACGCATTCTGGAAGCAAACCTGAAAGTGCTGCCAGGAAAAATCACCCTTCTCGTTACAGAGCCATTAACACATTCCCTTCCCCATCCGTCCAGGCTGCAGAGCTCACACTGACAGAGGGAGGGGGGAGAGGGAACACTTCTTGCCCTGAAATACACAGCAGAAGGATGGACATTAAATCTGAGTGACAGGATAAATGCACATTACTGGGAGAAGCCACTGCAGCACACTGATCGTTGGCCGCCCTGTAGGCACAGAGCACGTGAACAGAGCATTACACCCATGGGAGTTCCCAGCAGACGAGGTGCAGGTCACTTGCTCCTTCCCCTCCCATAATGAACGACAATACTGCTTTAGCTCCTGCCATCCAAAGAGCTCAAACCAAGGAAATTGTCCTTGCGGCTTTTTTAAAAATCACAAGCTTCACCCTTTTTGCACGCTACAGATGGCTGTAGCAACAACAAGTTCGACAAGATACCAGCAGCTAGACCCACAGATAATACCAATCTGTGTGGCATTTATTTTTTCTTGCTCTTCACACAGTTATAGCTCCATACAGGTACTCTGCATTATACTTCTTGTATGCTGTTCCATACCCTCCCCCCCCACACCCTCAGCCCCTCTGAAATGTAAGTCGCATTCATTTTGCACACCTATTTTATGCCAGTTCTGTTTAGACACCTTTTCTAGCCAGCTTACACACTGATTACATCTGCTTTGCCAGATAATCAGGACTGCAAAATCTGTCCCCACAATTTCCAGTGGAGGATATTCTTGCCTACCCCTACTTTATATTTGGCCCATTTGCTGTAGTCCTTGCAGGGTTGAGGTAGCGTCAGTATTTTGAGCAATGAACTAAATGTTCTTTAGTGCTTATAAAAATCCTGAGAAAAATCACTAAAATGAATGGAGATATTCCAGATGAGGGAGGTATATGGCTCAACAAAAACAATAGAACAAAAACCACACACAGATGCAGAAGATGATGTTGTCCAGATGGTTACGCTGTCCTGGTGTCTGTCATGAACACATCCCTTAACACCCATGCAAAAACCTTTTGCACTCGGGCTTTAGCCCATGACACTTATCTCCCTGTCACTGGCCCAAAACTGCTGACTTTGTTGGCTCCTGCTGACTTTCACTGTGTGAAAGCTTAACCACTGATATTACCTAGAGAACGTGTTTGGGGTGATGTTCAGCAGGAGTATCGTGAGGACCGTGGCTGAGAGTGAAGCGCCTGGCAGGGACAGGGAGGTGACTGCAGAGGAGGAGCAGGGCAGAAAAACTGGGGCTGATCCCACTGCACTGGGACAGGGTGAGGGACACACAAGAAGACGAACACAGGGTGAAAGGATAAGACAGAAAAATAAGTGGCAGGATTTTTTACAGTACTATATTGGTGTTGTAGCTTCTCTGTCCTCAGTAGCATTTCCTTTGGTGTAACTGAAAACAAGATGTGATCCAGGAGAACTGGAGGACTCCAGGTCCAGCTGAAATCAGAGGAAACACACCTTTACTCCACCAGCTTAAGCAAGTTTCCAGTGGGGCAAGTCAGCACGAATAACCTGAAAGTGGAAACAAATCATTGTACAGAGCTGCACAGATTTTCACAATGCCTTTGAATCAATTAAATGTTCCAGCAGCTGAGAATTTGGCCAATAACCTTGGCTGGAGATGAGCTGACCTACGTCAGGCTGGGGTCCTACCTCACAACAAGTCCTTTACAAGTCCTGAACAGAGCGCTAGACCCACCTGTGCCAAGTGTGACAGGTAAGCTGCTGATGGGATGGAGTCTGAAGTTAAGCCAATAGCTCCAAACAGAAAACAGAATTTTGGCTGCGGCTGCTAAAGAAAGGATACACCAAGTCGGTCCTTTCACCATCAGCCCTTTTTGGACAAGCGCACCTGGACTAGAGAGGTTACCACGTGGGCTTTCACATTTCCTTGGGAAACAAACGTCTGCATTTAATGTGCACACTTTACTCAGATTTGTCTATCAGAACATTAACCCAGCACAACAAAAAAAATGAAAAGCCCGAGTCACCAGCCATGGGGCTGCTGAAACCAGGTCCTTTGGCTACTTCAGGGAATTTATTAGGTGGGTATAAATAAATATGGAAAACTCCAATACTGCAGCACTTTAACAAAGTGCTAGAATCCCTTCTGAAATGTTTATGAGGTGAAAATAAATAAGCAACCCCTGCAAAACCAACTGACATTTTTCAATTCATGAGGCTTCCCATCTCACAACATCTATTATTTTACATGAAGATTTTAATTTAAAAGCTGCCTTTCTGAGCTATGCTGAAATGGGAAGGCCGCTGGGATTCTGGGCTGACATCCCAGGAACCACAGTAGATTGCCTGGTATTCAAAGTCAAATTTTCTAATAAGGCAGTGCACATTTCCAAAATGTCACTGCACAAGTGGCTATTGGTGGAGTTATTTTAAGGCACTCGTTCAGGAAGGCACTTAGACTTGTTGTGCCTCTTCCTGAATCGACAGACGTGCATTCCTTGAACTTTCTTAAGTGCCTGCTGTGAAGAGAGACTTTAGCGGTAAAGACAGCTCCAGGATTTCTTACTGGAAGAGATTTTTATCACTTGATTTTCTCCTCTTTGTACTGGTGCAAATAAGAAAAAAAAAAAAAGTTCAAGGAGTTAGTCCTGGATAAAAACAGACTGAAGCCTGAAACGAAGCATATAAAGCAGCTTCTGCCTTACAGTAGTGGCATTTCCCACTGATAATCTGCACTAGGATAAAGGGAGAATAAAGGGAAACACCAAATTGACCAATCTGTGAAAGCTCCTTCTTCTCCCTTTCAAACATCACATACTCATGGGCAGCTTTGAGGCAGGTGCATTACAAATGTGGCCAGCAAGGCTGGTGGGTGTCCTGAACAGTGTTTATATTTTCAGGCAATTGTCTGAAAGGCATTTCCAAAGAATCTCTTCTGCTCCTTCCTTCAAATCTCTGGAAGGCACATACCTTCATCCTACCATCCCTCAGCTCCTCTCTCCAGGAATCCAGCTCATTTCCTTGGGTTTTTTCCCTCCATGTCTCTTCCCTGAGCACTTTAAAGCTAGGCTTAGTGCTCATGGAAGGTACTACTGTGGGTGATTGATTCCCTTTTCCCCACCGGGGCTGTGCAAGATCTTTCACCCACTGCTGCTAATTCTTTGACAAAGAGGCTCGTGAAGGCCAAAATGTTTATGTTCCCTATGTGAGAGGTAGAAAGTTCAAGAAATATCCTTTTATCTCTATATCTCTGGCTAAATAGATGGTCACACTGTTGCTACCTGCACTTCTTTATGTCCTAAATTGATACTAATGCTGAGCAACCCAGAAACAAGAATGGCATGTCCTTGGTCACACATAGTTTTGTGATTTGAGGGACAGCTAAAGCCCCAGGGGTTAAGTAAGCATCACCCAGGTCCTGGAGTCTGCAGGCAGGAGTCACATGCATTGAAGCAGTGAAAAAAGGAAAATACCCTAATGGGCACAACCAAGGGATGTTTAGAGCATACTCAGTAGGGAAGGCAAAAAAAAAACCCCGACCAAACAACAAACGTTTCTGAAGTGAACATGCCCACAGACTTCACTGGCAGAAGGTTAATTCACTTTGGACAGTTACATGAGCATGCTCTGGACCTGGGCTGTGGTGTTCCAAACGGTATTTCTGCCTCTCCTGAGCACCACAGCTCCTACACACAGGGTGGCAGTGCAAGGAATGTGCACAGTCCCAGCACACACCTGCCTGTCAGGTGCATTACAGTCCTTGCAAAAGGGATTTCTTGGACCTCAGAGGGCTCTATGAAGAAAGCCTAATCTTTTGAGACTCATATTACTAAGCAACTTAAGAAAACAGTGCCTTAGAACAACTGTGTCCAGCAAAGATTGTACATGTGTTAACTACCTATGCAAAGCTGATTAATTTCTTTTTTCATCCAAATCTTCTCCAACTATTTCTACTGCCTGTTTTTGCATTACCTTTGTACTTCAGAAACTTGTCTCTGAACTGAGACCCTATTGAGTTTGACCCCTCTGAAATTAGTCATAGCTTTCCCCAGCCATCACTAATACCTAATAAAGTTAAATCTGAAAAAGTCTGCAAACTTCTTATTTCTCCAGTATTCTAAGAGCTTAATATGCTAAATTTTAGTACTGAACCTCAGCATATCTGCTGTTGTCCCTTAAGACACAGAAAATAATTTGTTTTCTTTTTTTGTCTGTTAGTATTTTTTCATTCCTTCCTGGCTACTCAACTTCTGTAAGAACATTTTGTGGCTGACTTTGTCATAAGACCAACGGTGCTGTAAACAAATCAGATCAGATCAGCCTCATTTAATTATTGTTTTCCAACAAAGGCAAGCAATTGTCATTGATGGAAGAAAGTACTTTAAAGTTTGCTCTGGTGCCTTTCTCTTCTGTGTAAATGTAAACGTTGCCTCTACTATGGAAAACAAAAAGCCAGAAACACTGAAGTTCTTCACACTGATGGAAATGACTATAGGAGACAAATGCTTTGGAGAATCAAGAACTATGTCACACCCATACTCAAATACTATGTGTGCAGAACTGCAATTGGTGTTGAAAGGATGCAGCAGCAGCAGAGGAGCAGAACCCCTTCAGAATCTCCCTCACACCCCCTGCCTGTGTCTTGCCACGCTACACGTTTCTTCTTGGATAATTTATATTCTACTCTTTTTTTATCCCATGTAAAATGAGCTTCCCATCTTCCCTTATCCCTGTTTCTACTGTGCTTCAGTGAAATTTGTCTTTCTTCTATTCTCCCAAGAAGTTTAACAGAAAGCAACTGAAGACCAGACAGTAAAAATAACACACTGAAAGGCAAAACAATAGCTGCAGAGACCATGTAAAGTGACATTAGGACTATTTTCATTCCTTTGCTGCTAAATGAAATCTCCTATTTTTCTCTTTTACTTTTGGGAAAAATTATCATCTGAAGGAACAATGCCTCCTGGCACACTTCAAAATTCCCTCTTACTGGCACACTAAGATTGAAATGTCCCAGTGAAATCTGCTGAGAACCAACAGCTGCCTCTTAAGAACTTCTGAGAATCCTATCTCTAACAAAGATATCCGCTACCTTTACAGATGGAAAAGTTAAACCGAGTCAGCAAAGGAGCTATTATTCTGGGACAGATTTAACAAAGGATCAGACAAGAGGAAGCTCAGAAGCCTCCAGTTATCATTGCAGGGACAGAAGGTGCTTTACCTCGTGGCCAGGTGTTGGGTGTGCTGCCCTATAGTCCCTCCTCCTCCATCCAGGTGTTGCTACATCTGCCTCACAATCCTACACAGGCAAGCCAAGCACCGCAGAAGCCACTGGGAGCCTTTCATGAAGAACTATCTGCAAAAAGGAATTTCTGATCTGCAAGAAATTCCAACATTTTGAAATTTGGTTTTCTTCCAAATATAAACGAGAAGCCAAAATTCCATGGGTTGTGTGGAACAGATCTGCCAGAGAGGAACAGAGGGAAGGAATGGAGAAGATTAAGAAACTTTATTTTGAAAGAAAAAAAAAAACAAAAAAGGAAAAAACTTCCTGCTGACACTTTTTAATGAACTTGGCCACTTATTAACTTCAGTGAGAACCAAACAGACCCCAGAGAAGACCCACAAAGTCTGCAGCTCACTGGGAATCTGGGAGAGATGTATGAAGAAGAAGAAAACAACTAACGAGCAGTCAAGGTTGACAGTCAGAAGCACAGTGATAAAGAGGTTATTTTCAAATTGGTCATGCACTTCAAACAATTCACATATATTCAATATTTACAAACATCTATACAACTCCTCAGGGGTCCAGCAAAGCATTTAAGTATGGTTTTCAGTTTCAGAATGTGTATCCCCACTGAAAATATTTACTCAAGCACGTACAGTTAGACATTCACTTAATTGCTTTCCTGGACTATTTCCTATTCATTCTTAACCCAGGAACACTATATTTACATCTGATACAACACTCTGCTGATCTCTAAACAAGTCTCGTTCTCAGTTTCAGTCAGTGTTGGGTCTGCTGTTTAATTATTTAGCAAAAATCTGTTGATGCTCAGTATCTAAACTCAGCCCTTTAAAGATACATAAATAAAAGGTTATTAACTTTCAGTGAAACAGAACATCTCCAGTTTCCTTAATCATTGCTGTTAAGCATCTGCTGCATTCCCTTTTACACGACCCTTGCAGTTTTTGGATGCTCATGGGCATAGTTCCTGACAAGCCTGACTCCTACTTCCTCTTTTCTATCATATGAAGTGGTTAGAGCTGCTCAGAGAAAACTGTTGACATTTTTAACTTGAGAAAAATAAGCTTCATACAATGATCTAGAGAAGACAGGCAACAGTTAGAAAACAACTTGCTACCGATAATCAGATATTTCAGGTATTGAGGAACGATCATGGAAAATTTCAAGTGAAGGTGACAAGAGGGAATATCTGGCCAGAAAAAAGGGCAGATGGCATTGAGTGTCAAAACATGTGAAATGATGCACATGGGAAGAAACAATCTTAAATACTTCTACTTTGCCTACACAGCGAAGGGCTCTGAGCTGACTGTTCCAGAAAGAGGACCAAGACGGGGTTTGGCAAAGGCTGGTCTTCAAAATTATTGCTTTCAATATAACAGCTTGAAATCTTCAATTGAAAATGACAGGAAACAGGCACAAACATCAGAAAGGACCTCTTTTCAACCAGTGGGTATTTAAACAGTAGAACTCCTCCGCAAATTATATTCTAGATGCCAAAAGCTTACACAGATTCGAAAACAAAGTCACCAAAGGAAAATCCCTCAAGGACTATTAAGTAGAAAATATTGTGTCTGGTTCTAAAATCCCTCAGCCACAAATTGTTGGAGGCTGGCAGAATATTTGAAGGAAGTTTCAAATATGTTTGCAGTATTGGCCAGTGTCAGAGCGAGTATCCTGCACTAGACAGACATCTGGTCTGACCTGGTATGACTGTTCTTGCCCTTCTATATCACATTTTCCTGTTTTCTTGTTCTCAGAAAAGCCAAAAAAAATTCACTGAAATGACCATAACATTTACATACATATACCATATTTTGTTCAACCGAGTTGGCAAATAAGATTTCAACCCAAAGACTTTTTAAAGTTTAGTAAATTTATAAGCAACCAAAGATGGGTAAATGCTAAATGTTTACAACTTAAATAAGAGACAGAGCTATCATCCCTACCTTTAATTCAAAGGTTATATTTGGAGTTCAAGTAGAAAGTACATATCAGCAATTTAGAGTAATATACAATACAGCAGTTATACAACTACCCCTGAAGTGAGCTTTGTATATTCAAGAAATCCAGAGCTAATCTTAAAGTTCATAGAAACCCAAATATGCCGAGATACAAAAACACATACGTTATGCATCCAGACAAAGTGTGGTAACACTTGCAATGTTTCCCACAGCCTAAAAGAATCTAGTGGTTTTAGAGATATTCTTTACAGTTAAAATACAGAATCCTAGTAAGCCTGATAATATACATCAGTTTGGTTGGAATTTCTCACGTGCGCACATACATGCAATATCTTTGTTTGAGAGGTTGGCATCAATTAAATTTAACTGCTTCCCCTGTGGATTTAAATCAAAGCTGAATACTAAATTAGTATATTACTTTATATAGTCTGTTTATAAGTCATTCTTGTTTAGCAGTTGCACCTTTTCCATGTGGTTTAGAATAGAAGCTGCCCTTGTTCTCCAGCACAACTTCTACCATGAAAGCATCAGAAGAAAGTAATTATATTTAACAGGCACCACCCTTGTTTAATGGAGTATAAATATCCTGGTGTCAGCCCTATACTTGGCATACAAGGAATGGTTAAATACGTTAAACATCTGCAACTCAACTAAACACCAGCTAAATGCAGGAGGGGATATGATAACCATAGACAAGTACAGAAGAAATGGAAACACTAATGACGAAAGAGTATTGTTTAGGATAATATCTAGTCATAGAACAGAGCTTTAAAAGTAACCAGAGGGCAAATTATGTTGGAAACATCTCCTAACGGGGACACCTAATAGTCTGTGGAATAATCACCCAAGGGAGACTGAGGAAGTCCTTCTGACTGAGTCATTTCTTTCTGGACTGAGCAAAGTGTTAAACACACTATGGGGAAAAAAAATACTGGCAGACGGAAAGACTACCAGGTCTACTTCTCAGAAGCCTGAGACATTTCTGTTCTCAACAGTAGCAGTTTTGTTCAAAACAAACCCAAACTCACCAAAAACCTTTTTCAGTTGTGCATGAAGAGATGAGTGACTTCTGTAATCTCTCTCATCACTTTCTCAAAGTTGATATATTTACATGTATTTGTGACTCGTTCTTACATTACGTTTCCAGAACAGGTTTTTCCCCTTGCGTCTTCCCAGATCTGCAGTCATGCGTTGCCTCTGTCCATCTGATGCTGTGTGGCAAGAACGGATGCAGCTTTATAGAAAACTTGTCCTGATCAGGCTCTTGCGAAGCGTGACTAGTTTAATGTGACAGATTATAAAATTAAAGGAGAGTGAAAAGGGAAGAATAACAAGTGCCAGGGTTAGATTAGATTCTCCACATGTTTCTGCATTTACTGACCTTTTCTTCTTCGATATACCACTAGTTACCCAGATTTACAGCTCAAGATAGCAGGCAAGCTGTCAGGTGCACTGTTTAGGTCATTGATGAAGTTATGAACTCTGCTGGAAACTAATTTCATTAACCAAAAGTGTATGACTTGACATTTGATATAGCAAATATCTAACTGACATTTTTAATTGCTCCTTGTACAATTCCTTCATAATTATTGAGATCTTTTAAATAACTTCTTAGGGACTTAAAAATTAAAACATCTCCGAGAAAATTGCATATAGGGTACCAATAGCCAGTATATAACATCCAAGATGAAAAGTCATTATTTGTGGGTGCAGTTTGGCATCAATGTACACAAATCTATAGATCAATCAGCAGAGAAGTGATGTTTTATCCTGAAGTTTCATGAAGGCTTATTTGGATGGTTTTCTTTCAGCAACCTCTACATCAAGTTTTTAGTCATAAATGGAACTTAAGTTGCAGTTTATTCATGGATAAAATATCATCTCTTGGACTTGATCCAGAGAGAAAGTAAAGAACCTGGCTATTGCTGGTCAGCAGAAACATAGTTCAACACACAGGACACCAGTCTGAGCAACGTTCTGCTTTGGGTTCCAATCAGTTCATAAACAGTATGAACTGATGCAATTGTCTACAATGGTGCAAGCAAGATTTGATAACCTTCAGACCTACATTTCCGAAAGCAAAAGCTATAATAAAAAAGTGGAGCAATGGAGGTCTGCATCTTTATTCTGAAGTCTGAACCCAGGCTGTCGCTGGGCATTCACACTACTCCTTACATTAGTTGAAGCAATGTCATTCCAATGATACACAAGCTCTCCATCATTGGAACTGTGGTAATAGATTGATCACAGTCCAGCTGTAGCATGTGGAGCCATCAGAACATTTATCTTGTTAAAACACTTTCAGGCTACAGCAGCTGTCTCCTAAGAAACTCCTCTTGCCACCTGGTCATATTTTACAAACACAAGCACTTGGAGTAAAATAATTGTCATGCCTGATCATGACATAAATCCAGCGTGTAGTGTCCTGACCTCAGGGCAAACAGGGAATAACATCATGAGAATCAATACAGCAAGTTTGAGGTGAAGCTGATCTGAATGAGATCGAGCTTGCCTGGTTTATCTCCCTTCTGTCAGCTGGAGGCAAAGACTTTGGTAGGCATAAAATCCAGCCTGGTACCTGACTCAAGAGGAATAGGGACTCATCTTAAGAGAAAGCAGGTTGTGGAAGGCTGTCCCTCTTGGCACGGACTTAGCAGCTCACTGCAGCTACAGCTGTACAGGAGAACCTCATCCGCCAGGGCTGCAAAAGGGACCCTCTGCACCAGCCACACCTGTCCCTGGAAGAAATTCCTTGTTGGTGTCTTCTAGACTCTAGTAAGAAGGGTGCAAGTGTCATTTAAGATCTTCAAAGTGTTAAACGCAATGACCAGCCACTAGCTATGCACTCAAGCATGTTGAACTTTAATCTCTGTGGCTGTGTAATGTGGCATGTCATCTGTTTTAGTACAGTGAGAAGAGCTGAGTCTAAACTCCCGGATTCTCGTTGCTGATGACAGTTCCATGCAGCTCTTGTTTTCCTCACACTGCAGGACCTGAGTGGCTTTGGCACATCCTGCCTAACTGCTGCTGAGTGATGAGGAAATATTTGCCTTGAGCTGGAACACTAAACACCTCCTCTGTGGTTAGGAGAGATGTAGCTTTCTCCACGGTGGGGTGGTGATTAGATTGAACCGTTAACTCCGTTTTCCACCTTTGCTGCAGTAATTGCTTTCCCTTGTGCCCCTCACTGGACAAATGAGCTAAGGAAATATTCTGGAAACAGCAAGGACTTTTGAACACCATGTAACATGAGCACTCTGGCTTTTGGAGAAGGGATTGGCTCTGTATATGTCTGAGTGGAAGTCTGCTATTCCACCCTGCGGCAAGAAATTAATTGCTATGACATGGCCCCTCTTTGTCATGTGTATAGCTGGCCAGCCCTAGCCTATGGCCACCATGTAGGGTTAACGTCTGGTTCTGAGCTTTTTTTTTTTTTTTATGCCCTTTATTTTACAGTAGTGCTGTTAAACTTCATAGGGATTTTACTTGCAGGGCAGGATAGGTCCCTCTGCTTCCACTAAAGGACAAGGTCTTTAATGGGCAGTATACATTTAACTTCTCTGTGCAGAAAGTTGAAGGTGACAAGCCAATTTTACTTGCATGACAGATGCAGAAGAAGAGCGTGGTGCTCTTTAGAAGCCAAGCTCTGTCCCACCCGCATGGCTGGGGAATTAAGATGGTTTGTTGCTACCTGTTTATTGTTCTGTGTTTGTCCATGGCCATCTGCATCATGGGAAGGCCTTAATACCTGAAGTGATGCAGCAGCAAAGTAGGAAACTCCATGTAGTCAGGCTTGCAAGGAGCAATGAAATCCAAGCTGGGCCAGGAGATATTTTATTATCCCTAGCTTCTGAGACTCATATAATTATTGCACTTGAGCTGAGATGGGCTGCAGTTTTAAGCAAAACACAGGATTAATTTGTCAGTCACCATAGTCCCAAACACAGGTCACAGCCTGCCATGTCAGAAGCTGTGTAAACAAACAGAAAGACCCTCTCCTGTCTCACAGCCTTAAAATCAAAGGATTTGGGCACAGCCAAGTTAACTTAACCCTACATTAGGCTGACATTGGTATTTCTTGTTTGTGCACTCTTAGTTTACAACAGGATAACCAGATTCACTTTAACCTTCCTCCACCACAGACTAAGCTGAGCTGTGTTACAGCCCTGCAGCCCCTGGCTTGAGTGCGCTGGGCAGACAGCATGTAGGAATGTGTTAAATTCTGGAAGGCAAATGAATGTCTGGGTACCTACGTGTACAGACAGACAATAATACATACAGGATGCGAGTGTTACATTAGAGACATCGCCCATGCGGCAGAAAGCAAGCAGAAAGCCAGGGAAGTGTCTGAAACGGGCACGCTGGCTGCCACCTCATTCAGGAGCAGCAAGGCATGACTTATGCTTCCTGGTTTACCAGAGCCTGAGCCTCACCAGTTCCAGGTCTGGTTCCAGGCTGAAAAGCTGATGTGGTGACTTGCCTTTTCTGCCTAGCAGAAGGACAGTATTTCCTTGTTGATGATGAGGGAGACAAGGTCCCTGAAGAAAGGAAGGAAACATTACCTTCTCTTTCTTTAGGGACAGAAACAGCCAGTTTGCACAACTCATCTGGATCCAGAAGAAACAGCGTGGCATTCAAGTAAGAGTTCTGCCGACTACAGCACCCACAAGATGATACGATACTGCCTTCCAATGGATAACCCTCTTTCCATACCCATGTGTTATAGATGGAGAAGAACTCTGATTTAAGGTTCCTGCTCCAACTCTGAATGACACATGACTTTGAATTTTCTCAGATCTTCAGCCAATGTGAATCAGCATAGGTCTACTGAAGCCTGACTCATCAACACTGGCTCTGCTGCCTTCACAGAAGAAAGCTGATACTTAGTCCATAACGACACCAGCAGCAGAAAAAGACATACTTTTTAATGTTTTGAACAAAGTTAAATAAGTTAAAGAGTGTTACTACATATCTTAGCTGGCACAAATATTTCAAGTAAGGCACTCCCTCAGTGATGCACTCCAAAGTGTTTAAATGTTGTCATACAAAGAAATACTGCTATCACAGAATAAACTGGGGTTGATATAAAAGTTAAGTCTGAGAGAATTAATCTGAGAATGAAGAAAAGCTTAAAGCAACTAAAGCAAAAAAAAAGTAAATTGGAAGTTATAATCAGAATCTATTGTGGCAGGCAAATATCCCTCTCATTGAAAAAGGCTCACAGGATTTTTAGTAGCCCAATAATTTTGATAACTTCCTCAAAATGTGATTATTTTTGATGGAAAAGAAAGACAAGTTCCAAATTTTGGAAATAACACAAAGATTTCTGCAGGGACTTAAAATACCCTTTCCCTTCCTCTGTGAAAAAAAACTTACTTATTTTCACATTAATCAGCTTTAAGATTTGAAAAACTTAACTTAGCTCTTACTATATTTTTTCATATACCACTCAAAAAAATAACCAAACTAAACCAAATAAGTTACTTCTACGGAAACCTCACAACAGCATCTGCTTGGATGTCAGCAAGAAACTGCTTGTACATTACTTAAGGTGGAAAGAAACTTCTGAAGACTTAATAGACTCATAGAGCATCAGACCATCAGATCCCAAGTTGATGTCCACAGATAATGTTTACATTTTGTTAAGTCGGCATCCATTAACTTTTGTTAGGCTAAAGCTGAGGTATCAATTTTGAATATGTAAACATAAATATAGAGAATCCAGCACTTCTCTTGCTAGGAAACTGAGGAAATGCTGAGAAATCTACTTTGTTCAGCTGCAATATCAATTTCACATGAGTCAATTATTCTGTGATTTACATGATTTGCACATTTGCTTTTTTATAACCAGATGGCAAGAAAGATCTTATTTTCCAGCAACCTGCAGTGGAAGACAGAAACTTTAGTTTCTGTTTTTCAGTGTTCCTTCCTTCCCTGCGAGCAGTCTGACCCAAAGAATGGATTTGTACTGGACTCTCCGTGACTTCAGATGGCCCATAGATGGAAAAACCTTCATCTCAACGTTAGCTCTCTAGTCTAAGCTCGTCCAGGTTCTGAAGGAAGCTCACTCCAGTTGGACACTGGAGTGCACATTGCACATCACTGATGACAAGCAACAAATCCGCACTGTGGAAAATCCTCACCCTGTTTTGAAGCAGATGGGGAAAAGAGAGCAGGAGACAGCATATTAACATTTTCAGAGGGAGTTAATACAGTCAAGAAGGAGTGTACACTGCCCTAGGACTTGACCAACATCAGGTAGCTGCCTGCTTATTTGGAGAAAGAGAGCTCCTGCCAGCTGAGAGGGAAGAAGGTGTAGATGACAGAAACTGCAGAGATATTAGGAAGCAGAGGGACTTTTGAGTGTCAAGGCTGGGCAGAGGCAGTGGTTAATAGCCATGGTGCTACACTCCATGATTTTGTCAGCCTTTATCATATGGCCACATTCAGTGTCTCTTTCCCAGGCTAAAGATTCCCAGTCTGTCCCACTAGCCCTCATAAAGAAACCAGTCTATTCATCTGGTCATCTTCAGTATTCTTCTCTAAAGCTTATGGTGGCTGTGAGCAGGACTCATACACACCAGACTCTGGAGTGACAGGGGAGCCTGGCACAGGCCACTGAAAAGTGACACAACCGTTTCACTGCTTCAGTGTTGCTGTCAGGCACATGGGAAGGGTCTGCAGGAGAGGTGGTGTCCACAAGGATGCACTGTGGATGCAACGGAGGCACCACAAAGACCTCGAACACAGAGACAGATGGAGTGTGCTAGCCCACATGGTAGCTGAGCTATGCATACAAGTGCCCTGGTTACCTAGGGAGATCTTTAGAGTAGAAATATCTCCTTATTAAAACAGCTGCAGCACACTTCTTGAATGGGGATGGAGGAGAGGAATGTAACACCTCCTGCCACACACACACATTAAAAAAAAAGCCTTCAATCACCAAAACATTCTGTTAGAATTAGGGAGAGGAAGCTACGAACATAGGTAACATCAGGATTTTTTCTAGGCGGAGTTCAGGTTTGTTCAAGGTTGTTTTTGCCTGGATATCACTGAACTTTCAAGAAATATGCCAGAGCTGTAAAGGAAAAATACAGCTTATAGTACCAGAGGAGTATCATTGTCCATGTTGCCTTCCAGAAGTTGAAGGGCTGTGATTTTATTAGAACACCACTGTTGCAAGACCACAGAGTAATATGCTGACATTTTGAGCTGCATTTAAGCCCGATATGTATTTTTAAATCTATGTTTATATTCCATCATAAACTGACATTGGACAGAAGATACTGTTGCCACTGTGACTGCACTTGAACTTAAAATGGAAAAGGCTCTGCTATGCAGAATGTTGCAAAAAGTCTTTTTTCTATGTCAGGGTCTATCTAGGGTTTTGCAACAGTGCCAGTCTCTCTAGTTTCTGACCACTTCCCTCTAAATTAGACTACAAAGCAAGTTGCCAGTAGGGCTTCTGGAATCTTCAGCTTCTTTCCTTTCTCCAGTTACAGGGATTAGGGAATTCTCCAGCTACAGAGGACACACAACATTAGGGACTTCAGTGCAGGGAGAAACCTGGCCCTTGTTCAGATACCTTGTCAAAAAAGGAAGGTCTTGATGCATTTCATAAAGATGGTCAGACTCTCTATTGGTGCTGTATAGCAGCTATCCTGCCGTGGGAGTACTTTAACTCTGTTTTCTTTGCTCTGTCTCATCTGCCCTGTCTCCAGCTGCCCAGGCAGTCCAGTGGTGTGGGACCCAATGGGATCTCACATGGTCAGAATAGGAAGAAAGAAAGCAAAAATGAGATTGTGCAGAACTGCAAAGACGTTATGTTTCTGGTACTGAACAGCCACAAAGATTTTTTTTTTCTTTACTGCATATTTCAGAGTGCCCTCTACACGCTTCCTCACACATGGATTTCAACGTGCATATTCTTAGAAATATTACTTATTCATCTTACATTACAAGAATGAGAATTAAGCCAGGAATCACACTCCCTCTCCTAAGCTTTCTGCAGATACATAACAAGAAATTGGTTGATGCGCAAAGCAGTCTGCACTATTGTACACACTCACTTTGGGGAACTACACAGTTCAGGCTGGTACGAGTCCTCCCTCCCTCTGTGTAGAGTCAAGCAGGTACATGATCTCCTGGATCAGAATCTATCTTCTGGTTGTGCAATTGTACAATGAGATCTTGCCCGACAAGCAGGGTTTTGGGACAATACAGCAATTTAAGTACAACAATAAAGATATACTAGCTACTCAAGCCACTGTTAACAATTGTGTATACAATTAAAAAGTGCTGATCATCTTGTAGGGCTTCCTATGTCTTATTGCTTAGTCATTCATCCTTGAACTATAAAGTAGATGCTCCTAAATAAGACATAAAAGTAATATAAAATGCAACAACATGGCCACTTTCATTATATGCAGAAAGGAACATCACCGCAAACGTAGAAGCGGGCTGAAAATAGATCCAAGGCTATTTCTAAAGAAATGTTCTCAGGATTGCTGTCATTCCTGTTAATATTTTCTGACATTTATATTTCAGTACTCCCAACAATTTCAGCCAAGGAACAGGATTGCACTGAACAATGTGTACACACACCTATCAAAGCAACATAGTCTCTGGACAGAGTACTTATTGCTGCTAATTGCTTCCTCACTTTACCTGCCAAATGAGACAATTGATCATAGTGTCTATCACAAAGTCAAAAAGATGACAAGAAAAAAGCTTTTAAAATATTAATATCTTACAGCATAAACCTGGAAAAAGAAGAAACTTCACAAGGGGCAAAAGAACCAGAAAGTATATACATGACCAAACAGAAGAACAGATTTGTCACATGAATAAATCTGGCATGTTCCAAAAATCCCCAATCTAATACTTCAGAAAAAAAGCAATATCCTCTTCATGGCTCACTGGTACTTCCTGAGGAATCTTGGAAAACATTCTAGTAAGACATGCCTTGGCTGATAATATCATCGCGTTGCTGGGATTTGATTTGATGTTTTCATTCTTTTTTCTTTTTGGTTTCTTGTTGATTTGATTTGTGAGAATGAACACTTGTCTCAAAAACAGGATCTTGGTTACTGAGGAATCTGTTTATTTCGGGCCCTTTTTCCTAACTTGGTATCAGTTGGAACCACTTATTGCTCTTGGTATTTTAGAGGTCTAATTTTAGGCCCCATTTTTTCAGATGTTGGCCAGAGGCCTCACTTAGTGTCTCTATGTAGAAAAAGTGTATTGGAAGATTTGCTTTTATCTCTGGTGAGGATCCACAGCTTCTGAAAACATACGGACTTTTTTCCATCAAGTTCAATAGGTTTAACTCTGGACTTCTGGTTATGACACCAGATTGAGCATCTGTGAAGGACATGAGATGGACATTTGATCCTGGGTTGACTTCACTTACAGCACTTGTTACATGAAGAGCAGCCTCTGGTTGGCTGATATAAGTCAAGTGTCCAAGCTGCACAAGCTGGGACAAGGCAATTCCACTGCCATCAGTACACAGCATCCCAGCACCTATACAATGCAAAGAAGAGCCAACACAACACAAATAAAAGAGACTGAACCCCACCTTCTCCTGACACTTGGCTCAAAGTCCAAGTAAGTTCACCAAATCCTGATTTAGCTCCATACCACCAAGACAACAAGCATAGCAAGAAACTTCCTAGGGACTAGCTTTGCATAAAAGGTTCTGGTTTTTGACAAGAAAAACAAAACTTTCCCATAATAAGGAGATGCCATCTTAGATATCAGTGGCAAGTCTTACCCTCAGGAAAAAGATACCAGGGCTCACTTCTCATTCGAAAACCAGATCTTTAAACAACCATGTCTCCCAAGGCACTGATATTCTGCTGGGACTTCTCTACCGCTTCATCCTCCACACTGTCTCTCAAGCTGCAGAGCAGCATGGGCCAGCGCCCCAGGACATGGCTGTGCTTTTTCCTCTCACCAGAACATCTGAACATTCCACAAGCTGGGAGCTGGGAGTCTCTCAGGGGCTTTCGCATGCACCAGCAGCACTCACTGGTGAGGGCTGGGCTTGGTTTGTGTTTGCCACACAGAAGCCGAGAGCTGTTGACAAGCATAATAACCTCCTCAGGGGTGCTTGCTAAGAAGCATGCGTATGCTAAAGATGGGATTACATTAAGGCAGGAAGAAAAGACAGGTTTGAAGTGCAACTGTGTTTTAACTAATTTACCTGCTGCTATTTTCCTTTGTTATTGCAACCATCGTGTCTCTGAGGCATCATCTGTCAGGTTGCTTATATGCCACAGGTACCTTTTCCCCTCCCAAGAGGGGAAGGCATGTGGACCACTGAGAACTAACAAGTGCTGGGAAGGAAAACACTGAAGGCTCCACTTATAACCAGAGGAGAAGCAGTGCTAGAGAGGATTACTTGCATGGAATTCAGCTTGGGTTTTCAAATCCGTATTTATGGGTTTGGAAAGAGCCAAGAACAAAAACTTTGAAATAGTTATTAAGGGTTTTATGGAAACTGGATGAAGGGATGGTTTAAATGGGAAGCCAAATAAAGATATATATTAAAAAAAAAAAAAAAGATAATTTAAGCCTGGCAGGAGACCTTAGGATCTTGAAATAATAAAGCTAAAAAATATGAAAATAAAGCTTTTGAAAAGTGACACAAAACCTCTGGAGTCCAGAACAAACTCTTCCATCTTGTCAGTAGAGATGATGTCCTTGAATCAAGGGACAACAATTGCAGCTATATTGCCCTCTTATTAATTATTATTAACACAAACTACGCTGTCCTATGCATTGCACTCTAACCACAGCAATACAGTCAGATAAACCATCTACTAAGCACAAAGATGGCATTTGAGAGAGAAGATGAAATCATCCAAAAATAATACCAAGTTATATCCACTGAGTGACTTCTCCCACTTTGCTTTATCTAGTAAGCCACGCACATGCATTTAAGTCCTTAGATGGTCACAACGGTGCCTGTACTAACCACAGAAATATCCCTGCAGTGGTGACCCAATGTTATTTGGAGCTGTGTCTGCAGAGCTTCTGTAGCTGGACACCTCTCAAAACCAACCTACAATCCATGGGGGAAATGGAAAGTTCCTTGCTCTCATCCTTTTTCTAGAAAAATCAGGCACCTATTCAAAGCAGTGACTGGGGCTTCTTTGTACCTGAACACCTACAATTTAAATGATGACACTGAATTTAAATGATTGCCACAAAAAGTGCTGGCAATGAGCAGAGAGCCAGACTCATGGACAGAGCTGATAATCCTTATGATAAAAATAGGTTTGATACCAGCAAAAGTGCACTCCTAGTGAAGTTTCAAAAGCATTTACAAAAACAGCAGTAGCTGTAAAGTGAGTTTTATTAATTTAATTAACTTAATAATGTAGATATCCTCAGTGTGGTACGCACTGATAAATAGGGGAAACTGAGGCAAAGACCAGTGAAGAAATTTGTCAAACAGCAGGAACAAACCCAGAACATCTGACTCATATGCTTGTGCTCATTTGGTTAATGCTCCTTTCACATAAGCCAAATCCTGGTTCTGGTCTCATTGAAGTCGATGGTAAAACATCCATATATGTGAATGCAGCAAAGATTTGAGACTTCAGTCTATCATCTGCACTTTATAGGTTTGTGCCTTTATAATGTGGCAGATATTGCATTCTGTTCTGTGGTTCAGCCAGCTGGACAGTGCTATGTATATTTAGGACACAATGAGAAAAATAAATGGCAATTCAAACAAAACAAAAAACCCTCTTTCTTCCGTATGGAAGATTTTAGTATCTTGAATAGCAAAATTACTCTTCTTCATTTATGGCACTTCCATGGAGAGATCAGTTACTTGTAACCATTAGTGGCAACAAAGGCTGAACTCATTCTCGCAGAGGTTTGCTACAGCAGCCCAGCAGCTCCCCACAGCCACAGGAGACAACAGCTCATGCCCATCTGTTCCACCCACAGGAGACACTGCTGTGCTCAGTTATCTCTTCTGTCACAACACTCTCTTCATGTGAGACACAAAACTCTAATCCTGCCCATTTGGTAGGGTGCTGGCCGAATATCAGTCTGTACCCCTGGGCTCCCGTTGTGCCTCTTTGCTGCATGTTCCACAACCTGCTCTGAGGTTAATCCAGATGTCAGGGGCCAGTGCTCTGTCACATCAGAGGCAACGGTCTGTGTTCAGGGTGGGCTGTTTGCTATCCCTCACTGGAGCAGGGAGCACAGCCTCTCTGCAGGAAGGATTACAGCTGCTCACCCTCCTCCCTGCCCTTTGACATCTGAATATTTATCCCAGAGAACACGACAGCGGCTTTGGCCATCTCCTCTTCAGGGAGCAGAGAGACGGGGAGCTCAGACTCTGGCCATGTTCCCTGAGACCCAGCCTTACTTATGCTTTTGTCAGCCATTGCATGCTGTAAGGCTTTTCTAAACTACCAGCAGGTGGTTACTATTGTAATTGAAAAGAAAACGGCAAGTTAGTTTTAAAGCTCATACAAGCAAAAAGACTGAAGATTTGAAGATCTGGTCCCATCTATGCATCACCCGCAATGGAGGAAAGAAGGAGGAAATGCATATTCTATAAAGCTTGCCTCTTCTCCAGTCCCCTCACTCCATCAGTGAAACACTAATGGTTCAGCCAGGGGTTTGCTGCAAAAGGCTCTACCTTCCCAACAAATGCTCAACTATTTTGTTCCAGCCTATACATCAGTGAGCACCACCACTTGGTTATGGAACATTGAATAAAAAGAGTCTATGGTGAACAAACCCTGATAAGACTGAAAAATCAATGTCTGTTGTAATAATCCTGCTTTGTGATGGTCACTTCCCAAACTTTCCTTTTTAAGGTAGAAATTCTCTGTACCTTGTCCCTCCTCATGGGTGGTTTCTGTCTCTCTTCTTTTGAAAAAGCTCCTTTGAAAAAATCTCCTTAGTCAGTTTTGGGAGGATGAGCAAAGCAGGAGGCTTCCTCCAGTGATAAGAAAGCAATTGTTACGAAGTTGGGAGAAAACAATCATAAACGATACATTTTAAGAAAACTGAACTCTGACACTTGTTAATTAGTTAGCTATAAATTGTCAGATACATTGAATCTATGTCAGTCAGCATCTATGTCAGTTGAATTAGTTCAAAGAGTTAGCTCTATCTGCCATACTCTCAATACTTTTCCGAAGAAGCCAAAAAGATAACTGCTGAACTAGGCATATTCTTCCTGAATAAGGGATGCAGAGGAGGGCTGGCAGGCTGCTGCCACGGAAGACCACGTTTTGAATACTTTGTTTGAAGTCAACACTAGACAAGTCTAAAGGGAATTCTCTCCCTGAAATGGGGGAAGGGGAAGTATATCCTGCATCATAATTTTAATTTTTGCATACATAATTTGCACCATCCTAAACTCTAATCAGCTAAGATTATAATGAGCAGCCTTCAACTCAACCATTTTAGACTCACTCTTCTTGAAATAAATACAACAATCACAACAGCATCACATTTTACTGGTTTGGGCTGTTCCGCACCTCCCAGAGAGAAGGGATGCATCAGCTACTTGCGTGGACGGTCCATTCTAGGCACCTTCTGAAAACTCAAAAGCAAGAGCAGATTCAGTGTAACTACTTGCCTCAAGCAGTCTGGAAAGGACGGGCAGGCAGGGGCAAGACTGCTTTGCCTATAATGGATTAAAATAGAACTGAGAGGGAACAGATCCTTACTGCAGGTGAGACTTGGTCACCAAGAGATCACATCAACAATCTTGTTGTACATGGTGTCTCCTGTTCTTATAGGTGAGGATCCAGTAAGCATATTGGCTAGGTTTAGTCGCAAAATGAAGATGCATACAGACACAACTTTCCCTGTTACCTCTCTGTTCATATATACGGAATACCTGAGGCAACCACAAGCAGCTTCACTTGACTCTAACTATGTCATAACGTGAAGCTGAACATAGTCCATGTTTTATTCAGCCCTTCAAAGGAACCTTGACCTTGCAGGTCAGCAAGGTAGAGCTGGCACAAAGCAAGGGGAGGGAACTTCCACCTCAACTGTTTTCCCACAAAAAGCTCCATTTCATCCCACCGGTTCCCAGATTCTCAGAGTGAGGAGATGCGGGTCAGAATACTCTTCATCTGCCCCAGAATAGATGGTTTCAGTCACTGAACAGTTCAAACTCAAAACAGAATGCCTATGTGCAAACGCCCTTACAAAACACTCCAAATACTCCCAAACCCAAATGACATCAAGAGTTTCTTTAATTATTATATTTTTAAACCTCTGATTTTCTTGTGGTGGGGGCCTCAGAACCATTGGAGACCTTGTGGGGTGGAGGGGTGCCAAAGACAATTGTGGCCTGGGAATATTTGCCAGCTGGACTATGAGATTTATTTTTGGTTCTCAGTTCTTTTCTTTCTGTTCTCCTTGCAGATACTGCTTTCTGGCTCACTGGGATCTGCAAATGTACAGCCCTATGAACTGAAGACCCAGACTGTTCTAGGGTGTCTGTACCCGAAACGGAGAGGGATAGTGCAACAGTGAGCAGCAATTTCATATATCAGGAAGCCTGTCTTTTTGCAAACTGCACTCACTAGCCACAATTCCTATTGAACTTTGAAGACTCAGTTTTGCTCCTGTTTACACCAATTCAGCTTTAACAGCTACTGCTGATTTATATGAGGAACACAGTTTGGAATCTGGGATTCATTTCCTATTCTAAAGAAAGAAAAAAAGAAAAACACACTTTGAATCCAGCTATCTTGCAGGCTTAAGTTCTGTTCCGCATTTTTCCCTTTCAATGCCACAGCCTTCTCTTCTCTTTCTGTCTATTTCCAATTTTCAGATAACTACTGAAATTCAAACTACATGAATATACATCATATAAAACAATCAAAAAGACTGTGTTGGTTCAATATCTTCCTACCTATCCTTCCTACATTAAAGGGAAATCCTCTGGTTTTGTGACACAGCAAAGAACACCTTGCAAGTGTGACTGGAATTCTGCTCAGAAGTGCGTAAGTGCTGCAGGAGTTGGTCCCCAAGGCTGCTGCCCACCATGAAGATGTGCAAGAGTGTCTTGAACTCAATCCCCAGCTGAAGTGCCAGCACAAAGCACCAAGAACCATCTTTTGAAAACAGCTAATAATATGGGGTGTGATGTGCAAGCTGCTGGTAGGTTCAGGAGAAACTGTGGCTGAAGGAGATGAGCTCGTACACAAGCTACCTCACAAGGAACTGAAAATAAACACTCAGCCCTTGTGCTCTCAGAACAAGACATGAGATAGCATAGGAGGACAGCCCGAAAATTCCCATATGCTGCAACTCTTGCAAAAGACGCTCTGTGGCCACTTGGTAATCGATTACCTGCCATGTCCTTTCTTAACTCTCTCATCTTTTCCTCATGAGTCAGCTCCTGCAGTACCCAAGGCAAAATAGATCCACAGTTCAGTTAAGAGATATCTTGTCCTATACACTGGTTTTATCTCTGGTAACCAGAGCTGGCTAACTAGCCAAAAAAACAGATGAGTTTTCACAATCCTGTTAAAGACCAGGAAAGCAAAGACTTGCTGGAAGGCAAAGTCTAGATGAGCATTCCATAGCACAGCATATGCATCTTACCTCCACCCCAATTTTTCCCCAATGACTTTTCAAAGCTTGATCTATTAACAGGACACAGTATGCAAAACACTGGGAACCCATGGTCTTCTTTGGAGACTTTGTCTTATTCTTCATCTAAATTAGGGTGTTCTTCTGTAAACCTTACTGGAAGTGCCTCAGTTTCACAACACTTCAGTCACTCCTTTCAGACAAAATGAAAATACTCTATCATCTGGATATACCAGAAACATCAAATGAGGAACAGCTTGCATGAACAAAAGCAGCAGCATACTACATATGTGCTTGTCCAAATTATTTGGCAAACGACAAGTGTACTAGGAAAGAACAGATCAACAAGAAAAAAAAGTTTTTTCCTCACGAATATTGTTCTTACTAACTTGACTTACTTTGCTAAGAATAATTCGATTGGAACATGATACTCAAACTGTTTAAAACTTCTATTTTTGAGTTCCTCTTCATACAAGGCTTTTGTCAAAATTAATTTTTTTTACTGAATTGGAGGACCAGAATTATACTTCAGCATTGTACTTGTAAGAAGCAAACTTCTCATTTGCTCACTGCTCATCTTGTGTGCCTCCTCTTTGTTTTAGACTTCTTCCCTGGTATTTCTGTCCACTCTGAAATCCTAAAGTGCAACGACAGGATAAGATACCAAATGGATAATCAGGACATAAACAATTACAGCAGAAGTTGCTTGCTAACCTCCTGCCACTCAACAGGAGAACTAAACTCAAAAGAAGGCTTCCCCTCATTTTTCCTTTTCCTCTACTCCATACAGCATCAACATGCATAGCTTGATTTGCAGAAGTTTTTAGCTCATCCATCTGGGTCACATATCCTTGGATGATACCAGAACAGGATTAAATACCCTAGCAAGAATCAGGGGTGTTGCACTGCATGCTTCTTCAGAGCAAAGCACCTGATGGCAAGGCAGGATCCTTAAGCAGGATTTGCACACACAGGCTCCATCAGCAGCCACTACACCCTCTGTATTGTTGCTGCTTAGACAGCAGACTTCCCTACCATCTTCTGGGTCTTTTTGTTTTCCTCCCCGAGATCTGTTGTCAGAGGAAGGGAGTTCAGAGCATCTTTCTCTCTACCAGTGGGTCAGTTTCACTCTGTTGCATTAATGGGAATTGCAGGTGTACTTCAGCTCAAATGTTAATTCCTTCAAACAGGAGAGAAAAGGCTACATGCACTTGGGGAGGAAGAATATACATCCGTTTGTGCAATCTTAGCTTTCAAGGGGAAATGTGCAGTGGAAAAAGAAGGAATGATAGAGGAAATTGAATTAAAATGCAGGAAAAAGAATATTAGTAACAGAAGGGAACTTTTACCTGTGGCGCTGACCAAAATGCTTTCAAGATGCTCAGTGAGGATGCACGGGTGTACAGGAAGGCCAGCAGACTGTCTAAATACGATGCTGAGTTGGAGGGTTCTGGGGAAATTGTCCTATTTCTACAGTCTAAGAGAACTTAGCACCTCAGTCCAGCTCTGACCTTGGGGGGGTCTCTTGTCCCTTGTTTGGGCTGGCAGGAGCTCAGTCCAAAGCCTGGCAGGACAGCCCTTAAGGCATTCTCACAGTATCTCTCTGCTCTCCTGCCAAATGGTCTGGGGCATGTTCAAAGGCACCGCAAGTGAAGAGCACTCTGAACAATGTGGCATGAGTGTGTTCTGGTAAGATTTTCCTAGGTACTGTGTGATAAAGAACATGGGAGGTTGTTTCCACTTACAGACCAAGCTGCTTGCTCAGACCTACAGAACTGACCTCGCCAAGCCCAAACAGACCTCACAAGGGCAGTCACTCCGTACAAGCTGTTGTCTCCAAAGCAGGCTGGCTGGGAACTGCACATCTCCTATTTTTGTTCTCATCTTCTCAGGCTCCTTGCCCCATTCCAGGGCGACTTCCCATTTTGGTCAAGACAATGGTATTTATCATACCACCATAAAGAACATGGGACTAAGAGACCCAGCCTGGCAAATGCCTTTTGGCCCTGACAGAATTATTAATCACCAATGATTTACACCACATGGATCTCAAACAAGCTTCCAATCCTTCTGCCCCTCTAATGATGCTCTTCTATGCCCTCTGAGAGTCTTACCTTTACCTTGGCTCTGGCCCAATCCCTGTTCCCCAAGCTTTTCACCACATGGTCAGCCTTCTCACCCAGCCTGCTCTGCTCTCCACTCTGGTTAGCTGGTATCTCAAGAGGATTGATTAGATCACGTGGAAGGAGCTCTTGTCCCAGCTGGCTCTTCACCCCAGTGTACCTGGCCAGCACCAGTTGTCTCTCTGCCTTGGGTTCCTTTTGAGATCTGTTTTCCTTCATTATGCTTTCATGTCCCACTAAATCCCCATCCCAAATGCTACCAGCCTGCACTGAATTTTCAGAGCCTTTCTGCTGTGCACAGCAGCTCCATTTCCAGGTATCTTACCAGTACCTTGTACAGTGGCATTAAAACATCCCTATCTCCACAGGTCACTTGCCTAATACATGTGGGCTGCATTTGTACTGGTAGAGTATTGCTCCCCTACGACCACCGATGTTTGAACATCCAAGGCTGCACCACTGATGTTTCAGTTTGTTTAAAAAATGAGAAATTGCTAAAACCCCAACCACACATAACTGACTGTATAAAAATTATTTTCCTACCCCTTCTTCACTTCTTCCCATGAGTTCACTGGGGGCGGCAAGGTTTCTGATATGGACACCAGCCCTTTCAACAAAACTTGGCAGGTTTCACACCACTTATTTCTCTTAGGCCAGCACAAGGCTTCATGACATCAGTAGCTTCCACCCATACCAATGAGATGAGGAAAATAATTTCTTCTGTTAGCAATGACCTTCCAAGCTGGTGTGCTTGCAAAGCATACTAAGTGCTAAGAGTCTTTCTTTACTTCATTGATTTTCCCAAATCATTG
Organism: Caloenas nicobarica; assembly: GCF_036013445.1. Classification (NCBI taxonomy): domain Eukaryota; kingdom Metazoa; phylum Chordata; class Aves; order Columbiformes; family Columbidae; genus Caloenas; species Caloenas nicobarica. The sequence goes on from NC_088252.1 coordinate 22,302,041, forward strand.
TCAGGATTTCTGGTAATAGGTTCATTAGTCTCACAACAAGGAGATGATGAACATATCCACTGAGAAGAATCCATGACGAACTGCAAAGAACTCAGAGGACATGAGAGTGGTGTGATTTAAATGACAGATCAGCTTGCGGCACAGGTGTGCTGCACAGCATTCCTCTCCCCTCTGCATTGTTATAAATTGGGATGCAATTAGGATTACTTTGATCTGACATAACTGACCAGCCCCCAGCCTGATCATGGACACTGGCCATTTCTGGACTCCGTGCACAGAATTCATTCTTGAAGATCACACTGTTTTATCCCTTAGCTCTCCGTAGTTCAGCTCACCACATGCTGTTGACTTTCACCTAAACAAGCTCAGTTACTTCTATTGTCCACACTCATCTCTGCTGATCAGTATCATCTTTAGCACCACTCATTCATATCAGAGAGAAAAATGTTCTAAGACGTAGAGGTGATGTCCACGTGGGGCTAACGCAGTCCCACAGTAGATGCCCCTGCATCTGGAATAACACATCAGTGCTCTGTTCTACTTGGGCAATTTAGTACTGCTGAAAGACATGGAGAAGGAGCCAAATGCAGGGCCAGGCTCGCATGTGGAGCTACAGGCTCCATGGGACACTGTGCTGTGCGATACAGGTACAAGGGTTTGTTCAGAGCTGGCTCAAGTCTCTCTAACCTGGCGCTGCTCCACATGGTATACACTGGCCCATCCAGGTTCTCCGTGGTATCCTCCAATACTGCGGGTGTTTTAATAGGGAAGTTTTATGGGAATGATCTGTTTTGTCCTGAATTCTCTATATGGCTAAGTTGTTTCTCTCTTTGTCTTTCTGGGCGATCACCATGAAATGGATAAAAAGGCAACTGAAAACTCACCAGCCTTTGCATTATCTGAAGTCACTATTTTATAATTTTTGTCAACTCTATGTCATTCCCAGCACACATAAGTGGCTATAGTAGCAGAAAAGACATGTCTCTTGATCAAGACACCTGCTTATAATGCAAAACAGTAAAAACACATGTTCATAGAAATTATGTCTTACATTCTCAAGTAAAGAGAGGAAACTTTGACTACAGTTTACTGTCAACAAAAAACCAATAAAAATAGTATCGCAATAACAATTGCTCATACAATTGTATTGTAACCTCTTTAAGACCTAGATTGTTTAAAACTAGGAATTCATATGGCACCAACCACATTTAACCATGTTTTATTTCTTGCATATTTCACGTTTCACTCACCCATTTCTACATCCTACTGGAATATTTCAAAAGTATTATTTATCCATTTCTTGTATGTGATACTAGCAAATGCAAATCACAACAAACTCCACTGCTTATCTTAAAATCCAGAAGAGACCGGAGTATGGCTGGAGAAAGAGGCCCCGAGTTCAGGGGATTCAGCTAGACCATCTGTGCTGTTCTCTTCCCATGGTCATGTTTAATGCTTTTCTGAAACTACACCTGCATGCCAAACTGGACAGATTCACATCCTCATGACTGGAGAGAAGCACAGTTTTAACACTCTCATGCAATCTTCTCTGGCTTGCTTTTGCTATTTGTAGTATCACTAAGGAAACAAAACGTAAGACTGGTGATCTCTATTCAACATGTGCCTTCCCCAGACGTGATCTCAGCTAATTTATGTATCACTTAACTCCAGTCCCTTCTTTCCTATACAAATACCCATGAAATAGGTTAAACTGGAAGGTAAGCAGTGATAGCTGTGACTCTGAGTAGCTTTTTATGTCCAGTACAAAAAGGGCTACAGTGACCTCTAATGGCAGCCTGCCAAGCCTTTGGAACTACAGTACCTGCAATGGTAAGCAAAGTGCATGGTATATTTGCTATAAAAACAATGAATCACACCTAGCACTCACTGGAAGGTCTCACAGCACTTTAAAACGGTGGGATGCAATTATCCAGCAGACATGGAGGCAGAGGGATATGATGTGACTCACCTAAGATCAACCACCTGGTCTGGAACAGCCACCAAGGATGCAGCTCAGGGCTGCTGAGTCCCAATCCAAGGCCTTCTCCAAGTGAACCTGACAATAAGACAGCCTAGGCTAGATATGAATACCGCCAATTCTGTCTTAAATCCATGTTCTGCTCTACCTTTCCATGGCAGCTGGCACTCTCTCTTCAACTCATTCACCTTCATTTCTGAATAATATTATCACTGTGTGCCAGTGCTTGGTGTTGGTTAGTGTCTGTGGAAAGGCAGAGGTTTTGTTACCAAAAATCCAGAGAAAAACAAAAAAAACCCAAAAACCCACATACACACAAACCCACAAACAACAAACAAACAACACACAAAAACTCCACACAACCACTTTTACTTTTGATCTGAATTCTTCCAGGAGTAACTCTGTCCCGCCTCTTAGCCTATGAGTTGACAAGGATTTTGGGTAAATTTTTCATGGCAATATCAACAGATCACAATTAACAGTTCTCTGATCTTGACTTTTTATGCACTTATCCTCACAATTCAGCTGTTTGTTAGGGATATGTGACCTTAACAAATTTAGAGGTGGGAAACTGAGGGAAGGATTCACACTCAACGACAAGCTCCATGATCACCTGCGGAGATACAAGTTCACTCGTACTCTGGATGCGGATTAAAGTTCACCTGATTCACATAGGCAAAGAAACACAAGGCATGCAGGGCAAAACTTTGGTTTATGTTCAGACAGAGAGACCAGAGGCACGAGTAAGCTACCATGCACCAGCTGATTTGCGCGAGACATCTCTGAAGGCTCTCAGCAAATGGAAAGTAGTAAGACTGAGCTTAGTATGCAATAAAGGAAGTTTCACTAAGGCAGCATGACCTTCCATGATGAGAGAGCTGAGCACCTGCATTGAGACAATTACCATGACTCAGATGACATGCCACAGCAACGCAAGCATTGATCCAAATCCAAGTATTTTTCTTATCGTCACAAAAGAAGCTCAGAGCACAACGTGCAGAACTTAAGTTTTCCAGAACCTCAATTACTAAGCCTGCATTCACTTCCTTCACTTGATAATGAAAAATAACATTCAGTTGCATCTTTTTATCAGAAAACCAGTATTTCTCTAGTTGCTCCAACATGGCGGGTTTTAAAGTTTCATTCTTTTAAACAGCTTCTGAAAGGATCAAATCTATACTAATACAGATTTGCAATAACGAAGCTTGGAAAGGATGCCTTTTAGAAATTAACTTGACAAAAAAAATTCAGCTATGTATAACTAAATCCCCTGTTTTTCACTGCAGTTTCTTGGACTTTGGAAGTAAACATATTGTAGGCCATGGTGTACAGACTAGACAAGACTTCAATCTAGTAATTCCTATGCAAGACACAACTTCTTGTCATAGGATTTTCCATCATACCAAAGCACTTGTGCAATGTCTTGAATGGGAAATATAGAAGAGCTTCAGACAACTGAGAATCATTATTACATGTTGCAGTATAAAGCTGTTCTGCCTAGGTAAGTAATCAGTTGGAAGAAAGCAAGCCTGAGATTTCTGGTGACATTTGGGTTCATAATGCTTATTCCATAGCATGTGCACATCTAAGCAGGGCTCAGACTCACAGTCTCCTGTGTCAAACACTAAGAGAACTGTGATTTATATCAGTCAGAAGTCAGATGCTTTCATCACAACACAAAGCTGTGTGAGGCAATAAATTGTCTGATGCCAGGAATTGTCTAGTACCAGTATATAGAGCATATGCTAAATGGTATGATACACCTCATTATTTACGTATATTCCTTAGTGTTTGCAGGAACTTAACACCCAAGAGCTCCCTGTGAAATCCATCCTTACTACACACAGTGTGCCTGCCCTTCGTATGAGTCAATTCCCTGGTCAAAGGTGAATTTTAGACAAGGTTTTCTCAACCAAAATACAGCCATCACTGTTGAATCTTCCAGAAATCCAAACCTGCAAGTTTCCACAGATATCGCAGAAAGTAAACAGAATGATGGTAGCAATTCCAGCAGTTGCCAGTTCAATATCCGTCCATACTGCTCTCCAGTCTGCTCTAGCCCAGCAAACAGGCACACAGGGCAGTCTGGTTTGAGACAGACCTCAGGCTTTGCTAGGAAGGTGCAGCAATCCTGACAAATTAACATTCTTCAGGCCACATCAGAAACATGCTTTAGTTAAAGACTCAAACTTACTTTGAGCATACAAAAACGGGCAGGTCTTGTAGTAAACTTAGCCTGAGCAGGCAGTGAGTGGCTGGCAGGACAGGGTGGAGTTAGTGCAAGTTTCTACAGAATACGTGTCTGTTGATATAGGTTTCTGTGTGCCTACGTATGGCATAACTTAATTCCCAGAAAGCTCTGCCACACAGTTTCAGGTAGTGAACCCCTACATTGCTGAGAAAGGACCTGTGACAACAAAAGCCCAGGAAGATTAGCTCTACAGAAATGGGACAAGCAACTTTAGTTCAATAGCAACACCAGGGAATGGGGCAACTTGGACAAGTATGCATCAAAATTCCACTTAGCACTGCATGCCCAGAGCAGCTAGTGCACAAAATCAGGTGGCCACATAGTGAAAGACAACACACAGAGAAGCTTACCTTTTGGTTTCAGGCGTGCTCTAACTGCAGAGATCCTCCACAATGCAACACCTGCCCAGTTGACATGAACACTTTCAGGTATTCTGCCCAAGACACTTGGGTACAAATTATAGGACACAGCCTGAAAAAAACAAAGAACCCCTAGGCATCAAAGGTGAAAGCTGATTTCTCTCTGTCTCTCTTGTTACAGACAACTCCACGCAATTTCTCCCACATCTTGTTCTTGGTCTGGCTGACACTTGCATCACTTGGCACGTACCTTAAGCCAAAGCAGTGCATCAAATTTGTATTCTTCAATGGCTATCAATAGGCTTTTTCACAACAGTGACATTGAATAGATGCCCTCAATAGCTTCTGGTTTACGTGTGAGTTGATGACACTATGACACTTTCAGGCGGTATTAAATACCTCATAGAACTGGACCAATAGCCAGGGCACAGATCTGGCACATGGAAAATAATAAGTGGAATATCTCCTTGTTACCACAGCAACTTGAAAAACACAAGTGAAAACAGTGCATATCCCCACAGAATTACTGAGAATGAACAGACATACACTTTTGAAATATTGAAACAAATACTATAGTGATGCTTCGGAATTGCAGAATAAATCCTACTTCATGCAGACGTGAATGTCAGAAAGCCAGATGTTGTCTATTGATACAGAAACTTCCTATAATCCCCTAAAATCTGTTGGATAACATGCAGGGAACTGATTGTACCAAAGCTTAAAGGAACAAAACCAGCACACACAGTTACACAACTAAACATGGGGAAATACTGATTGCATTACGCAACTTATTCTTAATCAAGCCTTTGCACGTTTTAAAATAGGCATATTAACTTACTTTCATGGATTGTGTGATAGAGACCTCACCCTACTGTCTTAGCAGGCTTGATTCAGAGATCATTCAAGTCAAGAGAAAAAACTCCATTAACTCTGGTGAGCTTCGGCTCAAGGCTTCAGGCAAGACCATGGTTGACCCAAGGGAGCCAATGAATCACTTCTAGCTTAAGTAAAAGGAGGCTCAAAGACAGTAGTTTGATAATCTCTTTGACTGCACTTTTAATGATTCAGACTTAAAGGACATTACTCTTGGTGAAAGACCAGGGTTTTGCAGACATTACACAAACCCACCTAGGACCCAGCAGGTTTTCTGGTGTTGATATCTGTTTTTTACGATATTTCAGAAGTAATTTGTTTATGTATAAAATGAGCTCTCCTCAAATAAAAATGCTTTTTATGCCTATTGAAACTTTATGATTAAACAAATATTCCTGGCTAGTATTGTGGACCTCCCTCCGATACCTGCCATGGGAAACCAAGCATCTAGACTCTTAATTAAGAATGCTTTTTGGCTTTCCCTTCAGTCTTGTAGTACCAGCCCTAATCCATGGAATTTAGCAACAATCAGAAAAGACTATTTAATAAGGAAGCATATTCCTCAGTTTCAAAATAAAATAAGGATAATTACTTATAGAGAAAACCTCTTAAAACTAGAGGTGTATTTTATTAATATTGACACAGTATCAGATTAGATTTTTCTGCATTATAGAGGTACTACAAGAAAATACCTGAAGACTATAAAGAATAGGTTAAGTTCATACAGCTCCATATTATTATGTATGAAACAATAAGCTCCTAATCTCTCGGTGCAAAGATGTTATTATCCACATTCCAAATGTATATCCGTCCTTATTCACATTACTAGAGTTTGCATGAAGATAGAAAAGGCTTTGTAATATAATACCAAGACAGAAAGGTAGTTGAGTGTCTGACACAAAAAATCTGAATAGAATATGCACTCCAGGAAGTTCATCACAGTAACTGCAAAGCAGAAACTATAACTCTTGGAGATAAAAAACCTAATCATAGTAAAAAAATACAATAAGAACAAGAATGCCTATGGTCAGAACCAAAGTGACAATGGATAGTGCAAGACCCTGTCCAGTCTTGCTGAGCTATAGCCTTCTTGTGTTGTCTCCACCCAGCGATGAAGCCAACTTTATATTCTGGATCAATCAGATACTACAGCAATAATGAATTTAGTATACCAAAAATTCTCCACTAAGACTGATTTTTATGTCACAGTCAGGGTGGGGACACATTCAATAGGGAAGATGGAGCTGAACCATTATCCAAAACTTGAACCAAATCTGCAGGAGTTCATGGACTGTTCATTAATATTTTCTTCCCTAATGGCTAAAATTGCTGTTTGTATTTCACTGAATTCAGGTATTATTGTTGCTAAAGATAGATGTTACCCAAATATGAATAATATCAAGCTGTAAAGAAGTTTGTAGCAGTAGAATTCTTAAAACTGTGGCTATCCCCAGTGATCGAAAGGAGGAGACTCAAATAAGCATAAAAAATTAATTATGGTAAATAACCTATGGTGGGTTCAGTTTACAAGGTGAAAACCCAGTTTTTCAAGACAATCCATTTATGAACTGTTTCATGGTAATGGTAAGAGAACCTGAGGGCACAGCATCAATGTGCTTATCACTATTTGTCTTGGTTTCACAGAATCTAAGATTAAAGAAGGGCCATGAGGAATCTTTGGAGGTCAACCCCATCCAGACAAATGCCTCTAGTGCTGCAGATCCCAGACTCTTCTTGGTTAATCCACACCTGGCCTTTGCTGCCTTTCTGTAAGAAATCTTCGCTGGGAATTGCAGTTAGACACAAGACAGGTAATTGCACATACTCTTTCGTGTTTCACACTGGTGAATCCACTCCAGCCTCCCCAGATCCTTCCCAGAGGCTGACAAAAGAGGACAGAGATCCCTGCATTATGGGAAGTGAACCACTGAGACATCAAGATGCCCAAAAGCAAACACAGTCTGCAGCAGAGCCAGAGAGACAGTCATTGGCACTAAGTGTTGTCAGGCGCATATTGAAAAACTGCAGTTGTGTTTCCCGCTGGAGAGCTTCTGATCATAAACCAGTGATCTAAGAGGAACATAAATGCCACATGGTGTTAACAAGGTCTGTTCCCCTTATAAACACACATTTATCTAATCACCTTCACTCTCAGACCTAGATTTTTTTCACTGTAAGTCATTAACATGTCATAAGAATTACCCGAACCGATGCCAAAGAGTGTTGCTTGTGTTTGGTTTGAACAGCTCAAGGCTTTGCCTCGCCTTTTTTTTTTTTTTAAATATTCTTTATCTAGGAGCTTTTGCCTTAGACTTAGCAGTTCAGTAAGAAAATACACTCAAAAGAGTTTCCTCTAAGATATGAAATTAAAGTCCTTTTAAATTTAAATATAGGCATTCTTTAAGCAAAATAGCCAAGAAAAAAATAAAATCTTTTGTTTGTTTTTGTCATAGATGAAAAGTGTGGTGACAGTCACACATCTCAGGGGAGTAACTCTGAGACAGGTCTTGTTTTCTGCAGAAATGTCTGTGCTGGGAATGGGGAGTGCCCAGTACAAAACATCTTTTTTCCACCTGCATGGGAAGAAACTCAAGTTCCACTCCAGACTTCTAACAAGACTCCACTTGTTCCCACTGGTGTTGAAGAAAGTTCTGAGCCTCCAAGATACTGACCGTGCTGCATCCAGGGATCTTGGGAGCACAGCATCAGCCCCACCTCAGATCATCAGAGCTTCCTCACCAGCACAGATCTGTCAGTAAAGCTCACTGCCATGAGTTAACCCAAGAGTGTGACAGCATGGGAAATGCTCAACACATCAGTCTCTCTTTCAGCAAAACAAAAATAAAGCAGACAGAGAACAAGAAGGGACTGCTGTGACCAACAGAAAGTTCAAGTCAGCACAACAGGCACAAGGAGCAGCTTCGTGCAAGGGAGAATAACAGAGTTTTTCCAAAAACAGTGATAAGTGAGCAGTCCCTGGAGCCAGACCCAGCCAAGCCACAGTCTCAAAGTGAAGCCCCTTGAGTCTCAAAGTGAAGTCCCTTGAACTCCTTGCTAAGAAAGAGGATGTCAAACTTTGGGCTTCACATCACAAGAATAAGACCAGGTAACTGGTCACAGATCAGCTCAGGCCAGTACTAACTCCAGCTCCTGAGCTCCACCATACAGTGCAGAAACGTGCAAACTGAAGAAAGGGACTCAGTGAACACAGTAAAGGGACTCGGAGCCAACAGTTGAATCAACAGAGCTGTAGCCAAATGCAGCCAGAGGAAAGCACGCAGTGTTTTACATCCATAGATCTCACAATGTTTTGCAAACGTTCATGAAGTCTCCATGCCGCTGGGATCCCCACTTGCAGATACTCATTCCCTATGAAATTCAGGGGTAAGGAATCTGCTGTGGGTGGTGCAAAAAAAAAAAAAAAAATATTGCAAGGAGAACGCAGGAGATAAAACAGCAGTTCAGCTCTGTGCTGACCAGACACATTGACACATTTTACCTTTCATCATATCATGGAGCAGAATGCAGCTTTCTGTCAGTCTGGAAAAGGATGCAAGAAGTGTTTCCAGTGCCCCTGCTGTCTTGAGACAAGTGAATGCAAAGAGCTGGCAGATGCAACCTGCATCAGGCATTAGGCAGGTGTAGTTAATAGCGAAAAAACATCCCCCCGTGTGGAGACAGGCCTGAGCATGCTCCTTCCCGAGAAGAAGCCAAAAACAGCCTTCAAGTATTTTGGGAACAGTTAACAGAGTTTGTTTCAATTTTTTTTTTTTCCCTGGCTTATCTTCTTTTAAACTGTAAACTTGTGAAGCAAGAACCAAATAAGGTCCAACTGAGCAACTCAGTTTACTGGGGGGATATAGCACCCAACATATAAGGTCATGCCACACAACAGCTCATTTGTATTCTAGACGAAATGATACTATGAACTAAGCGACGATTATCCAGTAATTTAGAATAAAATACAGAGAGACGTAGTTGTCACCTAACCAGGTGCTAAAGCGACAGGAAAAAAAGAGACTGTAGTGATGCAACTGAAAAAAAATGCTAATGTATGAAAAGCTGAAAACCTGTAGGTTAGGGGGAAATGCCCCTAAACATGCCTTTCATCCCACATTAGATTAAATAGCAACAGAATTGTCATTTTTTCTTTTATGATGCTGTCATTGAAAAAGCTTGTGGATTAAAGGGAAACTGACTAGTCAAATTTTGGAAACAAAATTAGGTTGAGGCAAGTAGACCACAGAGATGGCAAATAGTCAGTGAGGCTTAAAGAAATAAAAAGCAGAGTTTTAGTAATACAGATTCAGGATGTTAATATAGATACATATCTCCAAACTAATATATATAATGATTTTTTATGTTGACAGCATCTGCTTAAATTCATGGCTGTTAGCCAAAGGTTTGGAGAAGCATTATTTAGCCCTGTAAGTCACTATTATGGAAAAAAACCACACTTTTGGGTTATTTGGTGTACCTGAGAGCACAGATGCAATTTTTGCAAGGCTGGCTCTGTCTTTCTGATTAACTCTGCTCCATTCAATGCAGAGTCAGTACCTGCCAGTGCCAGCCTTCCTTCATTTTGGTCAAATCCCTCTCAGAGTTGATGTTTGCAAGCAGCAAATTCTCATCTTGCTGCTCCTCCCTTAAAGCATTTGTTTCCTCTGCCTTCACCCATGAGCAAAAGGGGAAACCTAAACCTTTCAGCTGCCTTAATCTTGCTGATCTGGTGAAGTGCTCCATCGCTCTCAAGCATTAGCAGATCTAATGAGCAAAGCAATGCCAGCACTTGGGTGTGATAATAACCCTTTCCACATAAACATTTTCCAAGACTGATCTTTCCATTAGGTTCTTGCTACCTTTGGCGTGAATTGTTCCGACTTACAGGACATGAAATCTGAAGCACGCTGCCTCTTAAGGAAGAAGATTTTGCATACAATACAAAGTATTATTGTTGCGAAGTGGTGGTGTCTGGCCGTGTGTGCACCATTTCCTTCTGCCAGGCTGTAGCAGGAGCATCCAGCAAGGAGCAATATATCAGAGATCCCAAAGTAGAAAAGAGAAACATCCAAGCTATCTAGACACATCTAAAGAACCTGCATTTTACTCTTGCCATTCCTTTGAAGTTCTAGGTGTTATATCTGTGCACACCGAAGTGCAGAAGCAAAGGTACCTTCTGGAGCCTGAGTAGCAGCTTTGAGAGGAAGATCATGCAGGACTGTCCCAGCTTTCTGCAGGGTGTGACAGGGTGGTGATGTGGGAACTCTGAAGTGCACCCCTGCTATCTGGGTATGGCAGGGAAGGCGTTGCAAGCAAACCTGAGAGCATGAGGGCAAATAATTTTGTTGTGCTGGCACCTTGTGGTAGGGACAGCAGGACTTGCCAGATCTGATCAGTACAATGGGTAATTTCAACCACGACTGGCAGGCTGGGTTGGGGGCCTCCATTGTGGACAATGAATCACTAACCAGCCCAGAGATATTTCCTTCCATTAGTCAGAGGGAAAGCCTCAAAAGCAAGAGTTTAGTCCCCTTCTGGTTTTCATTTTCTCTTTGTGGTTAGCCTTGAAAAAACCTCATAAACATTTAGCGTGTCTACCGTGTAATTCTGTTTGCCTGCACATACAGAAGCTGTAGGGAGCAAACGCTATCACTCACAACAACAGACCTTAAATCAAAGAAACAGTCCTTTCTTTGCAATAAAGACATAATTCTTTTCTCTGCTGACAGTTTTCAAGTCCTTATAAATTAGAAATCAATCATAAAACCCCAAAACAGAACAGAAAAATATATGTTTGCTAAACTGTGTGTGTTTATATAGGCAGAATCAATACAGAGTGAAAACAAATCTTCCCACAATTAATTAATTCTAGATGTTTTCCAGTTTTTAACAATGCCCCAAATCCTCCTGCAGCCGGTCCAGTCATGCAGTGGAAGGCTCCTGGAACTACATCAGCCTATTTCTGGTCACTTTACACATTTTGAGACTGATACTCTCTGAGATTATTAAGATGCTGCTATTTCTAAGTCGCCTACAGGTCTAACACCAGCCTAACAGCCTGCCATTCGAAAGATCTGTCCTTAAGCCCATTACCAGCCAAACGTCCAGGACATGGTTTCCCTTGGCTTAATACCCTTTCTCATTTCCAGAACTTCTCTTCCTCCATCATGAAGCCTAAATAATACATGACAGTTCACATTATGCTGCCTTTGTATGACAGTCCTGAGATGATTTGTCAAAGAGCTGCAACTGCCTTTGCACAGCAGGTTCTTAATGAGCTTTAGGAAGGGCTTTATAACCTCTCCGAATCAATCTGAGCCCTTATAAACACTCTTCGGTGGCCTGCTTTTCAAATAAATGCTAGTGTTTTTTGGCTAGGAAGGTATGAGGCTGTGTTCGTTATTTAAGCAGAGAGGAGGCACAAAAATCACTGCCCCAGCCTGAGCCGGCAGCTACGCTTCCCAAAAAGAGCCCCAGGCAAACTCTGAAGCCTGGTACACAGGGCTCTGTATGGTACAGAAGCCTGAACAAGGACAGACCCAGTGCACGAGCTCACAAAGGGATGTCACCAGGCCAAGATGTTGCTGTTATCTGCAGTTTCTAATGAAGATGTGCTGTGTATGCATGGGTTGCAGAATATCCCGAGGTTCTGCGGTGAGGTGCTGGCGCAGGAGGCGTGTAATGAGACACAGAACAGCTTGTTCTAGAGTCCTGGTTTGTGTCCATTGCATCTCGTTAGGGGCCTGGTGAAACTACTGCTTTATTGACGTCAATGGCAAAACTCCTGCTATTGTTAGCCTGAGCCAGGATTGCTCCACAAGCATTTCTGGCACATGAGAAAGACTTAATAACCACACAGGTGGGTCTTCCCTCTGATTTGCAGCAGACAGCTCACTGTCATACCCAGCGTGACATAACCCTTTGCTAACTCCTGCACGTGTGAGAGGCTGTGGTGTGAGGTTAAACTACACGATGGTGCAGAGAGGACAGACCCTGCTGTTGTGGGGATGGCATTCTCTAGTGCTAGTTAGGGCAGAAATGTGAAAAAAGTCCAGTGCCTGCTAAAAGGAGGGGAAAAAAAAAATTTAAAAAAAAAAATCACACCAAAAGCAGCTTAGTTGACTGAACATTAAATGAGCATCAGAATATCACTAAGCATGTGGGAAAGATTTTATTTAAAAAAAAAATATATACAAACAATATTAACAAAAGCCACGCCACAAACACACAAAGCCAAAGTGTATTCTTTGTGTTTTATGCACTTAGAAGAACTAGCATTAGAATGCAAACATTTCCCCTATAAATGAGCTGCCCCCCCCATCTCTGCTGAGCAATGCTAACCTTCTAAAGCACCTAAGGGCGTATGTGCTTTCATCTGATTCTAGGCACTCCTGCAAACGTCAAGAACATAGATGCCAGTAAATGAACCTGTGTGGTCCTACGCTGTTCAGTGCTGCACTGCTGTTTTCCCAGGGGAAAATTAACTGATTCCTGGCCAGATAAGTAATACTGAACCTAAATACTCATGCTTTACTATTTTAGGTCTTGGCTTACTGAAAGAGCACTACTAAAAAAAACAGCTAACCAGCCAACGAAACCTCAACAACAAACAAACCAACCACACACCACCACCACTATTAGGCCAAGTTGCTCTTCTTTCTGTAGCAAGCGGCACAGTGATGCTACACAGAAACTGAGACATGGAGCCGAGATGTTTGAGGCAAGACAGTTTCCACCACCACAAGCAAAGCAGAAGCGTGTCAGTAGAGGCACACCAGGGCATATTTGCCCTTGCACAGCACTGTGACAGCGTGACAGTTCTTTCAGATTTTGGCTGCATCTCCACACATCACTGGGCACATGCTGGTTTGGGTGGCTGAAGATGCTAACCTGGGTGTTTCTGTTCTGCAAGCTAAGGTAGAGTGTAGACCACTTTTGAAAGTGAGACTGACAAACCAAAACCACCAAGCAATTTTGAAGACAAACCTGTTGTAATATTAACAGCATATGTCCGCTGCTATGTGTCAAAATCAAAGGTCTCAATCAGAAAGCAACATGAATGCTAACACCCATTTGCAATACTTGACCAGGCTTATAGTAAGTGACTGTAACGACCTGAATATATAATGATTACAGCAACAGAGAACAACGGCTGCAATAAAGCATCTGCACCCAGTCCCAGTGCTGATACTGGAGATGGGCAGAGACAAAGTCTTAATTACCATGCTAGATTAGAAGGTCTGCAGGTGCCTAACTTGCCAAGAAAATATTATGCTTTGTGTTACTGAAACTGATAAAAGTGACACACATTAAAATAGCCTGTTCCATGCAGAGAAAAGGCCAAGTTACTCACAGCTATAACTACTATTCCATTCTGGAGCAGGCTGCCTAGAAGGGCAGCAGGAAAATAGGGCTGGATATTTAACCAGTCCCTAGTTTTTATTGTATTTACAAGATAAAACATCCAAAATGTTGCTTACAGTGTTAAATCCATAGTGTCCTTCCCACAGCTCTAACGCTGGCTGTTGCTCTGCCTTAATGCACAATAGATATATGCTCCTGCCTCAGTTTCCCTCATGTCAGATGGATACTAATAATGAAACCTGTTATAGACAAGAGTGTATATATTAAGTTATTGCCTGATTTTTGTGCAGGATTTTGCACTATGTATAGCGGTTGCATCTGAAATTGGTCCCCAAAACAAACCTGTAAGTTTATGCTGCATTTGATTCCTCAGTGCCTGGAATTTTGCTTTAGCAGTTATATGGATACAAAATGAGGACAAGTCAAGGACATAGTTTGGGAAAGGGTATAAAACTCTGGTAAAGTTTGATCCATAATTTACATAACTGCAAAACTAACTAATGTTAAATGTAAAGCAAAATGATCCCTGAAGTATGTTTTTCCTATGGAAGATACATAACAATGATTCAAGTTTGAGTACCAATCCCATTTTACATAATTTAAACCTACATTTACCCTAGGCAGCTCTCAGCAGACAGACAAGCAATCAAAGCCACATAGGATGCTCTCTCCACCCTTTTCACACACACATACTCTTTACCATGAAACTGCACAGCAAATTTCACCCCCTGGTTTTCCACTTTCAGAGTTATAATCTGAGATCACTTTAGAAAAATATACAGAGGAATTAAACTCTAGACTTGGTGGGCTGCTCCAGGAATACTTCTTTCCTGACAGCTTCCTGTGAAGTAATCGAAAACCCAGGATAACTGTGTCTTGTATTGTCACCCTAAGATGTGCCAGATTTAAGTGTTACTACACATGGTCCCATTGGCTGGGGGATGGTGAGTCCTGGGGCTCTTAATTTGGATTCTGATGGGCAGGCACACCTGAACTTGTTTGCTAGCAGCAAAGTCTCTACAACCTCTTTGGGTTTACATGGCTCCTGCCCTCCTGATTCCCAAATGACATCAAATGGAAATAGAGACCTCAGTACTCTGCTGCCAGTGAAGAGTAAGCCCCAGGAGGAGCACAGCAAGGGCAATTGTCTGGGGCCGGGCAGAGCAGCAGGAGTCTTCCCCCTTCCGTCAGACAGTTCTCCCATTAAACAGATATCTTATTCCACTGCAGCTTTGCCATTCTCAGAGAGCCCTGGTGATGTGTTAAAAAGTAGTCAAAAGTAATTTAAACGAACAGGCAAAAATTAATGCAATAAGCATGCTTGATAGATAGCACACTGAGGTGAGAACAGCAGGAAACAGTGCTTATACCAGCTAGACTTCCAGCTTCCAAATTCATTTATTCTGCCACACTAGATTAAACAATTACATTTTGTAGCACTTCATCAAGAAGGCTTCAGTTTTCCACAATTGTTACCGTGTCCACTAGCACTCACATGTGGTATTTCAGTCATTTCTGTTGATACTTAATGATCCAGCATCACACAGGCTGCTTCCAGGAAACGTGTTTCTGTCTCTCTAACTGTGCACAAATTAAAATGGAGTCCCAGAACAAAAGAAACATGATCTGTGAGGAAACTCAGATCCGGATTTTGGATTTGGGTCCAAACATCACATCTGGTTTAAAAAAAAAAGTAAAATTAAACTGATCATGCACACATTACACACGCAGAGATATGCACTCCCCCAGGGTTCCACACCAGTGGCTAGAATGTGTTTTACCTTTACCCAATAGACTTCCTGGATAACACATTTTCTGCTAATTTCTTTCTTTAGTCACAACGTTTTCAAATAAAATGGGATGTGTGTTACTGGGGGAAACAGGAAAAAGCCATGGGAGACTTTAAACACTCTAGAAAGGACTTCCCTGTGCAGCTGGGGTCCACAGCTGTGCCTTCCCAGCTCTTGAAGGGGTTTCTTCCCCCAGGACTGCCAGGCTTGATCATTCCTCCTAAGGCCACGTAATATATTAAAAAAAAAAAAAAAAAAATGTCTCTGGAAACCTCCTCGCTGCTGGAAATGACCCCGGGATGCGGCCGTGGGGGCTCTGTGCGGGGCGACCCCGGGCGGTGCCGCAAGATGGGGCTCTCGGCGCGCCGAGCGGGAGCCGCGGCGGGAGCGCGGAGCCTTCGCAGGGGACACACGGATGCTGGCGACAAGACAGAGCAGCCCTGAGGCACACATCCCGTGCATGCAGGCAGACTACCCTGAGCACCTAGAGAATTGCCCGAGGAAGCAAAGAGGAGGCATTGCTTTCCGCACGCCAACTGCAAGGTCTCGCTGCCCAGGAAATAAGAGTCCAGGGTCAGAGCTGCAGCTGGGGGACCGGCAAATGCCGGTTTTACTGCTGAAGTTGTAACCTGGAAGAAAAGATTCACCTATGAGAGGGAGATGGGAGCTGGCTACTCATGCTGAGACCTTCCAGCTGACTCCCCTGCAGAAGACAGGATGTTGAGCAGCTGCCTGCAAGCAGAGGTGTCTGTGTGCTTCAGTCAGTGAGCCACAGCATGAAGTGGAGGATGAAGCTTGCCTGGGTGTGTTTTGAAACAAAGAGGTTCTCACATTAGAAACAGAAGAGCACATTCACCAGCTCTGGACCCTGGAGACAGAACCTCTGGCTGGGTCAGCCACAGCAGAGAGAGACAGGACATGAGACCTGCTTGGCCAAGGGGAACTGTGGCCCCTGCCAGGCTGGGGCTCTGCAGCGATGCATGCCAGGTAAAGCAGTCCTATCTAAAAGCTGCTTTTTGCATATAAGAGGGAGCAGGATATATAAATAAATAATGCTCTTTTCTATTTTAAAAGGACTTGGAATAGCTGGAAAGATACATAAAGTGGAAAAATAAAACACTGGTAGATCCAGAAGGTTACAGATGCACTTTCTTTGGGTGTCAAGAGGGGCTTGTGTAGACAACAACTCCTCAGTTGTTCTGCAAAAAAAGAAGCATGAGTAAAATGCATGGTAAGTAGTTCCACTCCACAAGAGATGCAAGACCAGAGGAGATGTCTCCTGGCTCTTAAACAGGCTCCTGCAGCACAGGCAGGGCCACAACAAGCTGCCCCCTCGTAAAGCAGCCCCAAACTCCCTCCAAAGTCTGCTGTGGATAGCACCCTGCAACATGCCTTCTTCTGATGGCACCACTGGCTTTTCCCTTGATGGTTGGTCACATTCAAGGTATCTGCAAAGGCAGAGCTGAGCTCAGACAACTACCAGACCAAACCGCGGTGCAACCAGCACAGCACAGGTCCCTGCCCTGCTGACCTCCTGGAACATGTGTGGGTCTTCCAGACAGCGCTCAGCCCAAGCATTTGCAGGCACACAATGCAGGTTTGTGGTTTACTGACCATGTAGACCTCCAAACACCTCAGACATCCAGGACTGCTCGCAGAATGTGGAGTCCCATCTGGATGTGGATCCTATGCATTGGTGATTTCACTTGAGGGGTGTGGTCTACACCGGGGTGTCAAACTCCTTTTCACCTGGAGCCACATCAGCCTCACGGTTGCCTTCAAAGGGCCAAATGTTATTTTAGGACTGTATAAATGTAGATGTAGTTAGATTTATACAGTCTATGCAAAACAGCTCCATGCTGACAGCAATGCACAGGGGAGGCATTAGAAGGCATCTTCCTTCATGCTATGGTTCTGCACTGCTAAGCAGACTGGAGAAGCTGCCCTTAGCGATCTCAGAGTTGCCTACAGATGTGTACACGCACATTAGGAAGCCAGTGAGGGTAGGGATGGAGTAAAAGGAGACAGATCAAAGAGCCCTGTAAGAAACAAGAGCACAAAATAAGCAGAGAAGAGATGGTATTTTCTCTCGCACCAAGGTTGAGCCAGTCGGTGCCTCCCAAGGAGAGGGGGGAGGACTGTTCAGGGTGCTCCTTTTCCCTTGGCAGCAGAGCAAGTGCATCTGCTAATGAATAGGACCCTTAGAAAAGGCAAGGAATTTTTGTCCTCCTTACATATATTCAGAGAAGCAGAGAAGTTTTTTTTTTTGTTTTTCCTTCTCCCCGCTCTTCAGGATTCTTTCAATTGTGATTTCTAATCATCATTCCACTCTTCTTTTTCCCCTTTTTTTCCACTCCCCATTCGTGAGCCACCCCCTGGGCTTGGCACCACTCCAGACCCCATGAACTCCGGGAAGGTTTTTTTCTCTCCTTTCCCCACCACCACCACCTTCTCCTCCCTATTGAAACTGAACTTGTGGACAAAATAAATGCTGGCACCAGGTCATTGTCCTTCCCCTCCCCATGAGAGGATTCTGAGAGAGGATTAAACTAATCTCACACATTGACTCACTCCCGGGTGCTGGCCTGGACTCCTGCCATGCAACGAGATGG
The DNA here is from genome assembly GCF_036013445.1 of Caloenas nicobarica. NCBI lineage: Eukaryota > Metazoa > Chordata > Aves > Columbiformes > Columbidae > Caloenas > Caloenas nicobarica. Next base: position 22,320,268 of record NC_088252.1, read on the forward strand.
CATAAAGTGCCATGTCCCGGCAACGTGTTTCTGCAGTAACTTCCTATGCAAAGGCAGCGAAAGGATCCAATACAGGAGCGGGTGGTTCTATATTGTGTAATGTCAACACAGTCACAACATTTAACACACTGTTTTGATTTAAAAGGGAGGGGCGAGAAAAAAAAAAAAATCCTAGAAGCCTCAAAGGAAAGGACAGTCCACCCAAGCCAATCATCTATGCGCTTCTGGATTGGCTCATTTGTTAATTAATAATTAAGCAAAGAGTACTGGAAGTTATGTCGTGATGGGAGGGGAGGTTACAGGGAGCAGGACTGCCTGGGATTTCTTGGACTCTCCTCCCGTCTCTGATGTACACAGAGGATCAGTACCCGCAGAAGCCCCCTGGGAGCCGACAGCACCAGGAGGGAGGGAGGGAGCCTAGCATCAGCTGGTTTCTGAAAGCTTCACGAAGGAAGAAAACCATCACTGCCGTCATTTGGCAAGTGGGGAAACTGAGGCACTGAAAGATACAGTGGCTCCTGTGAGCCCACACTAGCAAACAAATGAGTTGAGTCCAGTCTCCCCCAATTCAACTTTGGTGCTTCAGTTGCTGAAAATGCCAGCCTACCACTGTCATTTCTGAAAGGATATTGCTGAGGCTCATCTGTTTGGATAGCTCTAATGAAATAAAGCTGCTGAGCTGCATGTGCTGCTCTACTGTCCTCCACTCACTTGCACAAAAGTGCTCCTGTCCAAGGATGCCAAAATGTTCAGCAGACATCAAGGTCTGGACTCAGTAGAGTGCTGAACCATGCCTTTGAGTTCTATGAGACAACATAACTTGACTTTGGTGTATCTTAAAGCACATTTTTAAGTGCTGGTTGTTTTTAATTGGTAAAATTAAGTCAACCTCCAAAATTCTGAAGAAGCAAGTAAGAATTAAAGACAGAAATACACAGATGACTGAGGATTGTAGTTTGCCATCATTGGAGAGTACATACAACATACTTCTGGCATGCAGTGATTTTCTTTCAAGGCTTGGAACACCAAAGTGTATGGATAGACATGAACCACCATCACACAGCTACCGTGGATGTGGTAACAGCATAATGTGTAGGGGCACAGATTGTGAGCGAGGTGCAGAGCCCTGGCAGGCTGGCTCTGCTGCAAAGCCAGCTGGTGTCAAGCTCATCTGCACAACAACGTCATCCTGGTGGCTCCAAGTTAGGAACTACAGCTATTCCTGGTTTTGTCACAGATTATCTCCACATCCTTCAGCAAGACATTTCACCTCGCTGTGCTACAGTTTCTCATTTCTAGGTGAAGCCTATACAGCCAAGTACATCTTCATATCCCATTCACCTCCATCCTCTGTGAGCAAGCAGGCAAAAGGGGAAAGGTTGCTGGGAAGAAATAACTGGAGAAAAACGGAAGAGGCAAGACATGACCAGAAGGTAAAACCCTTCCTGAACCATCTCAGACAGCAAGTGTTAAGGGGACAAATTCTCATTCCTGCCTCAGACTCTCAGTTGATGACTGAACAGCTCTAAAACAATGCACAGATAGCAAACAATTCCAGTCACAAACACCCAGGCACAAATGTCTAGGTGGTTTGTCAGTGAGCAATTAAATCCCGTGCTGAATAAAAATGTTAAAAATGCACCACATTGTGGCTTTAAATAGCCTCTTGTTGGAGAGATTGGCCTCTCTGCCAAATTGTGCTTGGGTAAACTGTTTTTGCTGCTGCTGGGATTCTCTGAATGTCCATCAGGCAGTTGCATCACACACTAAATAGTTTGGCATTACCTCATGCTTTAAGGGAAAGGCAGAAGAAAATGAACTAGCAGCCTGTTTTCTCTGTCTACTTATTTATTTACTTTGGTGAGGGGCTTTTTAATTTGCTTTTGTTTTGGGAGGGGGTATTTTTTTGTCCTTCCTCCTCCTGAGCTAGGGGTAACTTGAGTGCACAATAATAAAAAAAGGTGGTGAGGAAAGTACTTTGGGAAGTGCAAGTGGGGATATGGGAGGCAGGGGAGAGAAGGAAAAACGTGAGTCAAAGGATTAAATCCAAATTCCAGTCTGGGGCTTTTAAACGAAGACAGAATACTGACTAGTTGAGCAAATTAAGCTTTTTCAAGGGGGTCTGGGGAAGAGATTGGTTTCTATCCAAGCAGAAAATGTCACTCTTCCCCATCAGTACCAGTGAAAATAAGAAAAAAAGAGACAAAACACCCCCAACCCTGCTCTGAGAAATCTGAAAGGATGGGAGAGCGGACAAGGACAAACAAGCAATTAAAAAGAAATTGCTTCTCCCTCCCCCCCCCAGCCTTTTCTTTCTTCCCAAATGAAAGTGGAAAGAATTGATTAGGGGGTCAAAAAGAGGAAGGACTGAAGAACTGCATCATGTGCAGCGCCATGTGAAACGGCCGCTGTGCTTACCAGGGTATGGGCAAAAATATGTTGCAGAGACAGGGCCAAATACCTGCAGGAACCGACAAAAAAAAAAAAAAAAAAGAATCACTTCTCAACCTGTTTTGGTTAAACATTCTTCGTGCCTCTGAACCTTACTTAGTTACTGTTTCTCTGCCTAAATCAACCACATTAAGTCACTGAAAACTTACAATATTTTCATATGTTGTTACTAACTCATCAAGCCACCAGGCCAGTATTTTATTCTTCCTCTACCATCCTTCTTGCTGTGGTTTCCCAGAAGACAGCTGCACACACTGACCAGCAGCTATTCAGATCATCTGCTGGAAGCCACTGCCTATGTAGGAGGTCAGCAAAGGGGAAATGTGCCCCCACCTCTGTCACTGCAATAGGTAGTCAGGTATCCTACTCAAATCTGGGCTTAATCAGTGGATTATTTAATATTAGGTTGGCAAAGCAGCTAAAAGAAATGCTCAACATCTGTTATTTGCTGCCCTTCTAAGGCGCAGAGCTGTGAACAGTAATTTCATTAACTCTTGCTGTAGGAGTCACACAGGGACTTCTCTTGGAGCCTAAAGCAAAGCAGTCACACAGGAGAGGGGGCATAATTCATGGCACATTAAGTACAAACATTTTTCCCACCAGTACAGTACTTTTTAAGGAAGCAAAAACTTTGCATCAAATCTAGATACTCTTGTGTGCCCAATGGTCTGCAGCTTCCAAGGATTCATTCAGCTCTGGATGGAGATATCACAAGCCATATCCAAATCATCTGAGAATTCAGTATTCACTAAAACTAGAATATAAGGTTACAAGAAAAATAGGTTAATAGAAAGAAGCCTTATATAAAAACATAATAGTGTTTGTTGCATTGGATCAGAGCGAATACCTACCTAAGCAAGAATCCCAGGCTCAACGGCAACCACACAAGCTAGACAGAGCACAGATATGTGTGATACTTCTCCCTTAAATTCTTTCAGTCTCCAAATATTTTCAGCCCAGGAACTTCCCGAGTCAGGGGGGAATTTTCTATGGTTAGTAACCCTGGCTGGATTCATCTTTCCTGAATTTATACAGTCTTCCCCTGAACACATGTAAAAGCTTAGCCTCTAGAACAACTTTTGGCAAGGAGACCCTCGGTCTGTACTATGTAAGGTCTTTCAGGTGTTATTTATAATACCAGGTAGTGATGTACACAATAATTTGGCAGTTTATAGCGCCGGCAAGATTCTCAGCTCATCTCTGTTGAAAACAGTCCTTAACGCTTCATATGTGGGGAAATTGGTACCATCTGTCCTGCAAAAGTGGCGATGCATATTAGGCAGCTCAGCTAAGCAAAATACAATCCCAGAGCTCATAGAGCATATTTTGCCCAAGGAGCTGGAAACCCTCTCCAGACACCCACTAATTCCACCTTACTCTAAAATAGATATCTATGCAGAGCTCGGACGATGATATCCATACAGCCAAGACAACTGTGAAACTTTCAGCCAAACACTGTGAGAAATCATATCAAACCCACCAGATTTCTTGAGAAGCTTGAAATCAGCACATTTGTAAGCCTTTGCTAGAGGTTGGCACATTTCCAAGAAAACCTGAGAGAAAATACAACCACTCAGAATTTTTATGAAAGTGAGAAACTTAAGACATTTTGTCAAACTCCAATATTTCAAACTCATGTGTGAATCCAAAAATAAAGCGATAAGTTTGTTGTGAGAAACACATGGGTAATGCAAATGGAAAAGCAGGATGAATTTCTACAAAGTGTGAAGGATGTTTCCAGTATCTCTCCTGTTTGACGCACATAACTAGAAAAGCTTTCTATAGTAATTTACACTTAGCCAGAAGAGCTACAGCCAGCAGCAGGACCCCATCCTTCTGACCCTTGCTTCACCACGCTCTCTTTACACACTCTGGTGCTGGGAGATTTATCCTAGGAAATTCCTCAGACATAAGACATTACTGACACCAAATGTTTAGAGTAGTTTTTGCATGTAGTAAAATGAGAATGTATTTTTATATTAGACAAAGCAAGCACTTAAAAAGACCCGACTGCCTGTGTATCAGAGGAATGGGCTGAGCACTCATAACCTCAAGGGAAGTTTCAGTTGGAGGTAGTTTGAGACCATATTATTTGCTCCTGCATTCTTAACTAAAGCATTTGTTATTGATCTTTGCTGGACATAATGCACTTATCCAACTGAGAAATTCGCCCTCTACGTTATTGATTTACACAATTAATTGATGTCATTGTATACAAGCAGATTCATAATCCATTTGCAACTGCCATGCAGACATTTCTGGGCAGGTCTGAGGAGAAGTAGGGCAGTCAGTCTACACTTGGCTTTCGTTTTGCCCTGTGAGCAGGGTCCTGGGTAACCCAAAACAATGATGCCTCACTCGTATGTCCCAGGCTTTGACTGGTACTACGGCAACAGCTAAGCCTGGCTGGGACATTTTCATTATACTCTCAGTGCCTGAAAAACAAACAAATTTGTACAACGCACACAAACAGCCTTTTCTAATCTCTTTTAATGGCACGCTGAAGACCAGACTGTCAATTGTCCAGTGTGTTCTCAACAATTTACTGATGATAATTAAAGATGCCCAAATTCTGCCAACTATTTCAGCACTCTATTTAACCAAGAAGATAAGGGTTCAGGAGGAAAGCAAATGAAATGAACTTGATCCAAGAAGGAGGTGTTACCAATGGAGGAGCCCATAGCAGCATAAAGATAGCAAAGGCAGAGTAAAATGTTTTCTAAACTGCACAACAGATACACAGAGAGGTGATGCCAAAACCCTGGAATGTGATTACAAAAGTGGGAGAATGAGTGGATTCTTTTTTCCTTTCTCTTTATAGGATTCCATCCCAAAGAAGTTGCTTAGACAATGGCAACCCCCTACCACGCAATCTGTGTACAAGGAAAAACAAATCTGTGCTGTAGTAAAACTAGAAGATCACAACTTTCCCCCCTCCCCCACCAGCTGAGAGAAATGAAATACTTCTTGAGTGCCTGCCTCTGCAGAAAAGGACCATATTTCCTCCACAGGCTGTGATATATCGGGTGTGCAATACCCAGGACACAGAGAGGAACAGAAAGGAAGAGCAGGCAACTGGAACTGGAAGCACAACTTCTGCTGGTCTGACATTCTGCTGAGTCTTGCATGAAGACTTGATTCCAGAGAATCATGCAAGATCATTTAGTTGACAATGAAAGCTATGATTTTGAATAGTTATTTCTAAAAAGTTCTACTGTGGCAATATAAAAAAAGCTGACAACTGCCAATCTACAGCACATTTTCCCCTATGTTGACGTGGGCAGCAGGTATCCGAGTGCACACCTGTCCCACTGTGCGACTGGAAACACATCTTTCCTTTCTGAAGGTCACTGTCTCTTGCAGAAGTTCCTTTGCCATTTCCAGTGCGATCACATGCCTGCTCCCAAGTTTCATGGGGTTTCAAATTCATACTTTCTGCAAGCTCCATACATGCAAAATTGTAGCTGTGACCTCTTGGTGCCCTTCGGTATCAGGTTTTTTGTATTTCTATTGTCTTGTTGCAATATTTTTGAAACCTGTTTTTTATCTGAGTGCACCTGAGGTTGCTTAGAACAGCATAACAACATCCCCAACAGAAAAATTAATAATATGGAGAACCATCTTTGTACCAGAGGAAGACTTTATTGGGAAGAACAGCTTTGCCTCATACTTCAAGGAGATTTATCTGTCCATCCATTTTCCAAGCACCTCACATTCAACTTCGGCTTATTTCACCAAGTTCCAATGACTTCAGAACCACCCACTCAGCAGGTTTATGTCCCCTTTTTGTGAGCAAAACAGTAACTGGTCTTTCAGCTGATTGCCATCCACATCATTCTCAACTATAAACTTAGGGATAACATTGTGTTGATTCTCTGCCATTTTTCACTCAGTGAATGGTCAACATCAGCCAAACAAACAACTGCATCTGAGAAGTTTCTCAAGTCTGTAACAAAATAACATGCAAGCAGAAATGCTCCTCTGTACAGCAAGAACCAATAAAGCAAAACTCTTCTCACAAGTTAGAGTCCCTCCCATATATATAGGTGCATTTTTTGCTTATGTTTCACTTGTGCTCTGAACTGTAAGACTGATTGCTCAGTAAAGAAAGAGAAGGCCAAAAAACCTCACATCTGAGTGTGCATCTATGCACACTATCAGAGACACATTAGATAACTTAAACAAACACAAAAAAAGTAGGAAGGGGGGAAAATGATCCTTGAGAAGGAGGAAAAAAAAAAGGCCAAACACAAACAACAAAACCACTGAACAAAACCATCATACATGGTGAATGTCTGCAGCTAGGAGAAGAAGGGCATGGCTGCCCTCCATCCCAGTCACGGTTTAAGTCAGATCCAAAGCCTGTCTGAGTTTGTTGGCATTTCCACCTCTTTGGTATGGATAGAGCTATAGACCAATTTGGCACCCACACATCTCCAAACCCATTTCAAACAGGTGAAAACAACACACCTTTAGAGAAATACTACAAAAGTGTATTCCAGTCTTAGAAGAGAGCAGCCACTAAGATCACAGACCGACTGCATGTTTGCAAGCCCAAGCTTATATAGATACGTTTACCTAAATTACATTAGTTTACAATGTGAACGCTTCTTTCTTCTAACAAAAAAGTCTGGTAAATCCAGAATATTTACCAATTTTCTTTATTGCTTCACTTCAGAGCCAATCAGATAAGTGGGAATCTGACCTGTATTTAGAAAAAAAGAGCTAAAACTAACTGTCATGCTGGCAGAATAAAGTAACAAAACATGATGTGGACGTGGAAGTGCACACACAAAAACTTGAATTGTATTCCTTAATTCTTAAATCACCCTTTTTTCCCCTCCAAATGATTGGGACTATAAACCAATAATCAGAGACCCTTTTAAAGTGTTAACTTTAAATCTGGCCACATTAATGCTCAGTTAGCTTCTGCTACCTGAACTACCTCTATAAAATACATTCCTGCAAAATTTCAAACAACCACCATATTCTCTAAATACCAAATTCTTGTAGAAAACACCAATCAAATAGCAGAAATACAAAGCAAGAGTCAGAAGTGAGGGGAAGTCTACTGCCTGTAAATGTACATTTCCAATGCAGTTCCACTTTTAGTGTCATTTATTTTAAAAAGCTTTTACACTTTTTGTGTGTATTTTCAAATCAGCAACGCTTTCTAAAATTGATTTGCATTTATAAACTTTATCTCATCTACTAATAAGCCAGGAAGTGTTTCATGTAAACATTCACAGGTTTGAAGACTTGCAATAATGTATTCACAGGGTTTGCTGTTAGCGCTTTGGGGCTGAATTGTCCTTTTTGTTTATTGCCTTGATGCTGCCAAACCTCTACCAACACACCAAGCATTTCACATTCATGTCATACTCTTTCTGACCACGTGGAAATAACTCCAGAAAGCAGGGGGAACTCAGTCCACAGCACTCTTTGCTCATAAAGCATTTGACTTAAACCTGATAACAGGCTCAGCAGTGACAAATCAGGACATAAGGTGGCATTATTTCCCTTCTTTAACTGTCTACAGGGCTTGAGTCCAGATCTGTATATCAATAATGCTACAACTTTGCTACAAACAAGCTGTTTAGTATTCCAGAAACAAACCTAAAAACGAAAACAAAACAAAACAAAAAAGATAGAGAGAAAGAGAGAAAAGTCTGTACCAAGATGCATTCAAAATAGTACAGAAAACGAAATCCTGACTCCTCCCCACCTCAAAATTTTTCCCTCAATACTATGTGTATAAAGTGGTCTGACTGAAAGCATCAATATTAGGCTTACAGTGCATTAACTGTAGAGGACTTATAAAATAACAGTTTTAAAATCTGGACTTCATTTATATCCTTGACTCAGTGTTCAGCTGTGATTGCCCACAGCAGGAACACCTATCAGATTTATACGGATGCTTGGAAAAATAAATGAGAAAAGAGTTGCAAAGGATACAGAAACTTGGTTTGCATATTCATCTACTTTCAGTTCACAGACACACAGAGGATTTGAAACTTCTTGGTTTTTTTTTGTTGTGGGGTTTTTTGTTTGTTTGTCCAATAGAGGATATAGGTGTTCATTTCAGATACATACTTGAAACTACAGAACAGGGAACCAACTTTTCCCCCTCTTGCCCAACATTTTTGTTGTATATGGATTGAGAACCAGCTTTTTTGTCTAATATCAGACTCGTAGTGTGACTTGATTTAGTTCCAACCTAGAAACTAGAGGAACAAGCCCAGAAAACATATAAGGCGGCAAAAGGCAGTTCAAGTGCTGACTGCTGGATTTGCAAAGAATGCACTATCCCAAGATCTGACAATGTACACTCAAGACTATCCTAGCATCCTGCAGAGCTCAGTATTGGTCCAACACTTCCCAGCATTTTAATCAATAACCCAGTAATAAACATAAAAGTTCTGTTAACAAAACATACAGATCTCTCTTTAGAAAGTGGTCTAAAGCCCCCTGGGAGCTGGGCCCATTAAAACAGAATTCATTTTACTACCTGCACACGCAAAATTGAGAAAGAGTACAATACTCTGGACAGCATTGGTACTTAGAAGGAACTGGAGAACACAGTAGGCAAGAAACTCAACATAAATTCCTCCTACACTCTTGGGACAAAAAGAGAAAAAAGTTAGGTGTTAGGGAGGTGGGGAGAGAAGGAGGGTGCTCTGTGTAAAAATGGGGGATATGGCTTGGGGAGACACTGGTAGGTTAGGTATATAAATACCAACTGGTTAAAGACACAGAGGACTGTGACCTGGCAGAGGTGAAGAGAGATCAGTCTGTTCAGTCTACCACAAAAAGAAAACTGGGATGAGTCCACCAGCTGCCTGTGAGCACGTTTCCAATTCCAGGTACGTACAGAATCTCTCATTCAACACTTGGAAGGTACTGCTCACAATGGAAAGAAGGTGAAAACTTGAAGTAATAACAATGGTTAAACACTGGAACTGTCTCTCACAGCAACCCTTTCCCTTAGTAACTCAAAATCAGGGCAGGTGCCTTTTGGGAGAGGATGTTTTAATCACGTACGAAACCTCAGTGTAGAGAGAACTAAGAAGAAAACTGGCAGAGCCATATGGTATCAGAGGCAAGGTGGTCCCTTTTGGGTTTAAAGCTCTCTAAACACACAATTCTATAAAACACAAAATTCATTGCAATATCACCCAATATCCAGATGCATTAATTCATTTCTCCTGATAAAATATTCATGTTTGATTTTTTTTGTTATGTATGTGGCATGAAACTCACTAATGTAAGGTCCACATCTGCATGAATACAGGCTTAAAGAGAAAAAGCTTGCCAGATGTAACAGTGTTCTCATCTGCAGACCTTGTGCCACTTGAGTCCAGAAAAAATCAAAGGTGGGAAGCACCTGGTGAAAAAACATCAGAAGTTCAAGACAGCTCTGAAGAGGGTTTGTTTGCACTTGGTTATGGTGGTGGTGGCAGTTGGGGTAAGCTCTAATTGCATCTCACCCATTTCACAACTTGACTAAAAAGGGGCTCACCACAGTCCAAGAGATGCCAAGCACGAAGGCAAATTTAAATAAACACCTATCTCTGGTTCCATTAGTCATGAGATACTGACAACTTTTGGATCTCACTCTCCTCTTTCCCCACCTTGCTGCAGCTCTGAAGGGCCTCTTATCAGGTCCACTCAGCCAGAACACCATCTCCATGAAAGCACCCTGCATGGCACTAGCTCACTGTCAGACATGGCTTCATTCCGTTTTATTCCATCACCAAAAGTCCCCTGATGTGGTTATTAATCATGGCCTCAGTGACAGGGCGCTGAACTGTCTGGAGATGAAACTTCACATTTCCATCCAGGGCTCCCCAGGTAGGACGTGGAATTTGTTTCATCTTTGTGGAATCAAGAAATGGAGCACATTAGGGGAGTGAATTAACCCCAACTTCAGGTTCATAAAGGTGTCCCTGCTCTGTTTAATTAAATCTGTCTTAAAACCTCCTAATCCCAAACTAAAGACTTAATAATGCTCAGGAACCTCTTTTTCCTTACAATATATTGCTATAATCTGCTGACAACTTAATATTGAAATAAACATGCTGCTCCTTTACCTGACCTGGCCAGTACAAAGACCAAACACCACATGACTAAGACCAGCTTCTCCTAGAATGGCAAGCACACAGTGTACCATGGCTGTTGCAGGCCATTAGTCAAAAACCTTTTAATTTAATGCCACAAAGTGTCAAAAATTGTCCAAAACAGAAAAAATAAAAATCAGGAGTGGAAGTAAAAACAGGGTGTGAAGGTTTGATTCTTTCTCTGAACATGCAGAGACCTGTCTTTTTGGTCTAAAGATGGCAAACCCCTACCCATGGGTTTGGGGTACTACACATTCCTTTGGGAGAGTCTTGAGGCACTGAATATCACCATAGGTCTGTATTTCAAAGTGGCCAGAGAGCATCTCTGCTCAGGCTCTTCAAATTTGGTGGGAAATCCGATTTTGTAATTCCTTCTTTAAAAAAAAAACAAACTGAAGAAGATTTTTTTCAGATTATGACTAGCAAAATTCAGACCTAGATCAGAGCTTTCTTCCCTCCACTAAAATACAGGTGGCTGGATTTAGGAATTTGGTACCATAACTGAAGTATCCTGGAATATTGATCTCAGCATCCATTTAGTCCCAAGAGATATGAAATCATCATCAGAACTTTAGAAGACAGCTTGTGGAAAGCAGAGTGACTCTACATGAGATCTTTAAGGAGGCAATCATACCAAGAGCAAAGCAGCGTGATCCAGCGTTGGAGAAGGAAGACAGGAGGAATAAAGCACAGATGTACAGAGGCAGCAAGGCAGGCTGCAGGGACTGCCAGCCCATGCCCAAAGTGCTTCATGGGAGGCAGACCAATTCCTATCGCTCTCCTTCCCATACCCATGGTTACATCCAGGTCCAAATGTAGAAGGCTCCAACCTCCTTGCTTCCTAAGATCTCCTGCTGTGCCTCAGAGACAGAACACAGGGAGACATGTAGAAGACTTGGATACAGCAAATGCTGCATCCAAAGAGAATGTGCAGCAGATGGAAACGCTTTCTACTCTTTCTTTCTCTAAGAGGATTATTTCAGCAGGGCCTGGCAGGCATCTGCACCAGAGCTAAGCACCAGTGACCACGCCAGCCAGCCTTACCCTCCTGTCAAAGCGTTTCATTAAGACTTTGGTTCCCTGTTGCTCTCATGGCGGCTTGCACGTGCTCACTAAATATCTCGCATCCACTTCCAAGGTATTTGCTGATACAGAAATCTCTTCCTCTCCCATTGCCCCTCCTCCCAAGGACCTGAGGCCACAGCACAAGTCACCATCCTGCTGAGAAATTTTCATTACACGAGGATGGGACACAGGACTGAAGCTGAATGCATATTATCAGAGCGGCAAAGACCTTACAACTGTACGTCGTGTCTACTCATCGTGTCCTTCCACAAGCCATCAGTCAGCTAAGCGTGCATCTAAGCCAAACAGCAACAAGCTCCTTTTCCTCATGCACTTCTCGCGTTGTGGAATAACCAGATGAATCTCTGCTCTTGAGCAGCTCTGGGTGCTACTGCACCAGCTACAGAAACACACCACGAGTGTGGGTTTCCCTCGTTGCTGAAGGGGTATTTCAAACCTTGGAATTCAATAAAAATTCCCATACCCCAAAGACTAAAGACAGACATTTGTATACCCTCTTTTGCTACCAGTCTTGCCCTCAGGTCTGCCTCTGCCCTGCTTCCTCAGACCAGAACGCCCATGTCGACCCAAGGGGGTGAAATCCTTTTGGCTCAAGACAGGGAAACAGGGAAGTCGAGGACAGTCCCACTCGTTTTAAATAACACCACAAACGTTTACTCTAGTTTTGAGACGAAAGTGATTGATTTTCATCAAGCTTAGAAGGACAAAAGTCAGGATCCTTCTCTTCAATCACACAAGCGAATCCATCCAGCTGCAGAGAATGACATACTGTGGTCACAGAGCCTGCAAGTGAGAAGGATGGATGTCCCAAGATATTTGTGTGTCCAGCATCCCAGGAATGAGAGATAGCTCTACCCATCTCTATTCAGATAAGACTAAACATCAATACTTCCAGCAGAGTCACTCAGTTAATCTACCTTGGAACCAGGTAATTCCTTTAATCTCATTTCTTTGTTACCAGTTCGCAGGAAACCAGGCGACAGACTTGTCTTTGATTGTACAGGTAACTTAAAGGCACTTACATTACAAAATGTAGCATATAAAAATGCACACACCTTTTCAGAACAACCATCACTTCTCAAAAATCACTTATAAATCCCACTCATTTAAAAGCATGGGTTCTGGCTTCAATTTTTATGTTACTAGTTTCTGTGGTAGCAACTACAGCTTGAGGCAGGAACCAAAACATCAGACAAGCTGAGTACACCATCTGATGTGAAAATCTCAACACTTTTTTCAGTATTTCTCACACATGATGCCCGACTCTTCTGTATATGTTCAATCAGAGAGTTCGAAAGGTAATCATAACTTGTGTTATTTGGAAAGATTTTCTATTTTTTCTAAAAATAAACACTAGAAATCTTTTGATGAAAACCCCTCAATCATTTGGAAAATAAGGACTATCTATACTTTAGTGTCTTCCTTTTATTCTATCTCAATTTGCATTCTGTCACTGGAGAAACCATATGGATTGCCCTGTATTTTGATGACTCTCTTTTTTCTCTTTCCAAAGGTTGAAAAATTTGGAGAACTCAAAAATCATCAGCAAAACTGTTATTTTTGGGGAGGGATGAAGAAAAGTGGTAGCCTATAAAGTGCTGGATCGGGCCCAATAAGATACCTTTGAATTTTTATGGTGCAATACACATGGGAGAGTCAAAGAGATTGTAAAACACATTTATAGCTCTTATGTATTATAAAGGATAATATTGCAAAAAGACTACCCTCCTCTATTTCTATTTCTATTTTAAACAGTCTATATTATATTGCATTTTTTGCTTGTTTCTTCCTAAAGCTTTAAATTTCTGATTTGACAAAATGTTCAAAGAACAAACCTCACTAGAAGCACTTAGGAAAGTAGAGATTTGTAAACCCAGCACTGCTGGAACTGTCACACCAGTTACGCCAGCTACATTACTGTTGTGTATCAATGGGCTAACTTAAGTCCTCCTCATTTCTATAACTGTTTAGTCCTTTAAAAAAGGAACATAAAGACTACATAAACTAATGCTTGCAAGTTAGGATGCAAAGTAAATCTTATCTCTAGGATTAAGTTAAGGATCCAACTTTTAGCAAAAAAAAAAAAAAAAAAAAATCCAAGCAACAATAATAAATATGACAATCTGATGTATTTATATGTATCAGATTACCCGTATGAGAATGCACATACTGCAGATAAACATATGCTACAAACTGCCAATATAAACTATAATTCACAGTGACGGGATGCAGTGTGCATGTAATCTAAGTCCTAAATAGAAAAGAAGTGTATTTTGTGACTAGCAATTGTCTGAGGTGGCCTAAGGCATGTTTCACTTAAACCTCAGAGAGCATGGCACGTTTTTGAGAGCACAGACTAATGCTACCATCTCTTTCGGATGTCCTTGTCTGTCCCAAACATGGCAAGAAGCCCAAGCAGAGTCAGTCCCGATGCGCACTCAGTCTGGACAGGATCCGTAAGCACAACAGGTCCCGACGCAGGCTGACCCTGAGCACTTCTGAGACTCAGCCCAGTAATTGCTGAGCATCCTGGCTCCCCACCTCTAAAACACAGACAGTAAATAAAATTTAGAAAGGGCACCCTGAAGTCAGCACTTGGCATTAAAGAGTTCAGTTTTCTGATAAAATCTTGAGATGCAACACTAGTAACGTAACCTTCTTCTAGCCCGCTCCTTATTTATATCACATCTTAACCTCCTGAAAAAAAAACCAAACTATTTTTCCGGCTTCACATCCACCCCTCCCCAAATATGTATCTCAAACCCACTATGAAACATGGCCTGCCAGTCTAATAACATTTACCATGATGTAGCTTTCAAGCATCAGAGCCCAGGCCAGAGAAGGCAGCAGAGAAAGCAACCAATGACAACATGAGAGTCGCTACTGATTAAAGCCTTGGGGGATCTTTTTAAGAATATAAGATTGTATATGGTTATGTGTATGTAATTTATGCATAAAGCCTTTGCCTAGTTCCACTGTGTTGTAAACAAGTACATATGCCATAAGGGAAAGTCACCAATGTGAACACCATATTCTGCTTTATGTGCACAAATCCCAGTGCAAAGGCAGATGGAGGGGCCAGTTGTGTTAAACCCAGGTGATTATGTCACAGGTTTGGGGTTTTGTTTTACATTTTCTTTACCAGCAAACTGTCCATTAACTTTTCTGAGAGCAGAAAGCAAAAGGAGAGGAATTTGTGAAGTCGGTAGTCCATATGGCTGGTAGTGAGTTAATCTGCGTCTAAGCAGCAGGTAGCATGAGCCAGGCTGTCTGTTGGGGTTGTTAGTAACCTAGGGGCAGATCATGGAACAGCAGGGAAGAGGATAAACTCAGCCTACAAATACAGCCAGGAATGTGGCAGGAAATTATTTTTGAAAACATACTCTGAAGCATAATAGCAACAATCAGACGGTCAGACCATGTGTATGAAATCTATCTGGACTCAGGGCACACAACAGGAGTGCACACAAGCGTGTTATAAAACAGATTAGGTATATACTCCTGTGTCCATATATATATTAAAAACATACACCATTCAAATAAGACGTACATGTGCTTCCGAGTATATCTAGACAAACATTGCTTTCCCCTACAATTCTAAGCAAAACAATCATCATTTATTTGTTTATGCTTCATACAAACCGTCTGCCAAATAGCTTTATAAACGTATCAATTATGTCAACACCAAGGAACGAAAGGTAGAATAGCAAAACCTGAGATGTTCAGGCAACAAGACAATTTTTTAAAGGGAAAAATTAATGAGGAATCAAGCCACAGGTCATAAGAACAGCATAGGAGAAAGTCTTTGCACCCCCAGTACAGACTGTGACACCGGGCATGGAGTAACGCGTGACAGCCAAGAACCAGGTGGCACAGAGGGACACCACCTCAGACAACCTGGACCAGATTTGTAGGGTAGACCAAAATAAGAAGCAATACTTTTACATTTTCTAATCTAATTTTTAAAACATCACTCAAGAAGAATTTTGATGTTTTAAGTTTTTCACCATTCAGGATGATAAGACAACAAACAATTGTCTAGGCTGGAACATTTTATTTCAGTCATCTTTTCTCAGTCATCACTGGCAAAATCCCAGGTAACATTACCCTCCAGCTATCACCACCTTAGGATGATAACTGGCACATTGGACAAATTAAGCAACATGACTCCACACAGCTGGTCTTATTTTGAGGAGAAGAGGTGAAAGTCATGAATATATGGATAAAACAGTACCAACGGACCATTTAGTTCTACAACCTGTCTTCTTTTACAGCCAGTACAGGAAGCCCAGGAAAGCACAGAAGAGCAGGGCAACACTTCAGCCATATACTTTCCTAGTCACGAGGAATTTGCAGCTCAGGAACTTCTGGAAGCGTTGCCTTCGTACTTAGTACTAGCAATTAGTGCATTAGTAGAACTTCTATTTTAGCCTCAGCAAAGAGCAGCCCTCTTAATTGACCATAACAAATTGCGAAACAGTTCAACGCAGAGGGAGATACTCCAGACTTCCCATCACAAGTGAGTGCTATTCTTCCCAAACTTAAGCACCAGAACAAATCAAACATGACAGATGTCATTTGTATTACATATTGGTGCACTACAGGAAAGCCAGAGCCGCTAGTAATGCGTGCTTTATAAAAACCTTCCAGCACAGTCTGCATAGTTCATAGACAAGAGAGGAAACAATAAGAAATTCTTTTTATCCAGTGATTCTGATCTTCTGTGTAGCCACTTGGAAATACAGAATTTTTCTGCAAGTGGTAAAATTTTGAAACATGGGCACAAAATAAGACTGCTCTTTTAAATAAGAAAAGTAGTGTCACTTTATCTACAAGGTACCTGACCCCTGAAAACAGATGTCTGGTAAGGTGAGCACTAGAACACTTTTCAGGTCCACACACAAAGTAATGCAGCAGGGAAGTTTTGACAGAAATAACACTCCTTGGGATTAATGTCTGTCCCCAAAATTGCAGGATAACAGCAAAAAAGGACAGAGAAGATCTTCCCTTGAGAATACAGATGGGCTTTGGAGGGGCACTAGGCATAAGCCAAATCTTAAGGGGAAAAACAGGTCAATCCAGGTGTGAAATAATCTCAAAAGAGGTTCTACCACAAAAGACCTGCAGGTAGGAACTGACTGTATTTTACTCCCAGTAAAAAGGAGGAATAAAGAGGCAGTGGTCAGGCAGAAGTACTGTGTGCTACTCTCTAGATGATCTCTCTATCTGGTTACTAAGTTTCAGAGGTGCTTGTGCTGGTACAAAAAGACCCTGTCAGGCATTTTACTGCATCCCAGCCATCTCTTAAGAAGGGAAGTTGTGCTTAGTGGGAAAGAACCTTATTATCACAAGGAACCTGGTGAAACGCAAGAAGAGAAATCAGTCTTTAGGGGATGAAGGGAGTAGATCCAAGGCCTGTATACCGCAAACCCTACCAAGTACAGGGCATTGCCATGTCCCTCACTGCCGCAGGTCTGCACATGCTGCCAGCCCTGTCCCAAAGACCAGCAGCACTGGTGACGAAGTCTCATGAGCAGAGTACCTCAGTAGCTAATTAGCACAGCTACACACTGCCTGAGCTGAAGGTGAACACAAACCTTTTCATCTTTAACCATCAGACTCCACTTTAGTCACATAGATAAAGGGCCCCCAAAAGACTATGTGCTAAGTCCCATCTGAGTTTTAAGCTGCATGTGGGACTCAAAGCAAATAAACTGCCGCTGAACATTCCTTGCCTCCAAAGGGCTTTCCGTTAATCCTCAAGTTCTGCCTCTATCCCCTTCTTCAGGTTCAGATGTCCTACATAGATCGGTTCCTTCACACAACCTCTGCCACTTGTTACCTTTAGTTTGTACGATCTTCCTCCAGCTCTGCCCGAGACCTGCAGAGTGATCTCAAAGATACCAGCTCTCACAGATCACAAATACTGCCACATTGGTGCTAAATTCAGTGCAAGATTTCTTCTAACACTTTAGCTCAAGTATGAGAGAACTCCTTCCCTTTTTCTGCACTTGCTCCTTTCAGGTCCTGCAACAGGTCAAAATATTTCTCTGCACCGAGATACACTTGTTTCAGGTGAGTAAGGAGAAGAAAAAAGGAGAGGCAGCTCTTGAAAGCGCTGGTTGCAACTCTGTGCTGATCCTGGTATCACTCAGGCATGAACGGTGTGGGGGCAGAGCTCAACCTCATAGCTAAATTATTTTGTCGATATCTCAGCTGGCCCTGCCCAAGCTGCCCAAGGACAGACAAGGTTGACACTTCCACACTAACTGCTCAGCTCCCTTCTCTGATGCCCTGAGAGTGCTTTGGACTGCTCAATTCTTTAAAGAACAAATGGAAAACTGTCAAGTCAATGGGGAGGTTTTTTGTGTGCTAATTATAGCACACAAAACCCCATTGTCTGTGCCCAAGGCTGGGTCACACACTGTTGTTACAAAGCTTTTGTAACTCTACTAATGCCTTTAATATAAGCTCCTATTAATTGTATATTCAACTTAATTCCTAAGCTCAGTGCTACTGGACTGCACTAGCCAGGCAGCTGAGTGTAATTACAGCATGCTTATAGTGTGCTTAACCTGAATTTACGAAGCATGTTAATTCTCATGATTCTGTTTTAATTTGGTGCAGGATTGACAGCCTGTTGAGATTTTGCTCCACAGATCAGATCTAGCACGAGCAGCAGCCAGGTAAATACATCATGCTTCCCAGTGACTCTCTTGCTCTGCCAGGAGGTGAGACGGTGCTTCACCCCCACTTGGGGAACTAGAACTACACTATCCCTCCAGCTCTCCACAAGCTTTTTCCTTGTATGCACTGTCTCATTTAGAAATCTTTACCTCCAAAACAGCCACCCTGTTAGAAGGCATAATCAGGAATTCCTATAATTGCCACAGCTGCTGAGGGATCTACAGCCTTCAAAATAGAGTTTCTCTGTCCGTGAAGCCCCATAGCTCCAGGTTACTATGCAATATCTCAACAGTTCTAGAAACTAGACGAATTATTTCCTCAACTGTTTCAGAACAGTTTTGGACTGTATCTACAGATGACTGTAGATCATGGGAAACACCACCTTGTCTATTTGCTTTTTCGCCTATACTGAAAACCTCAGAGATGCACTGATAAAACCCAGCATGCTGCATAAATCTGGAGAGAAGCCAATAGTTCATTTACTCAGTTGGCTGTCAGCTGTATGAATTGCCATTTTTGAATTACTTACGAGCACTGAGCCATAGAGGTCTTCCTGGTGCTATTGCACGAGTTACAATAGGATCAGGGTGGACACTACATATGTGCTATAGAGGACAAGATGAGGGTGGGCCATGCAAAACTGAGGTGTGTTGAAACTTCAGGATGACAATGGCAGCTTGGCTGTATCCAGCACCATCTCCACTTCCCAAACACTCCAATTCACAGGTACCTTCTACCTACAATAGTTCTCCCCCTAACTGCCTGTCCTGCTTCTCTTGGTTGCTCAGGAAATAATGAAAAGCAAATAAAGTCCTGCAGGGAAACACCAGAAAGATCAGTGACCTTGGTACCACAAAAGAAGAAGAAAATAATGTGGTGGTTGCTCTGAAGAAGATTCAAGGAAGGTATCAAATATGGTAAAGGCTGCTGAAAGAGAAAAGGGAATTATTTTTATGTTCAAGGAGCACAGGACATGAAGCAATGGATGTAAACTGCAGCCAAGAAACATCAAGAAAAATCTTTGCAGGTAAGAACAGTGGCGTGCTGGAATTGCTTGGCAAGGGATCTTCCATTCTTCTCTATTTTAAGAGCTGGGAAACACCCATCAGGCACAGCTTAGGTAAAGAGCGGCTCATTTTAGGGCATACAGACAGGCCTAATGACTTCCCAGGATTTCTTACAACCATCTTTTCTATGATTCTTTTAAGCTTTATATTACCTTCCTTTGTGTGTTTGACTGTTTCTCTTTTATTAGCTTTTCCTTTTGCAAAAATAGTTCTGAATGTTAACATACACTCTTATTATACACTTAATGCCAATATCCAATCTTTCTCTCATTTGTGTTTTCCCTCTTGAAAGAGATATAAATAAAAATACTTCTATTTATTCATGTAACTACATGGATAAGTATTTTCAATCACAATGTTCTTTGAAATAAAAGAAATTTATGTACAAAAAGCTACCTTCCACAAAACTTCACTTTTTTTTTTTTTTAGTGTTAGGTTATCAATGAAAACCACATAATTTTAGAAAGCAGTTTTCAGCAAAAGGGACTTAATCTTTGAGTTATCTTTTCACAAGAAAAAATTAAGTTCCTAACTTGAAGTAATGATTACAAAGTTCCCTTTATTGTTCCTTTTTACCATTTCCTGCATTAAACTCTCCATTAACATATCATTTGATTACTTTACTTTTAAAAGATGGTTATGTATTTTTTCAAGAAAGAAAGGCAACCAAAATATACGTAC
The DNA here is from genome assembly GCF_036013445.1 of Caloenas nicobarica. Classification (NCBI taxonomy): domain Eukaryota; kingdom Metazoa; phylum Chordata; class Aves; order Columbiformes; family Columbidae; genus Caloenas; species Caloenas nicobarica. Next base: position 22,340,357 of record NC_088252.1, read on the forward strand.
TTAAAATGTGTTTCTGTTGTATAGTAGACCATTGCCCATGCATATAAGCATGTTCAAACACACACACCAGCAGTAGTATTTCAACTTTACAAATTCAGAACCTGCTTAATCTCTGTTTAACGAAATCCAAACAGGGAAGCCCCTCTGTCCCCAAATGCTGCTCTGCCTTTATCCCAACAGGCGGGCTCTGGGTTTCTCTGTCAATGTGATTATTGCTGTCCAATTCTTTGCCTTTCTCTCAGAGCCATTCCCTTTATGCTGGACGACTCATTAGCCTCCAGCCCCAGCAGGGAGCTGACATCCAATTAACTACCTGACAGTCCTCCAGTGGCTCCCAGTGCTCCTCTAAAGCTCTGTTTACAAACACAGGCTGTTGCGCCCATAAGGGAGGGGAAGTTGAAAGTCCCCCTGCCAGGCCAGTTTGTTCAAAATCTTCAGAGCCCTTCAAACACCAGCTTTGTAGGGCAGAGCTTGGACATATTGCTTGCAGCAGGATGCAAGTCATCCTAATGGCTACACCTGCGTTGGGCGGGAAAGGGAGCAGCGATTGGTATCGAAACAGGAACGTCGTGACACAGATCTGGGTTTCAGCTGGGAAGCCAAGGGAAATATCATTCAATTCCATATGGAAACACACCTAAAGAGCGTGTCCAAAATGATGTAAAGCTCTCTCAGACAAAGAAATGGGTGTTTGAGTATAAAATTAGAGATGTAGCAACATTTGTGGAACACCTGTACCAGTAGACAAGTCATTTTATTAATTTAAATAATAAAGAATTCCCAAGTCCCCCACGCACTCAAGCAGGAACACAGTGTTATTTGCAGAGAACACAGCTTTTCACTTTGCAGGGACTCACTACAGAGTGTCTCTGCCTTGGATCTGTATGTCCTGGTCTCAATCATGAGCACTAATAGTTCTGCTTAAAGTTTTTCCCTTTAAAGCCAACTCGAGAGAAAATAAGGTGCCCAGAAAACCAATCACTGCCACTCAATTTCCATTTGGCATTAGCTAAAGCAAATAACTGCGCCCACTCAGACACAGGTCTGCCCTGGAGAGACAATTTCAAACTTTTTTCTGCTGTGAGGAATGCTGAAACTGTCTTGAGAAGGTCTCCACTGTCTCTTCCTGCTTCCCTGGGTAAAGAAAGTAGTGAAGGTGAACCCCTAGGGAAACATGGAAGCACCAAATCCTGGTTCTTATTTCCTCCGAAGCTGCTCTGCACCGCGCAGACACGCTAATAAGATGTTATATTGGGCTTAAATGCTGCTTTCATTCAGATGTCTCCCTCATCTTGTTAGAGTGATATAAATAAAAATTTATTCATAATTTAAGCCTGAACATTTAGTCTCAGTTCTTTGTCTAAGGTATATATCATAATAAAGATGCTGACACAGGGATCTCAATAAGTAACTGTTCCTATTCAGTTACATAGCAGGCAAAGATTTCAGGCAGAGAAGGTCCCCACAGGCAAACAAAAAGCAAGACTTTGGTCAGAAATCCTCTCTAACAGCAGCTCTAATAGCCTGAGAATTTAACCCTCCACCTCCTCTAGATGACTGTTAACTACAGATTAAGATCTCAATATCTTGAATCTGTAGTACCTCAGTGCTTCCAGCCTGCAGCAGAGCAGTCAGCCAGGTGAGCTCAAACCACCTGCAGCAGCAGCACGAGCTCTCGCAGCAGCCTCCCATGTTTTGGACCCCAACTCACCCACAGCTGCAGCATCCTCTCACAGGAGGTGATAAGAAATAGCTGTGGGACAGGCACTTAGCCCCAAAAGTAATTTCTACTCTAACCATCTAACCACAGCTTAAAGGACAGCCTCTGCTAGGAAAGCTATTGCTGTATCTGGGTGAATTATATCCAAAACTTGTGTACAGATCTACTCTACCCACTAATTGTCTGTTCTACCTCATTGCACTATAGGAGCAACAATGATAATTGCCATGTGCATCATGGTCAGACACCAGAACCATGAGCCAGCCAGCACAGCAGTGCATGCCAGAACGTGAGCTGTGTCACCCTGTCCCAGGCCCTGGGCTGCACTCCAGCTGCAGCCTGGTCACAAAAAGATTAAGGGTCATTTTCAAATTTAGACCATGCTGCCCAGGAAAGTTATGAAAACCTCCAGGAAGAGCAATTGCATAGCCTCTCTAGCTTATCACATGTTGGGGTTTTTAGTTGTTGCTTTTTTGTTTGTAGAGAGAAAACGCCTGATACCTAGTTGGAATATAACTTGTCCCAGCTTTTGACCACTCCAAGTCCTTTCACTGTGCATGTCTAAGAAGAGTTGGCTTCTGTCTTCTCTATACTTCCCAATGGCAGTGGGAGACTGCAGTCAGAACCCCTTAATCCTCTCCTCGAAGCGAGCAAACCCAGCACCCTCACGCTTGTGTGCTCCAGCCTCCTGGCCCTACTGCTACAGTCCTGTTTGTCAACATCTTTCTTTAACTGTTAAGACCAAACCTAGATGCAGTTCTTCAGATGCAGCTTCACCAGTGCCTGGTAGAGGTCACTAACCATTTCCCTCAGCCTGCTGACTGTGGCCTTGCTAACGCATCCCAGTACTGACAGCCTTCTCTGCCCACTTTGTCTAGATAGTTATAAAATAACCTGTTTGTTGGCTGTGTCAAATCATTCACCCACTGAGTTCTTTCTGCTACCTGTTATTAAAATTGCTACCTTTCTGTGCTCAGCACCTCCAGTTAAAACAATTTTAGGGTTGTCCTAATTTGCTTAAGCTCATAAATGTCCAGACAGCAATAAGCCCACTCTGCCTAGAGACCACGTATGCCCATGAAAAAAACCAGCCTCTAACTACACTGTTTTGAATCCTGCGGAATAGCCCAATTCACTTGTGAAAGACCAACAGATGGACAGAAAGGGACACCCTCCTCCCCCCTTTAGCTGGTATCAATTCCCATTAAATACTCTCCTGTGTCCAGACGATGCATGCTGACCATTCAATGCAGACAAAATTGCAATCCACCTTGATGAACTTCCTAACAAGTTCTGTGTCTCCCTCCTTGTTCCTCTACTAGTCACACTCTCTCGCTAAATTTCCCTCTAATTAATTCCATATTAAGCACTGAAATCTGCAGGGACCTCTCAGACACCCCTTGTCCCTTTCTGTACGGACCCTCTGGGTCCCCAGTGGTAAGCCCACTGGTAAAAAGCCGACATCTGTGCAGCAGCTCACAGGCTGCAATTTCAGGTATAGCATGTGTTGCACCTTGAACTACCCTCTCATTTCAGACCCCACCATTGAGACCAATTAAGTACAGAGCACGCAAGGAGCCGACCAAGTGTCACGTGCTGACTATAACCACAAGGACTTAGAGGCCACAAATCTGTTATTACCAAGCTGTTCCTGACAGCAGCATGCTGCCTCAGACAAAAATAATAGATTAGGATCAAACAAGTCTCCCTCTGGCTTGTCAGTGGGACTTTGGACCACACCTTCCACCCAAAACTTTCCTCTTCTCCTGCTTCTGAACACCTAGCCAGCTCCATGCTAACAAGGTGGCTGCTGAGTCAAGCATGAGCTGAACCATATGTTCATAATTAGTTAACTTCTTGCTTTGTCGATAGAGGCACTATCAATAAATCAGCAACAGCCCGTAGTGGCCTTAGGAGATGCAACGAGCCGCCCCCAGCCAGCACGGAGCCCTCCCTTCCACACAGGCGACTGGCCGTATTTCATTCCAGCTGTGGCATTGTGCAGTGAATTAACTTTATCCTCAATTTAAAAAGCCAGCATGAAATCAAAAGAGACTTGAGAAAAAGAATAAAGAGAAGAGGAAGGGGTGGGAGGAGAGGGAAAAATCCTAACGGGTCAACTAAAAAAAAAGTCTGGTGAGTGACAGTCTATGGGGATGGACCCACTTAACCCATTGCTGCACAGCTAGTTGTTGGCAGCACATGGACTTTCAAAGCCATTTTGTCTCTTATTGCCAAGCACTGTGGTCAAAGGTTTCTTATTACATGCTGAAGGAGGAACCCAGGGATAGAATTGTTTTTAAACCAGTCAAACATATTGTTAAGCAACAACACAGATAGTGGAGACAGGCCGGCTGGAGGCAAGAATGCTGCACATCCCTGCGCTGTGTTCAGCTGCATACTTGAGCAAATAGTGGCATGACTGGGGTATATCTTGCAAACAATTCAATTTCCAGCAGAGTACATGGGGGTCATCTGTGCTCACTGCTCCACTCTGAACAACAGGGATGCAGTTATATAAGAAAATATACCCATTTGGGGTTTCTTTCGGTGATGTGTTGGGGGGGTTGTTTTTGTTTTGTTATGGGTTTTTCATTTGTTTGGGGTTTTTTTGTGTGGTGTTTATTTTTGTTTGGTTTTATTGTGGGTTTTTTTTGTGTTTTGTTTTGTGTTTTGTTTGGTTTTTTTCTGGTTTGTGTGGGTTTGTTTCTTTTTTGTGTGTGAGGGTGTTTGTTCTTGTTTTATTTTTAAACACGAATGAAGAGAGCAAGCTACAATAGCTCAGTAACAGTCCAGACCTGTCACTCTATAAAAAGCTCCTGTTTTTCTAGTTCGTTGATACCAGACTGAGATTAGATATTCCCTGTGATTTAGGAAAGCACACGGCAATAGTCACACCGCATGGCAATAGAGCGCGCTGGAGACTTCTAGAAAGTGATCCACAATACCCAAATCCAGAGCCTGCCTGCTCTAAGGTCCTCACACCTCCATGTACTACAGACTTACTCAGGCAACCTGATTATCACCTACAACTAAGTACTGAAACGCTTGTAGTTAACTGCCAGTGCAACCATTCTGTCCTCAGGTTTAACTGAGACAAAGCCTGTGTTTGCAGTGCTCCCACTGGCAACTTCTATTTTGTTAGAGATGCACTTGAAAAGGTTGGTGCTCTAAGGTGGAGGAAGTGCTATTGTCCTTCCCAGGGCTGATGGAGCCAGTGAAGAAGCAGCCATGAAAGAATTCCCTTCCTTTGTTTCTGCTCTTTCCACACCAGCCCCTGGTCTCTGCCAGCCCCGGCTGTTCACCATGTTCCCAGGCTGCTTTCCTGCCATGTGTGTCCCACCTGCTTTCTTGCTGCCTCCTATAACTGCTCCCTCTGAGAAAAATCTGCTGTTGCCATGGCCCCTCCAGTCTCCTTTGCAGGAGAAACCAGCTGCCCTTGCTAGCAGCTTCTCTTTTCTTCTCAGCCAACTCTCCATCATTTTGCCGCCTCCTCTGCGACAGAGCTGCTCAGATTTGTCCATGTCTCTACTGTGTGTGTGCACACAAAAATTGGAAAACAAAACATCCCTAAGGGGTAACTGAGGCTCAGGGAAACCCCAGTGAAGTCTGCGTGAAAGATATGACAACAGGTACAGCCTGTACTTCTGAAAAGTCTTAGAAGCTGCTGACTAATCTTGGAAATACTCAACTCCACAGCCACCTTTTAGGATTCAGGAGTGCTCCTAGCCACAAAGCCACAGACATGCCTCAAATCTCTTGCAGAAGGTACAAAGAAAGGAATTCGAGAGTCTTTACACCAAAGAGAAAGCAAGAATAACTTTATAGCCTAGTGGTGAGGATAGTTGTATAGTTCCCAGGGTAGGGGGAAAAAAAAAAAAAAAAAGTACTCATGCGTCCTGCTTCCAGTGCTGTTTTGGATTTTATAGTAAACTTTTCTGAATAAAACCCATGAACTGCTGCTAGTGCAGAAAGAGAGCCCAGCCTGTCTCCCCTCACCCAAACAGGTGCTTTAACTGATAGGCTGGAGCCCTGGTCTTGTTTGAGTGTTGCCTCTACTGGGAGGCTCTTCTGCTTCATTTCGATGCATTGAAAAGCCAAAAAACCAGCCCAAACCTATGGACATCTCCTACATAATTTTAGCAGAACTTTTCTAAGTTTTAGATCATCTGTCAAATCCATCAACTAAAATTTCCAGTTCAGTCCAAGAAAGAGGAAACCAATAATTTCAGAATTTTTTTCCCCTTCACTGCTTTACATTGCCACCTAACCAGCACGGATTTGTTCTCTAACACGATCTCTTCTGTCACTGACATGTCTGAATTCAAATCAAACAGAACATTTTTATGAAAAAGTCCGAGTTTTAAAAACCTAGACATAGTTAAAAAAAAAAAAAAAATCAGACTTCTAAACCCACAAGAAGACAAAAGAGACACTCTTGATTTTAATGGAGTTTCTTGATCTTTTTCTTTCACATTAAGTAGTCCTGTCAAAGGCCTCTCACTCCTTTTGGGAAAACAAAACAAAACCCCAAACAGAAGCAACAGCTGAGAAAGATGTTAAATCTGATTATCACAGCCAAACTCCACGCTTAGAAATGTCATTCAGTTTACATGCATGCACCTTTCAGCTGCAGATGTTCTGCTTTCCTCTCTTGCGGTTGGGTGTCTGGTCGCTCTCCAGTGATAAAGACAACTTCATTCTTCCCCAAAGAAAAACAGAATTCATCTAGTCCACAGAATTTGGAAAGCACGTGGAAATACGGTTGCTGGTATCTCAAAAGTACCCGACCACTGACAAACTCCTTTCAGAAAGGGACAGTTTGGCATTTCCATCCTGCTCAGTCGGAACGACAGCTCAGCAGGTGTATTGGAGTTAACATGGCCAAATGACTCTTAATACAACAGCTGTATATGGGCAATATTAACACCACACTCGCAAAGAAAGAGTAATCACTAATTGCAGATCCTAAGAAAACAACGTTTAAATGGAAGCTGAGATCCTGATACAAAACTGCAAAAATCATTCTATTCCTTTATTTTTTCAATGGCATTTGTAAATTAAATGTTAGATGAAGCCTTTAATGGAAACTGCTAGTAGCTTAGGAAGCCTGTTCAGTGATAAGCACAAATGGACTTTCATGAAGTTCTTTTTCAGAACACGACTGAGAGGAAGCTCCTAAATCTTTAAACATTATCAAATACACACTCCAAAACCTAATTTTAGAAATAAAGTCTGCTGAATCTGAGTACACAGCTCTGTGCTACCTCCATGCTATGCTGGTTTTCTATAGTACAGATACTCCAGAATATTAAAGAGTTGTCTTAAGGCTCAAGTTTCTGGGACTACATGTACACAATTACCCAAGAACGTTACCTTAAAAGGTCTCATAGATGCAAAAAAAACCCAAAAAAACCCCCAGCCCCCAAAATTGGAACTTGGCAAATCTTACAATAAGAGGAAAAATGTAAAAACAAAACCATCGTTTGTCTCCAAACTCAAGGAGTATGATTTATGCTATTTTGACTCTTTACATAGACAATACTGATTTTAGTACCAAATTAAAAAAAAAAACAAAAACAACAACAAAATAAACACCACACCACAAACCATACAAAAAGCCTAAACAAACACCAAAACTAACTTATTTTATTTGGATTCAAAAAACAGGCTGACAATAACATTGCTCCAGTGTGGGAAAATACATGTTTGCATCATTAGAGAAAAATCAACCAGTTCTTTTAGATTTGGAAAATGCTGTTTGATCTTGTTGAAGATGTCCCTGCTCATTGCAGGGGAGTTGGACCAGATGACCTTGGAGGGTCATTCTATGATTTTATGAACAACATCCAACAGCTAATAGTAGCATCCCAGATTAAATTAGTTCACTTCAGATGAACCTGCTGCTTTTCAAACAAGAGGACACCTTTCTGCCTCTAAGAGGGAAGTCAGTGAACATTGACCTGGGCCAACAAGGGTCCCAACATCATGTCAGGAGGCTGCTGAGCTTCAGTGCTAGACATGGACAATAGACCAGTCACTGGGGGTTCTGTGGATGGCATGAGGTCTCATTTCTGTCTGACTAGAAAGATGAAACAGAACCAACGTAAGCTTCTGGGCAGCTCAATAGCCGCAACTTAAGTCTTGGTTCCTTCCAGTCACATCAGGTCTAGGACACAAGAACTCTGAGCCACGAAAACACATGTTCTCTCTGAAACCTGCTCTGTTGCACCACATTAACCTCTGCTTTCTTCCTCAGCTGCACTATTACAGTTTGCAATGGAATTGTAAAATTACAGTAAGGCATCGATGAATCCTGTTCTCTCATCCAAGGGCAGTTAAAACCCAAAGATTTCTCATTTCTTATTCACTCTGAGGCCTTTTTACACTGCTTTGGCACAGTACAAGGCTGCCAAGTAGATGCAAACCTCCCCCCGCCTTTCACCTCCAGCATAGCATAAAGTATAACTGGACAAAAAAAAAAAAAAAAAAAAAAAATCCTGTTTGTAGTTATTGTCCACTGCATATCATTGCTGCAAGGGAACACACATTGCCATTGAAGAGTGTAAACTTTTTCTTAAAATGAAATTTCAGCAAAAATTCAGGGGAGAAAACAGCTCTGATGTGTTTTGAATAGAATTCTTCTTTTAAAAGGCTTTGGGACTTGGAAGACATTTACTCTTTTAATCCATTATATCAAAATCATTGACAAAATCACAATGAAACATTTTGTTCCTTCCTAAAAACAAAAACCAAAGAGGGGGAAAAAAAAAAAATCTCTCACAGAGAATTAAAAAGCATTCAGGTTTCATTCCAATGAGCTGGGCGTCAGGACCTCAACATTCTTCGAGAAAAGAGATTATTGTCTCCAGCTAGCTCTAGTGTAAGCCTGCAAAATCCTCTGCCAATCTTTTAGATGAATTACCAGCCAACTAATTCCTTTTCATCACCAGTTCATCGAACACTACCTGCATGGTCTGGGAGCTGGAAATTTTATGTACACAGACATAGCTGTTTTGGTAAAGTATCTCCCTAGTGACTTACTGTTTTAACTCAGCCTTTGAATAGTGTGCACAAAAACCCTGACATCTTTCTCAGCTCGTGACAACAACATCCTTCACCTTCTGACCCCCAACACATTTCCACACATGCTAGGATCTTTCTTTCATTATTGATCAGGGAAGGCAATACCATACAGCTCTGCAATGAAGAGATGCCCTCACACATATTTACTCAGATCAGCAATCTCTGCCAAACCTCCCAACTGCCAGCCAAGAATGGAAAGTGCCCAGCTCTATACCCAAGGAGAGATGGAGCAGAGCCAGACTTCCAACTCCTGAGCACCAGCCAAGAGGAAAAGCACTATTAAATAGGTGAAACCCAGCACATAGGTACTGGCAGCACAGCACACGCTGGAGGTGCTCACAGGCCAGGTTCCGAAGCAGGCAGATGCCTCGCATCAGCGGTTAATTAGACACCGGGCCCCGTTCAGCTCTGCATCTGGTCCCATGAAAATTCATCCTAATTTGGATGAAACCTGTGAGCTAAGCTTTTCTGGCAGGTCTCCCTACAAAATAGTTTGACTTCAACAGAAAACACCATGGAGAAAAACATGGCTTTTCAGTCCACCGGTCTTTCTCTCGTAGACTCAGCAATTTCCCCCAAACCATGGTGGTCAACACTCATAACATAGTCAAAAGAAACTGTTTCTATTATCTGTCATTTAACCATGGGACTACCTCAGTGCATTTGTTCATGCTGCTGAATCACTCTTCTGTGATGGAAACGTTGTTTAGGTGCAGCACGGCAACTTGGTTCAGTGGGAACCTCTGCACGGAGGAATGGCAGTAGCACGCTGCTCGTGCCAGACCAAGAACAGGTTTTTGGTGCCAAAACCACATCAAGGTTTACATTAAAACTCCCATCCAATTAGCCCCCAAAATTTGTGAAAATGTTTCTGTTCACAATTAATATTGCTCTTGTGGAACCCAGTCATCGCAGCCAAGAACAAAGGGACTCAATTTGGCCAGGGGCTATTTGAGTACATTTTTTGATTACACAAAAGCAAAATCTAAGCAGACACACCACTCCCAATTGATAGACGAGGAACTGCAACACAAAAATGCAGAGACTTACTCGGGTCCATACAATAAATGGGTGACAAACACGAGGTCTGAAACCTCAGAAAAAGTGCTGCTATAAAACTATATAACATCAGACACAGGAGTAGAAAACATTTCTCTTCCATACACCAGTCAGATTGGCAACAGTAACAGATTCCCACTTGCAGTTTTCAGGAGAACTCATCAGCTTGTCAAAAGCCAGACCTGAGATCTCTATCTGCTTAGGACCTCATTTTTTATTCTACAGTTTCAGCCACTCAAAAGGAAAGGGCATGACATATACAATACATAGGGACTGGAATGCATTCTGAGATAACATGCCCATAGGACACCAAACCAGTGCAATAACTGTCCTCTTCAGACAGAAGATCAATACACCCCATAGAATTAACAGAAATATTCAAAAGAAAACTCCAGAACGATACAAAGCATTGTTCTATTTAATACCACACTGCTTTCATTCTCAATGCCATTCTGTACTAGTGAATTCTATAAACACACTCTGTGCCATACAAAACCAGCACTTTTTCCATTTGTCTTTCCACTTCATTCCTGTATCTAGGGGTGTAACGAACTGCAGCCTAGAGGGCTGTGATAAAACAAATGCTCACCCACACTGATGAAAAATGAGGTCTACTACAACTGCATTGAGTGCTTCTCAGATGGTCAGGAAAACAGAAAAACAATTACAGAAAACCAGACAAAACCAGCATAGATTGGTGTTTATAAGAACATCAAAATGGCACACAGGAAGAAGAAGAAAATGCAGAAGTCCAAAAGTGGCACGAATGCCACACATCTCCATAGACAAGTTTAGACCAGAAATTAGAGTAACATTTTGAATAGTCAAGGAGTAAAAAGCAGTACCAATGTCACAAGAGAAAGCACTGGAAAGCTGGCATTGAAGAGTTACAAACCGACTCCCTAACTAAAGCAGGAGGCGGGACAAGACAACCCAGAAGTCCCTTCTAGTCCTAAATCTTAATGATTGATTATCTGCACTTTACTGAACAGATCTCTCTTCGAAGCAGGGATCTTCTGCCCCTTGTGAAACAACAGTTACGTGCACAGGAGAGAACCCACATTAGCTGTTAACAGAACAGGGGTGATGACAGATGGGTGAGCACTTGTGCACACAACGCATGGAACACATACGCCACACACACTACTCAAACATATTCCTTACATATTTCATCTGTAAGGATATTCTACACATAAAAGGGTCACTACCTATGTATAAAAACTTAAACTTTTTCAGATAAACCTGAAACATGGCTGCAAATCTATGTAACTCCATTTTACAAGAAGTTACGATGTGATTGTAATGCAATTTTCCAGTTTAAAATTAATCATGTCCAATAGAGAATACCCCTTCAAAATCTTAACGTTTTCATAGGGAGATAACAAGCTCCTTGCACAGTTGCTACCCAAAGCATAAATGTGGAAGGTGACCACAAATACCACCTCTCAGCAGCTTGAGCACCTCAAAACACTTTTTAAAGTCCACAAATAGTTTCAAAGCAATTCAAGATTAACTGAATGTGATAGATATTCATTTGGATTTTCATTATTTATTTTGAGCCTATGTAGTACCACCCACATACAAATCTATCAGATAATATCCATTACTCAAGTTTCTAGATCACTATAAAGTGTTAACCTTTTCCATGCTGCTGCTAAAATAACAAAACAAACAAATAAACAAAAAAACCCCCCAAAAAACAAAACAAAAAACACAAAACACCAACCCTTTTCTGGACACAGACAATTAAGCACTAGTAATACCAAATTCCCTTCTAGGGATCTATCAGAGAAAATCTCATCCAGCATGTACCAGAAAACATAAAAAGAAAATTGCATATACCTAAATGCACTGTGTGCCTTCATTTTAAACCAGAAGCTGTGAAGCCACCATGAGAATTGCAGCCAGGTAGGACATTAACTCACTGCTTTTGCTGTGAGAAACTGCAGGTAAACCTAAAAAGGTCTATTACAGCTTTCCATCTTGAAGTCATCCTTTAAAATTTTTGCTCCTAAATAGTTGGGAAACTCCACAGTACTAGACAGCATCAGCACAGGAAAGCTGGAGCCCAATACCACTGAAGACTCAGTTTGACTAACTGCATTTTACAACAAATAAAGCCCACAGGTGTATTTACTGCCAGCTGACAATGATTTCAAAACTAGTAACTGGTGTGAGAGAATGATGGAAAATGTAAACATTGCCCTAAAATGTCCCAGGAAGAGATAAAGATTTGCCAATAATTCTCTCTAAAACATCGGTACATTACAAAGCAGACTGAATAATTCTGGTCATCCATCTGAAAACCAGATTAACATCAACTGGAATATTCTCTGAGATGGGTTCCTGCGGTGTTTATGTTGGGGGAAGATTGTAAAAGAACCTGCCTTATTTGACTTAAAAAGCAAAGACAATATGTGACAGCGCCCTGCAAAGACATCAATGCTAAACACTACAGAGGGAGAAGAAGTGTCTAAGCTAAAGCAAGAGCTTGGCACAAGGACAAAAGGGATTATACCTGCTATGAATACATTCAGACTGGAAACTAGAAAGTGTCCAGCCATCAGAGCTCAGAGTACGGTGTAGCCTCACAGTGGGAATAACGTAAGGAAAATAACCTAATTAGTGTTAAGAGGGAGATTGAAAAGTTTAAGAATGTCTCAACAGCAGGGGACTGGATTTGGGAAGTGCCTTTTAGTCCTGCGTTCAAGGAGGAAGACTGATCAGAGAACAACCAGAACTTGTATCTGCAGAAATTTCCATTTAGAATTATTCTTGCAGATCGGCCTCATCGGGCTTAACTAATCACACCTTTAGTTCACGAACGTCATCAGAGATTCATGCAAGTGCCAGATACCTACAGGTTAATGTCTGGGGTAATAACAGTAATAATATGAGCCTCTATTTTTGCTGCTGATACACCAACCATTCTTAAGAGGGACAAGAAGCACCATAGCAGCAATACAGCAAAATAAGTGAAGAGCATTTGGGGTGGGTCCGGACACTTGTGGTGTTTGCATGAAAAGTAACACACACTCTAGGAAGTCTGGTATAAAAGTTGAATTAAACTATTTGTAAATATGATTATTTTTCTTCTGTGTGCCATCTCTTCTGAGAGCCAGTTCACAATGGTCCAAACACCATTTTAGGGTCATTGATACAAAAAAAAAAAAAAGAAGTTAAACCAGAAAAATCCAAGTTTAGTTTGTTTGTTGTTAATCTGAAGGATTAGCTTCACCGCTGTCATTTAAACAACACAAAAACATTTAAATTACAGCAAAATTATAGTTACGAAGAGCACATGTGAATAAACACACCACAATACATTAGTGTATTCTCAAAACTTCAGGAAAGACCTGTTATGACACCCAAAGTGAAATCTGATCTCCATTGAAGCAATACTGTAGCCTCGATAAACATTTCAAACCAAACTTTATTTCTGACTGAAGTATATCATTAAGCACAAGCAGTAATATCTCTGAGAGGGGCTGTCTCAGACGAAGAGGAAAATAATTAGCAGGTGATTGTTACTTGGCTTTGTTTTACAGTATACATCGATGTGTAATTGCTACCACAACTTGAAGCTCTTCTATCATGTGCGTGACATCCACGCACCATTTTGCAAAATTAGCTCTTTCTCCTTTATACCAACAGCATTTGTCTTTGTCTCCCAAAAGTTATCTCCCCAAACTTATGAGGCTCTCTGATTCTGTCGTCTTTTTCCCCATGTACCATCTTTCACTCCCCAGCATAGAAACCTTGGTACTACAAGCTGACATGAATTCCTTGAGCTCAGAAAGCAAAGCACTTGCACAGCCCAAACCAACATGTGTGGAAGCAACAATGGAGTGCGCAGAGGTTTTCTTCATACTTGCTTTTCACTCCAAGATTGTGCCTATACACCTCCCACCACTTTCTTCTCATAGGCAAACTGCATGCCCGAGCATAGAGAGCTCTGCCAAGAGGAAGCGGAGACAGAGCCACCAGCATTGTGCCAGGCAAATGGTCCCGTCCAGGAGCAGCTGTGAGTCCGCAACGCTTCTCCTCTGTGCTGGCTTGACTGAAAATGGGTTAATTTTCTTCATGCAGTTAGAAACCTTTCTTCTTCATAGCTAGCACGGTCATTATTTGGACTTAGTTTGAGAACAAGAGATAACACCCCAGCACAGAGTTAATGTTTTTAATTGCTCTGGTCTGAGAACCAAGGACATTCTGAGCACACTGCCCACAGGTGTGAAGCATCGAGGACGGGGAGCATGGATGGGGCAAAGCTTGACTGACATCCAGACTGATCAATGAGAGTATTCCACCCCACATCCACATGAAGCAGGAATGAAACTTTGCCCACTCGCCATCCCTCTCTAGACGCGCTTTTGGACACACAACTCTCCTCCTTCAGTGCCCCCTGAGGGCTGAGCTATGAGGTGACCCAGGGGCAGCCCCACACCCCCCGCACAGGGGATCCCTTCACCCACCGGGCCTCCCCACTGCAAGCTCCCCTCCACCTGCCCCCGCCCCACCCAGGGCCGGGGAGGCATCTCCCCAGGCTGCCTGGAGACGCCAGGAGAGCGGCCTTGTGCCCAGGACAGCAGGTGCAGACAAGCCCCGGCCAGAAGCTCCAGGCCTCGCCTCCGCCGCCACCATGTCTCCCCCTGCGGCTGGCGCGGGGTGATGACGTCGCGGGGGGCGCTCGCCTCCTCCAATGGCCGGGCCCGGCGCTCCCGCGCCTCGCAGGCAGCTCCAAGATGGCCGCTGTCCCGGGCGGGCCGAGGCCGAGGCCGCGCTGCCCGGAGGGGCTGCCGAGGCTGGGCGGGTTCTGTGGAGCCCTTGCGCCTAGGACGGGGTTGCTCCGGGCCCTGAGGGCTCCTCCAGCCTGTCCCGGGGCTGCCTGCCTCGCCACCCGGCCATGCGGAGGCATCCCGGCCCACAGCCTCCCCTGCCAGGTGCTCAGGGCCTCAGGGCTGCGGCTTGTCCCGGCTTTACCTGCCTCCCCTGGGCCCTTCCCGGGCATGTTACTTCCTACCAGCCCCAGGGTGGCAGTCCTTGCCTGGGGTGAGGGAGCCACTGCCACCACAGCACCTGGAGGCAGCCCCATAGAGAGCGAAGGGACTAAACCGAACCAGTGAGGGCTGTGCTGAGCCTTGGTGCTCACTGGAAATGTTTCGTAGAGCTGCTGTTTCTTGTTAGCAAAGACATGCACCCGCTACACACAGCCACGCAGGAGAGGAGTTGGCACTTGGAGAGTGTGGGTTATTGCAGCAGTGATCAAATGTACCGTGCAGAGCTGAGGTTTGGGAAAGCGAAAAGATGACCCAATGCTAGGTGCGTAAACCCTTTTAAAAACATCTCTGTTGGAAAGAACATAAATCAAGGCAGGAGATGGCAGTGGTTTAATTTGGCATAGCTGCCAGTTTACCTTGGGCAGCAACAGAGGAAAATACACCAGTAATAAAAGAACAGGAGGCAGGCAGCCCTCTTGGTTTGTATTGTCCTTGAGCCTTGCTAACAGGGTAACCACTGAGCTTCCTCCAGGGCAGAAATGAAAGGTCGACCCATATGCCAGCCCGGCCTTTGGCCCAGCCGCACCCTCCACTGGCCACGGATTATGTCTCTGGGAAGGTCGGGTCACTCCCCCGAACGGCCCTTGCCATGGCAGGGGGCAGGATCTTGACTGAATAGCTGCCCTGCTTTATTCCTACCATCCCCTACACTATTCAAAGACAGACCCTCAGTGAAGAGATGTTTGTTTGGATTTATTTTCTGGGGGAAAAAAAAAATCAAGCCTATCCACAGGATGCAATTGCTGTGGAAATCTGATGTGAATTAGAGGTGACTATATGCAGAGAATCTCTGCCTTTCACACACCTGCATATGGCTTTTGCAACATTAACCTGTATGACAGTAAATCTTATACCACTGTCACAGCATTTATATCCTGAGATCTTCTCCTGGAAGCCTGGGGATTGACAGGAAACTAATTCCCAATAAAGTGAGACATTTGCAGGAGGTTGTCACTGCAGACTGTATTGTTCTGGACTTTCTTCCTCAGAACTGTCCACAGAAGTGCCCTGAATCATATTTGCTTCTACACACCCCTGGGAAGCTGCGGAAAACCCACTCCCTCAGGCAGGCATGTGGGACAACTTGCTTCTTGCTGCTGCATTTTACAACTGCAAACAAGGCTTGAAAACGAAACAAAACAAAAAACTCACCAGCAACACCAGCAGCCCTGCTCTGAACATGTGGGATGCTTCGCTGGATCCCTGCTCATTTCCTGGAGTGAAACTCGGACACACCAGTTCAGTGCTGTCCTGAAGTGTGTGGAGGCTTTTTTTTTCCTCCCTCTCCTTCTTTTCTTTTCCCTCCTTCCTTGTGTTGATTTGTGGGGCCAGAATGACTTTGATTTCAGCAAGTTTGCTGTTTATTCACGTCACAAGTTTGACAGCTTTACACCAAATCAGATTGCTGGGTTTCAGGAGAGCTCTGAGGCGTCACTGGGAGCTCCTTTAGATTAAACTCGCCTCCCCGGTCTCCCCCCTCTCCCCCTCCTTCAGAGCCATTTAAACCTCGCTGGGGCTTTAACAGAAACGTGCTCCCAAGACCTGAATTTCGTTCTGCCACTAACATGGTAAGTGCTCTTTGCATTTCTCTCGACCTGGAGGCAGAAAAGGAGAAGCTGGTCTCTTTGCCTTGGGGGCTTGCAATAGGTTTTGTGCCCTCTTTAAGATGGGTAAGGAAGAGGGCTCTCCTCCACCTGCAAGAGCAGCCTCTGCTGCTATGCTTTCCCATGGGGGAGGAGATTCCCTGCTTGAGGCTCCAGGCTCTGCCGTTGCCTTGCAGAGATTTAGACCTGCTGCAAATGGGGCTTATTTGGAGGCGGGAAAAGAAGTGAATTAAGAGACAACCCCAGGCTTTGCTACTGTGCGGTCTGGGACTCCTGCAGAATGCAGGGGCAGAAGAGAGGTGCGAGCAGCCTGCAGGTGACTCTGCTGGCTTCGTGCAGCTTTAGAGCTGAATCAGGCCCCCAAGGTGGGAGGAACGGACCGGCCAAGGACAGCCTGGGTCCTCCCTTCACCTTAAACCCACTCAGACCCTAGTATTTCCCAAGGGTTTGCAGGAAACTCAGCCACGTTCCTGGCGTTCCTCTGCCCGGAGCCCCTCTGCTGCGCGGGACTGCGGCGGGGGCGGCACTGCCCGGAGCCCAGCGGAGGCGGCGGGGCGGTGCGGGGCCACCCGGGGCGGGGGGGAGCGAGCACTCGGGTCAGGGCTGGGAGCTCCCACGGGGGCAGGCGGCGCCTGGCAGGGGCAGCCGGGGCTGCGGGGCTCCCTTGAGGCAGGTACCTGAGCAAAGCCCGGCTGGGACAGGGGCGGGAGGGGAGCATTTCCCCGCGGAGCAGGGACCAGCCCCTGGGATGCCTCTCGCCGGGATGCGGCGGTGCCGGAGCGGGGCTGACACCGCCTCCCCTCGGGGACCGCCGCAGCCCCGGGGATGGGGAGGAGGGAGCTGTCCTCTGGGCTCCCCATCGCCACGGCCCCTTCTCTCCGCAGAGCACCGGCCGGCCGTGCCCGGAGCCGGACTTCTCCGGGGGCCCGGGCTGCGCTTACCCCTGGGCCGGTGTTTCCAAGGAGACTTGGGCTGCCCTGTGCTCCGCGGAGCCGCCGCCGCAGCCCGGGCCGGGCCGGCGGGAGCCTCGGCCGCCGGGTAAGTGCGCACCCCCCGCCGGGGAAAGGGGGGATCCCGGCCGCGGTCCTGCGGTCGGGCTGTGCGGGGGAGCGGGAGCGGGCTAACCCTCGGCTCTGCTCCCCCAGGGCAGGTCTGCAGCCCGCAGCTCGGTGCCCAGGACGCGGCGTGGCGGGGAGATCAGCTGTCTTCCCAGCTCTACAGAAACAAGCAGGTAAAGGCTCCGCACCATCAGCGGCCTCGGTTTCACCCCGCGAGGTTCCTGAACTTTGTATCATGTATTGCACCTTCTCGCTTGGTTTATGGCACATCTCCCTCTTACTGGCACGGATGTGGGAAGCGGTGGAATACCACTTTATTTAGGTGGGTTTTGTTCCATGCTTGAAGTATTTGCCTCCCCTATGTTGTCCCATGAAGCTGGAACAACTGTTGTCGGGTTCCCTATTCATCCATTCCCTCTTACAGCACATTGCACCAGCTGCCTCGGTGCTAGAGAAGAGCAGGGGCATGACCAGGGAGTCCCTCAGGCTCTGGTGATAATGCAGAGCTTCATGCTGTTGACAAAAATACATAGAATTTGTCCTCCAGAGTCCACCAGGATTATCTTCATGAAAAACGATTCCACCAGAATTACCTGCTTATATGGAGGATGAACCATTTTGACCAACAAGCATTTCCTTGTTACTTTTTCTTTTTTCTTTAATTTTTTGTAACTCACATCAAGGGGCAGGGGAAAGTCTGAACAGTCCTAGATGAAGAAACCTCAGAGAAATCACCTTGATCAAATACTTGGAATGATATTTCGATACACTGAAGTTGATAGAAATTCATTTACCAACTTCAAGGTCCCTGAAATCAAACCGCAGGCTCCAGAAATCTGTGTATTTCTTTCTTTAGCTCTACCTTGATCATTTAAATCTGTGCTTTTCAGCCTGCAGTCAACAGATGCTCAAGATTCTTGGCAGAAGACTCCTTGTCTTCCTAAAGAAGCTTCCTGAGCTATAATCACAAAGCAAAAATCTCACTGCAAATACGTAGACTTCCTATGAAAAAGTGTCAGGCCTCTGCAAATCAAAACATATCTGTTCAGTTCTTGGGACCAGGGATTATCTCAGCTCTGTCTGTGTGCTGGGACTGGCACAGTAGTGTTCAGGATTGAAGGGATCACGGAGTACTACTGTATCAAAAAGAAGCAGCTGTATCTTCCTTCTGTGCTCTACCTCCATAAATTGTTAGTCTGCAGCTCATCCTTCTCCTTTTCCCCACCAACCAACTATAAATGGGAATGACAGGGGTGCAAACGGATGCTCACTGCTGCTCAGGAGATCTGGCAGCTGCTGTCAGGCCTGTGACAGGTTCTGGCTGTTCACAGGGTTGGTTACCTGTAATTCTTTTCTGTTATTATTCCATGGTTAAAGGGTTTCGTTTGGTTGTTTGTTGTTGGTTTTGGGTTGGTGTTTTCTTTTTTTTTGTTTGATTGTTTGTTTTTTTTTCAGAGTAATCTTCTCAAACACTTGCTAAAGAATTAAGGAAGTCAAAAGTGAAAACTAAACAGTCATGCCACTTAGATTTACATAGACAAGAGGCTGGAGGGGGTGGGTTGAGTTCACAAAGCAAACACCCAGATCATCAAATCCAAGCAGCCTGTACCATAGGGCAATTGCTATTAAGTTACAGAGTCAACATCTATTCATCAATATCTCTATTCCACAGCTTCAAGATACCTTGCTTCAGAAGGAAGAGGAACTTGCTAGGTTACAAGAAGAAAATAATAACCTCCGACAATACCTGAATTCAGCCCTGATTAAGTGTTTAGAAGAAAAAGCCAAGGTATTGTGTTCAAAGCTGTTGTAGAGACGCATGCAGAAGAAATGGGCTGAATAGGTACATGCCATTAAAATATGTGGAAAGTCAAAAAGTGTAGACAACCTGCAGTGTGAGATCTATTTAACTTCACAGAGTTACCAAATTACTGGTCATGGGCCTGAGGTGACAGTTTCCCCCAGGAATGACATCCTATCAGGTTCTGACTGTGGAGACAGTATAGCCCATGGCATAATTTATTTTAGTTTATAAGTTAGATATAAGTAAGTTAAGTTCATAAGAAAGGTTAAATTATTCCATCTAAAACTTTTTGCAGTGAAAAGTTCCAATTTGAACATATATATTTAATGAATGTGTCTGTTTTGTCAATTATCCCTTTCGATAAGGATTAATTTTCCCTTTTTATGTTTTGGGTGTTTCCATTTTATGTGTGTGGGTTTTATTGGTTTTGTTGTTGTTTTGTGGTTTTTGTATGGGGTTTTTTTGTGCGTGTGTGTGTGGTTTGTTTTGGGTTTTTTTGTGCGTGTAATTTTCCAGTGATGTGTTTTATTCATTTACACTAGAATACTAATATTCTATTTTTTTCCAAATTTATTAATTAACAAGTTGTGGGGTATTTTTAAGGCGAAATACAAAATTAAACACTTCAGGCTGGATGAAACATTCTGTTAAACTGTTAAGGGTTTTTTAAATGACATATTTTGATTCCCTATCTCTCTTCCAAAAGAAAGGTTTCTTGTCAACTTAAACATATTTTGTACTGTTCCCGACTTGCCCCTGAAACCAAACTATTAATTATTTGCTCAAGTCTGTGTATTGTGCATGAGGTAAAAAGGCCTGTAAAAACCAGAAGACTTTCCTTTTACATTCTATTCTGAGTTGACAGGGTGTCCCTGCTCCCAGGCCAAGACCTGGCACCTGACAGCAGCAAAGATCTCCTTCGTTGGACACGGACATGGTCACCCACCCATGTCACATGGAGGAGAGACCATGGGGACCATGGGAGGTGGCTGAGCAGTGAATATATGACACATCAGGGAGCTTCCTTGTTATTCCTGCCTTTCTTTGACCATCTCTGGCTACCTGAAGGGCCCTTGTCCTGGGATAATGGCAACTGCAGTTGATTAATGAGCTCAGAGCTGCTCAGTCTGCTGCTCTGAGCACTCCCTGGCCAGGATCACACCTGGCCCAGTGTGACTTGCCTTCACATCCTCTCTCTTTGTCAATCTGCCACATCCCCTCCATACCCCGCTCACCTGCCAAACACTGTTGGCAGCAGCAGTGCAGAGGAGCTGCCGTACAGCCAGGCGGGAGCTCTCATTTCACGCCGTACTGAGTGAGAATGAGATCGAAGCACAGGCCTTACTGACATGGTCAAATTCTTCTCTTTCAGGGACTGGGTTGTTGCAGAAGCTGTAAAGACACAAAATAGTTAGTCATATCCATATGTTTAAGCACAGGGTAGAAGGAAAAGTATCTCTTGTAAGGACAGTAGTCTTATCTTGCCCATCTAAGATGTGAGTTCAGAAACATGTTGCTTCCAGGTAACTAGAAATTCAGATTTTAATCTTCTTTCTCCATTTTTTTTTTTTAATAGAAACTGTTGTCCTGCCACGGCCAAAAAACCTGTGCTATTCTCAAAAGCACCAAGAGGAGATTAAAAGAGGACCACTGCTTTGTTCCTCAAGAAACTCTTCATGCTTCCAAAGCTAGAAGGAACCTCTTTAACGAATTCACTGCCTGTGAAGAGCAAGCCAGCCCTGCCGTGGACAGCTGGGTCTTGCAGACTTTAGGATTAAAAGATGTTGACACCATTGATGAAACTTCAGCTAACTACAGTGCCCTGTCCTCAGACCTTGGAAAAGACACATACTGTCTGAACCCTGGTGAAGCAATAGACTATGGCCACAGTGAAGGAGCAGCAGTGTATAGCTGCACCCACATGCCTCCAGCTAACAGCAGCACCCATCCATGCAGTGAGGACTCTCCCTTCCTTCCACAGTTTTCTTCAGCACCATGTGTCTCCTCACCAGTGCCCAGCATTTCTTCCCTCTCAGCTTATGGCTTGCCTTATTTGACTGGTGATTTGTCACCCAACAAAACAGAAGTGGCTTTCACAACGTCTTTAAGTCCTCACCGCAACGTGAGAACACACACCTTCCACCAAGGACAAGCCTTCGTGCGCAGGGATGATGACGGAGGATGGAGATTCACCTGGGTGCCCAAGCAGGCTGAATGATGTGCCTGCTCTGAGGGTCAGCTGTAGGGAATATGGGGGACAGACACTTCATCTTGTGCTTGAGACAGGTTCAGGCATCAAAAATGAGGCCTTCTGGGCTCTCCTAAATGCTACTTTGTCACTTACCCACTCCTCCTTCCCTGCCAGATTTTCACAGGCATAACACCAGATTGCACTTGGACAATTACCTGTCCCAGGCCAGATGTACAAATTGGATCCACTTCTCTTGTGGCTGTGTTGAGATACCTGCTTTTACTTGCTTCATGTTTTTTCTATCATCAGCTATTCCTTGTTAACTGGTAGTTTCCAGACTGGAGTGCATTTTGGGAATACAGTTTGGAAATATCACCTCTCACAGATATCCACAGACGACAAAGGAGACATAGACACTGCTGATCCTCAGTTTCCAACCTAAGTGGTTTGTGTCTCTCTTGGCTACACAGCTTGCCTTGGATTAAGGCAACCGTGGGTATTTGTTAATGTGCTACACTAGGCTGACCTACCTGCAGTCACATGGTGCTGTCATATTCTTTGATAATGCCTCTGTTGCCTGGAGGCTACTTAATTACAAGTGATTCGGCAAATTCAGGGGATTAAGAGACTAATGTGTTTACTGCATTGCGTTTTAAAGGTATTTTGTTCTGTCGGATAAAAAGAGTTTACTGAGCCCTGGAGCAGTAACTAGAATTGGAGATGCTGTAGAGTAACAACACTGCCATTACCAGCCAAGGTCCTGGCCCAACGTATTAGTGGCAGAAATTTTCTCATCTCTGGGTAATGTGCACTCAGAGCACTTATTTTTTCTGCAAAGGATGCATCCCACTAGTATTTTGATAGATTTTCTTCCATGTTTACCTGCCTGATGTTAAAAGCCCTTATAAAATGGAGCCACTCCTGGCTTCATAAGCAATTTCTGTGGCTTCATTGGAGCTTTTCTTTTTTTGCAACAGGAAGTGCTATGCTTGTGAAACGGGAGGTTTTCTTTCTACAGAACAACTTCTTGTCCTCCTTGTCCTGATCTCTGAGAGCACAGGGAGATTTACCTGCAGTCAACATCAACCCAGAGTCAGGGCTCCTTCCTCCTCCCGTAACTCCATGCTTGCTGTGGGAAATGTTTCTGCGGGCTTGGGGAAGCAGTATCAGTGGTTAGAGTGAGACTTTGCGAACCACAACCCTCAACACCAGCTCTTGCCTCTCCATGTCTCTGCATGAGGCCAAGACCACCACTACACCTTGAGAATGCTTTAAAAATCTGTGGAGAGAAGGTGCTCTGGCACTGCACAGGACTTTTAATAACACTACTAATGATATGAAGTCAACTGACATGAAGTAAACTCACCAGTAGTATTTTGTGTTACCTTTGTTTTCTGCTTTACAGCAGTTTGATGCATAAGTATTGGAAATAGCGTGGCTTTGTTATTTTTGCTTTCAGAATGGTCCCAGTGACATTAAGGAAGTACTTAAGTAAAAATAACTATAACTGAGGATTTCCTACCAGTGGCCTGTTTTCCTAGATAAAACTGAATATTCCTTTATTTTTAGAGGATAAAAATAGCTCCTAAATAGCCTCTTGTGCCTTAGAATTGCAATATTTGGGATTCTCCATCAGGAGCGGTAGTGATTTCCCAAAGGACTTCTAAATAAACAAGCTCTATACTTCTAGGTAATTACTTTAAAGACAGTCATGGGGCAGACTTCCAGAATAGGCAATTTGAAAGCATTGATTGTAGGCATTATTGGACTGGATTTGGAGAAGAAAAAACAAAACCAAAGAAACACCACACACAGCAAACAATGCAAATACAAGTATTTGTTTGGGGTTTTGTTGTAGTCAGTAAAAATGTGGCCAGCTGATGAAGACTAGTCAGACAAGACCACTGTTTCTCTAGCACTTTTCTGCCTTTCAATGAAAGCAGAAGAAAAATCGTGTCCTACAAACAACTCATTTATATTAATCTCCTCTTGCCCTACTATATAAGGTAGCATTGAAGAAACTACTCCTGTCACTGGAGTTTTTATTGGTATGTGTGGTAGTGTAGAAAATGCCTGACCTTAACATTAATATGTGATGAGAAACCCTGGTATGTGTGGTGTGGGGAATGAACAGCACAGACAGTATGGCCAGAGAATTGCACCCAAAGTAGCTACAAGATGCCACATCTTTTGAAGCAGCTGTAAAACATAATTAGAGAAATATCTATATTTTCGAACACTATTGAATGCTATTACTTATATATTTCAATGCTATGGAGTCAGCCGCAGTAATAAGTACATTCGTCCTGTAAGCAAATATTAAATCATGTTGTTTTTTTCTGAAGAGAGAGAAAGCCTTCCAACTGTTTGACGTTTCCTTTCCACATTTTTATATTGCTGCATTTGAGAACTTTTCCTGCAGAGAGCAAGAACAAAAGTGTCAGATCCTTGGTACAATCTCCAAGTAGGGCTTCAGTAGGAGCAAACTGATGCTTGAACCTTTGCCAGCCTTTTGTAAAGGGCTGACTGGTCCATTATCTCATAGCAAATAAGTTATCAATTTAAGTGGATGGCTCGCTAGCTAATTTACCTCAATGAATCCTTTTCTTTTCCTCTGGGTTCCTGAATTTACTCAACATGAAGGTGTTGAGCCCTGTGGCAGGGATTTCTATCTGAGCCTGGCTAACTGGAGTTCATTCGGGTAGAGGGCCCCATGGTGCTGCTCCTGTCAGCTGATGAGTGCTCCTAACCTGCACATGCAAACTTAAAATTCTGTTTTACACAACTGCTTGAGCAAAGGTCTCTGTTAATAATGCTGCTGATCGCTGTAGCGGAGAGAGCACACTGGAAAGGAAACAGAAAAATCTCCAAAGCATTTTAGCAAATAACCAAGGGCAATTTATTTTTCCCCAACAGCATCGTTTGAACTAGTATTCCCTGAGTTATCACAAAGAACAGTAGAAACAAACTATTTTGTGTCTAACACCAATCTATAACAAGCAAGTCAGTCTGGAGGTGAGGAATGAGACTCTTCTGTTTCTTTGTTTCTCTGTAACACTCCCACAGAGTTCAGTGGTGCAATTCTCATTGAGGACAAGTACCAGTGACTGAACTGCTCTGTTAGATAAATTTTACCCCTACTGCCAAAAGAAAGCCTTTGCTCAGCATACCTCATTCTAAAGTGCCTGGTTCTTCTGAAAATCTTGCATTCGTGCAGGTATAATAGATGTGGAAAATGAATAAGAGGTTGAAGACATGACAGATTACTGTCAAATGGCAGGATATGGAGCATGGTTTGAGATGTTGATTTCACCTGCTGTGTCCCCATGACTTCTTTGGGCCTGAAAGCAGTAAAGCTGCATTAATGTGGTGCAGCTTCCAGGTTATTTGCTTTTACCTCTGGATAGGGCTCATGACCTTAGTTGCAGGCTGAGGCTGCAGCAGCAAAACTGCTAACTTGAAACTAGTGAGTCTGGATCTAGCTCATGAGCATGTGGGTGCACAGTGCAGATGTACCCTAGATTGACCTTGTAAGAATCAGCCATAGAAATGGAGTCTAACATACCATCTTTTCCTTCGTGAGACAAAATCCTGGAAATGCTTATTTGCCTTTAATTTTTTGTCTAGTTTGCACCACAGTTCTTCTGCCTGCAAAGACACAGGAAAGAAGGTCTTGCCTGTACGAAGCCTAGATTGGACTTTGAGATGGGGGCTCAGTCCTGGTTTGTGCCCGATGCTGCCTGTTTGTCTTTTTATAGTCATTCCCAGTGGTTGAAACAGCCAAAGCCACCCTGCTGCTCATGAAAAATGTGAGGTAAAGCCCAGGAAAGCCTGTGACACATTCCTATACCACAGAGGTAGCTAGAGATCAGCAGGAATAAAAGCAAAAAGTGGAAACAAAATCCGGATCTTCACACAACCATCACAACTATGTAGCCAGGAGCTAGAGTTGAAGAGTTCAAGCTTGGTACTGTCCTTGTAACTTCTAAAACAAATCAGGCAGCTGGAATAAAGGAGTGGGAGGCAGAAGCTCTGGGTATTGCCTCTGGTATTACACTTTGTTTCTGTGCTTTAGTTTCTATGGAATCCACCCCTGGACCAGTTCAGAGCAATTTAACAAGAAAACATGATTCTTGCTGCTGCAAACTCTGTGAAAAGTTCCCTCTTGCCAAGGATCAGTACCAGGCACATACACCTCTGGGATGGGGAAGTATGACTTGTATGGCCCAGGGGCCCTGGGAGGTTCTATGGGCAGTGGTGAACTTCATTGTCTGTAAATATCCATTTTGTATTAACATACGTTTTATTTTTTGATTTGAAGTTTGTTTACTTTGTTATGTGAATGTAATATGGGCAGCTGCGTGCTTTAAAACAATCCATATTTTTAGAAAAGTATGCTAGTAGAAGTGGAAGATAATTTAACACTTAACATGCTGATGTTCATGATTTGTGATTGAAAAAGGCCATGATTATATGTAAATGTCAATTTTACCAGTATCATTAAGTTATGTCTAATAAAACTTAAAGTCTAATTCATGCAATCCTTTCCACCTACTTCAGCATCTAATAAACAATGCAGCTGTTTCTTATACTGCACAGCACCACACCTGGCACCTCCACACCTCTCCAGAGACTGAAAAGGACCTTTATTCCCTGCAACCACCAGTGTCCACACAAGGAGATGCAATCTTTGATCATAATATAACAGACAAAGATGTATTGTGTTGTGATTTTCTTCTGTTATTTTTGCAGCTCTCTTACTTAATAGACTTGCCCCTTCTTTCTTAGGCAGCTGAGCATCCCGATCCAGGGCAACCTGATTCAATATAGTACTCTGAGTACTCCCGGTTTTGGCCCTGAAATAATGAATTGTAAAATGGCACTGAGGTGTCATATAAAGAGAGTTGAGATGAGAGAGAAAAACATGAGTAAGGAATTAAAACCTCTGTTCAGTCAGCTGTACTTGACCACAAGAGTAAAGCTGTGTTACTTATTAACTTTCCTTTCTGATCATGGGCAGGTTTATTAGTAACCATGCACCAGCTGGAACCAGAGAGATCTATTTTTCATTAGAATGTGAGTTTATTTGTTATGAAAAGATACATAGTGAGCCTTCCTTAATCTCTTTTGCCCTCCTCTAGAAGCCACAATAAGTCTGTTAGATGATTCATAAGTACTGTGGTTTGTTGCCAGGTAGCTGACATCCTATCATAAAGAGAGAGCGCGATCTATAAATAATTTGCGGAATGAACTGTGATTCACCAAAAATGCCATCTCTCCAGTCATTCCTCTGCTTCATTAGTTTTGCATAATTGAATTATTTCAAGGCTAAATATTTACATGCAGTGCAGCCCAAGGAAATCAGTATAATAATGGTGCACAAGCAACAGATTGTAAAAATCAGTAGGACCATGAAGATCTGGGAGATCTGAGCTCCCTATTTTCCTTGATTTATTCAAAAATCCCGCTCACAAATTGCAGCTGTGATACTGGCATTGTTAGCTGAAACTCCCAACAACTGCATCAGAAGCTGTTATTAGAAAAAGAACACTCTAAATATTCATTTACTAGACAATGTTTGCATGTATAACATCTTCCAACACCACATTATTCCCTGTTAATGATGACAGAACACAGTGTCAGGATTTGGGAGGCCTATGACACTTTCAGGGGCACAAAATATGTCATTAGATAAGGTGGAATGCAGGCCAGGAATCCCAGCCTCCAGCTGTGCAGAATTAAGGCCTAACAGCACTCGCATATGCAGTCAATGTCTCAGATGTGCCACCAAAGCCCCAGCTGTGCAGGTAACAGCAGCCAGGCACCTGACACCCTGGCAGTGCAGTTGCACACCCAGATGTGCAAGTGCGGGCTGTTGGTTGCTACTTATGTGGCTGAGGCCCCAAATTTTCACAGCTGTGGGCTTTCCGCTGAGGGTGTTTCGTCCCAGGGCTGAGCAGCTCCGGTGCCACCGAGCGGGGACGGACCCGCCGGGCGCCGCGACCCCCCCGGTCCCGCCCGCAGTCCCGGCCCGCGGCGGCTCTGGCCAAGGTGCTGAAACGGCCGCGCCGCTCCCGCGGCCGCTGTGCCCGGCTCGGTGGGGCGCGGAGGTGCGAGAGCATCGGGACAAGCGAGAAATCCCCCCTCGCCGGAGACACACCGCATGATCAGACCCGAACATTGTGCAATCCACACGAGGCGAGGTGGGAGGAACACCCTTGCCCGGTTACTAGTGCTCAAAGGACCCACGGTGGGCTTCGGTTAGAAGAATGACCTTTCTTTAACCTCGAGGTGATCTCTGCCTGATGACATGACTGGGGTTAAGGGACCAGGGAGAAATACCATGTGCACAGGGCTGCGTCCTTGGTAAACGTAACTGACACAGTTAACAGGTACAAACGGTGCTGGGCTCCTCTGCCCAGGCTGTGAGGCAGATGGGTAACGGGCAGGCTCATTCCAGAGACTGCATGCATGTCCAAATACCCTACTACATATATCACTGCATGTAGAGAAAGTGTCAACTGGAAAGATGCTCTTACCAGTCTTATCAACAGCAGTTTATTCCCGATTATTCCAGATACAGGAGGAACACATTATCAACTGCCTCCCATCTAGGACAGAGAAACCAAGAAATCCCTAGAATTTTGAGAAGTAACATCCTTTGTAATCTTTGAAACATTGCATATTTTTAATTGAGTATCAAGCTCCATATATTAAGCTTGATACTACTGAAACTTTTGTTACTAGGGAATTTAAATCATCCTTACTCTATGTTACAGCATTATGTAAACAATCCAGAAAGCAGTATAGGCTCCATTATGTTGGAAATTGTATTCAAAAAATCTTAACTGCTCTGTAGTGAAGTCTATTCTCATTTCCACTGTCTAGAATCCTAAATATCCTCCCTCTTTTCTAACAGTTTTTTCCTAGTTACACTATTATAAGTGGGACCTGAAACATATAAAGTGTTTCTCTGCTCTTTGCAGCATTTACTCTGGAATTACAGGACAGACAGCTGATAAAATTATTTTCTTAATCAAGAGACAGGAAATAATAAGAACTACCTTGCTGCTGCTCTCCTATTCTTTGCCTGTTTAGTCTCATTTGAAGCAGCACAAAATCATCTGTCAATTTCAAACAATGGTGTGGGGAAGAAAAAAAAGCAGCTTGTAGGCAGTTTTGGGTTTTAAGAAAAGTTGAACATCTCTTTTGGTTATAAACCCACATAATTCCAAGACAAGTAACTCCTCTTTCTAAGAAATACACACTCCTGGCCAGGCCTAGACAAAATCTTGCCCTGAGAATAGTGAAACCCAGGTCACCTCAGTTACAAGCTCTGAATATTACTTTTTAAAAAAGAATTCAGCTCAGCAGTATTCATGCTCAGTTATAACTCTTGCACCGACTTCGAATTCCAGTTACCTCACTCAGACAGTTAAACAGAACATGTAGGAATGACAGGATCCCTTCTTGATTGAGGAAATGGGGCTAGTTCTGATTACCTATGGGTCATGAAATATTAAATGATACCTTTCTGCAAGTGAATGGACAAGTCCTGATTTAATACTGGTAGGTATTGTTTAAACCTGCCAGCTTCAGTTTCCTTCAAAGATTGATATTTAGCCTGGTATTTTTTTTTTTCTTTCTTTCTCACCTGAAGCAATCAACAATGCTGCTGTGTGAAGGATGCCATGTTCCTCTACAAAAATTGCTTCATTTCAACAAAAGTATTTTTCTGAAAAAAAAAGGCTCATTTTTGCAATCTGTAAAAATTGAACTAATCCACTGAAATCAGCATGAGTTAGTACTACCCCTGAGAACAAAATGGAGCTGAAAGAGCTTCAAGTTTCTTCTTACTACAATACCTTTATCAGAATGAAATATCATTACCTCAATGGCCCTGTGGCCATTTCAGAGGTATATAAGCATTTGCTACCTATCTGTTAGCCATTCAATTACTCGGATCTCGATACTGTGTAAATATTTAACTACAAAAGAGGATATAAATCAGGGAAAGTAATTCTGTTTCATTCCACTGGTGGCAGTAAATCACAGGCTATTCAGACTACTGGGCTACACCCAAAGAACTGACTGAGCTGTGAACACAGGCAGACATTATCTAAAATTTCCTGTAAAGCAAGTCCTAATGTAATTCAGAATTCACAGGGGGAAAACTGGCAGCGTATCACAACTCCAGAAACCAGGAGCACTTACTACATCAGCCAGAAAGGGAGAAGATACTATTACCCAACTTTTGGACTAGTTCTCCAGCAGAAGTGACCAGAACACACCAAAAAAGAGAGCTGGGAGAGCAGATGCAATTGAGTGAGCCCCGGGATGCTAACAACATGGGCAGCAGAGAAAAGGAGTGGCCAGTGAATTCTGGTCTCATTCATCTTCTGGAATAGGCAAACAGGTCAGTCTGAGCATAACTGGAGGCAGCAGCATCATAGGACATGACCAGTCAGCCCTTGTGATCCAGGTTTGCGTGCTCTGTGCTATAACAAAGGTCCAGGAGCTGCCACAGGAGCAGCGATTCCATGTGCTGCTACTCCAGAGATGCAACGCTGTGTTCCCCATCACAACAGGGATGTGAGTTTTGTTGCATCTTATTCCCTAAATGCACTGCAAATTGAAAGCCAAAGTCTCCAAGGACATGGCTATTTCTATAACAACTGCAAATGCATGGGCTTTACCAAATGCTCAGCTTTACCAACAGCCACCAGGGACTGAGTCACTGTCACCATTCTCCAGTGAGCTGCCCCTGCAATGCCCTCTCTGGCTGACGTACAATCTTGGTGCCAGCCCTGGGGCCAGAATGATGGGCCACACTTCTCCAGTTCTAAGAGACGGCTAATACTACTGCTGGCTGGTGTTCTCTGTCAGGACTTGTTTATTCTCACATCCTTCTTTCTGCCTGTGCCATTCTCTGCCATCAAAACACTTCAGCCAGAGGAGTTACAGAGCCCTGCTGCATTCTCAAAAGGGACACCAAGGAGCCAAGAAACCAGCCATCTTTAGAAAACTGAGTAGGAGTGGGATGCTTCTACCATAAAAATGTGTCCAACCCTACCAACAACATATGATTGCCCTGGGAAACCTCACTCCAGGCCTCTGCTTACCCTTTGCTTTGCTCTGGAATGGGCATTTTAGCAGAGAGGAAATCAAGGCTTGCTCATTAAAAAAAAAAAAAAGTTTAATTTCCATCATTTTATGGCTTGGGGTTCATCCTCCCTGCTTGCAGGAGACTTCGTGTCGCCAGTGCCACCTGGTGGGCCCCAGCTCTACAGACCCCGCTCCCATGGTGGGGGAAGAGGAGGGTGCAGCCAGACGGCCTGGAACAGTCAAAATCTTCTGCAAGAGAGCACGACTGCAGCGAAGGCAGGCATAACCCCCCCACCTTTCTCAAAACCTTTTCCGAGCTACATGGCCTCACTTGGGGCTGCTGACAGTGGAAGTTAATCTGTCTCCGCACAGGCTGATTAGAAAGAAAATTCCTTTGGCCTGCCATCCTTTTCCGCTTGGCCCACGTGCAGGTACAAGTTTAGCAAGTGTCTGCAAGCCCCAGTGCATACAAACAAGCCTTGTGCAGCATTATATTTTGGTTTTCTCTACCCCACTTATGGCCTCCTCTGGCTAAAGTCAAAGAAAAACTGAAGCATCCAAGTAAATCAGCCTATTGCATTTTCTCAGCAGCTTAAAATGCTGTTCTTGGTGCCAAAAAAATGACAATTTGCTGAAGAACCAGGCTTGCAGGATGGTTTTATTGAAGCTATTTCTTTTTGCCTTGCCTTCTTGAAAAACATTGTTGGCAGTGGAACATGTCTCCAGACTCTCGAGTCCAGTGCACCATACTGAGCACACAGAAGCATATGCACGGCTCTGACAGAGTACAGAGGGTGTCCCAGCAAGAATCTGCTCCATGAGCACTTGCCTCCTACCATGGCCATCATAGGACAGGTCAAATTAATTGTGCCGTAACTGACAGCTGCTTAACAAAACCCTGTCAGAAGACAGTAGCCCAAATGTGCCTGTGTGTTAGCCACCCTGAGGGACAGGGCTGACCACCATTAACCACCTTGAGCGGAAGAACTTCAGGCCTGAGTGAGTCACAGCAGCCAGAGCCCTGGGCTGACAGCAGTGACAGCCCTCTTGTGTGGCTTGAGCAGACAGGAGAGGTGGACAGAGATGCTGGGGTTGGCTATGGGCTGGTTGGGGCAGAAGGAGCTCCTAGGATGGCACGGCTGCTCTTTAGCAAAAGATGCAGGTGATTTATTAATAAAGAAGCAAACCTGGCATCCCCAACAGCCATGCTCTGCAACACTACGCAGTCCTCTGTCCTGCATCTGAGCAGTTAAAACCTTCGTAACTATTTCTGTCACTAGAAAAGCTCAGGCTGCCCATGACTAACTGCAGAACTTCACCCTGTTCTCCTCTTCCACAGCAACATGTACACATTCAGGAACAGGGAGGAGAGACACAGAGCCCCAAAGACAAAATGATGACAAGAAAAGTGAGTTGTACAGTGAAGGAAACATTTACCATAACCATTACTTGTAATATATTATTTGAACAGGTCAAAGGCCTCCCGTTAAAAGCAAAAAGCAGAGGATGAATATCAGCTCAGAGGAAGGAATTAACTGCTAGGTTGCTCAGTAATAGTTCAGAAACACCTGCTTTACAGCAGTTTGGGGAAGTTTTAGAAGGACAGAACAGAAATAAAAGCATAACCTTGGTCTGGCTGTTGCTTGAGTCCAAGTCAGGAGATATAACACGTGCAAAGGGAAGCAGCAGTCAAAGCTGGAGTAAAGACGAGCAATATTTGTATATTTTATTGTTTTAATTTTCAGCCCGCTCTGAAATTGGCAGTTCATTTCAGCATGGATGCACTCAGCAGTTTGTGACACACTGTGCTGGTTTGCTCTGCCAGCTGTGTTGTGCCTGCCAACATTTGTTGAGAAATAACAGGAGGTCACACATGGTGTCAAAAAAAAATACCCCTGGCACAGTACATAGAAAAAGGCATTGTATTAGTGGCAATGAATTCAGACCTACTGATGGTGGAATTAATGAAATCTGTGGCTGGCACTTTCTTTGCATCCCAACAGAGGCTACAACAAACAAAGCAAACCTACTGGCCACTAGCCTATAGGATCGACAAACCATGCTTGTCCAAGGCAGCTGGAAGCCTTCCCTGGCAGGCCCTGAAGTGAAGAGGGGAATTGCACTGCTTACTCAAGACCTTTCTTCTCTTACTCTAAGGCAACAGGAAACCAAGGAGGTAGGTAATGTTCATGGAGGAAAAAGGGCAATGAATGGTGAGGAGCATTTGATGATTATTTTTCTTTGCCTTTCTTGATTTCTTAAGCTCTTTCTGATCTAGCTACAAGGAAGGAACATCTTTCCCTTTGGTTCTTACATGCCCTGAAGCTAAAGCCTATTTCCTGAGAACCAGCATTCACTCAGTCTTCTTTCCACTCCCGAGTGGTTACCAGTGTCTTTTAGGAAACTCTCAGAGGTATTTTTGCTGGCCTTTGTCTTTCCATTATCTTTATGTTAAGCAGAGACAACTAAGGACATATTTCTAGACAAGGACAAAATTCCTCACAATAAAAGCAGACGCTATAGCAAGGAGTCAGGTAGGTGATGTCCATCCTTGGGGATAGTCAGAAGGCAGCTGGATAAGGCCTTGAGCAACTTGATTCAACTTTGTAGTTATCCCTGCATTTGTCTGGAAGCTTGACCAGAAAACCTCTGTAGGAGCTTCTGCCTCAGATTTTCAATATTTCAGTGATTCTAAATCCACACTTGACCAGCCATCTCCATGTACTACCTACCTGCCATGGACTAGCCATCATTAGCTAGAGCATGATTCATCACTTTCCTTTTCCCCCTAAAATATAGGGTTATGGATTTTTAACCTCACATTTTCTTCCTTCTGTCCAAACAGATCTGGGAGCGGAATCCAGAAATTGCAGATTTCCACACTAACCTTTCCCCATGGCATCTAAAAGGACAGCCATTTGTAGTGGTT
This sequence comes from Caloenas nicobarica, assembly GCF_036013445.1. NCBI lineage: Eukaryota > Metazoa > Chordata > Aves > Columbiformes > Columbidae > Caloenas > Caloenas nicobarica. The sequence goes on from NC_088252.1 coordinate 22,373,973, forward strand.
TCTATATTAACCACAGCTGTGTGTTCATTCACTTTCAAAAGGATAATTCAACCCCTATTATTGTTTAAAATATAACTGGATGCACCAAGTCAGACACATGCCAGGGTCAAATCTTCAAGGAGAAATACCCAGAGATCAAAAAGACTCAATTAATTCCTTTCTCCTAGGACATTTTAATGCAATTCTTTCATGTTTAATGTTTAATATGAGTAGAATAATGGTTTGTCTCTTGCTATCCACCATTGACACAGATCAGAGGCACCAGCTGCTTAGATTCCACTTGATGCTTCCGAGTTGGTCACCCAACCAATAGGTCCAACACTGGAAAAAGCCTGTACCACTGGAAGCCTCTCCTCTCACACCTTTTCTAACAGGCCACTAGATAAGCACAGACACAAGCTCCTCTTGAGACTGCATCATGGTTCAGAGTCCCAGGGCACGAGTTTGCCCTCTTCTGGGCAGTGGTCATCCCTGTGTAAAAAGTTTGTATAAAGAATCTATATTGCAGCAGCTTTTACAACAACATGGGATGTCATTTTGCCCAGACCGCATACTGGGTTTCTGCTCTGGAGCAGAAGTCCCCTCAGGATGTTATGCCCATGCAAAGTACGCTAAGTCCATCATGATTTTAAACCACTGCATTTCAGAGGAGAAATTCCAAGTGAAATCCTAAGGAGAGAAACAGCTCAGCACTGAGGCTCAGCAGCACGGTCACAAGCACCACTTTGAACACAAGCATCCATCCTTCCCAGAGCTGCAGACTTGAGGAGATGGTGCTCAGATCACTGCAGCAGCAGAGGTGGTAAGTTTTCCTTAGCAGGGAATGAAATGAGAGGGAGACAAGTCACAACCAGCATTTCTCGCACCATCTTTCACTCATTACATTAATAGAATCAAGCTGTTATTAATATTGGCAAATAATATTCCCATCTGTCACTCCTACCCTCACACTCCCTCATAGTTACATGACCAGAGCAAGAGCTGGGAGACCAACTCCAGCTCTTTACTCAGAAGTGGAGAGTGATCTTCAGGCTGACTAAAGGCAGTTTTATATCCTAACTTGAAATCTGATTTAGAAAAAAAACAGCTGTAAGAGATTCCTGTGTTACTCCACTGTACTTCATTCCTTGTATCAACCAGAGAAGTCTGATAATAACAGTCTTTACAAATACAGTTTGACTGATTCTCCCTAAAGCAAGATGAGAACTGGTAATTCCATTTTGTTGAGCACTCACATTATAGCCTCTGTTTTCACTTTGAAAAAAACACTCGACAAGGAGAATAAAGAAGTTTTATATCAAAGACTTTGAAGTAGAACATATTTGGGATGAATTTTCTACCTGAAGCAGAAATCTCAAAATCAGTAGTATTTCTTGAAGCATTTTCATTTTTGAGAACTGCATTTTCTGATGGAAGACAGTTCTGCTGAAATTTTTGTAGAACACTTTAAGCTTTGAAATCCAAGATGTAACAGGGAAAACAGAACCATCAATTGCAAACTCACATGGGAGATCAAGCTGCCCACAGAGGCCCTGGAGGAATTAGTTTTGCACTAAAACTAACCTTTAGCTAAACAAGAAGGTAGACAGGGTGACAATAATTAGTGATATTTATGCTCAGCTGTTCCTTTATGTTCATAACCAGCTTGCAGCAGGGAAGCATTACTGATCACCTCTAAGCAAGGCTGTTGTCTATGACTGGCAGATAAAGAAGGATTTGCCAGATAATACCAACAATCTGGTCTTGGGGTTGCAACAGCTTTTTGAAGATGGAGAAGGCAACCATAACGCGTGCTGATAAAGCCAACAAACTTGGGACCAAGGTCTTTTGCTTTTTTTACCTCTGATGCCAAGGAGAGGAGTGTGCCTGGGTCTGCACAGAGTGTTCCCACTGAACAATGTCAGACACACGCCAGTTTGGAGGTCTGCCAGTCTAGGGCCACTTTGGTGAACTCATACTGCTAGGCAGAAGGAACACACAAAGACCAGACCTAGGTTATCACAGTCTTCCTGGAGGAGGCCAAAGCAACCATTTGTCATCATTATATTCATTCTCTATTCTTATTTCTGTGCTCCCTAGAAAATAAAGTCATGCTTACCAAGAAATAAAAGGAGGGCAAGAATGACTTGAATACCTGAGACTGGCTAAACTGATGGAGAACATGATGAATAACCAGCATGGCTGGCATGACTCCTATTCTTCCTTTAAGAATGTTGCACAACCTACTGCTTAAAATATCAGAGCCTTGATTTATTACTTGACATGGTATAAAAAGGCTTTGATTGCTTGACATCTCTCTTCTGTAAAAGAAAAATTGAAGAGAGCATCCACCCATGATGTTTCTCTGTGCATGTCTTGTGCAGTTGAATTCCCAGACACTCACTTTTGCAGATTCAACTTTAAGCAGCCCAGCAGCCCCAACAAGTACCCTGCTAGACTGAGACTAGCATCAAACTGTAGTGTCTATGCCTACTGCCAAAACACATTTTGCAAATGAAAGGCTGGAATGAGGTACATAAGCAGTAAATAAGCAGAATCTAGAGAAAACCAGACAAAAACAGTGAAAAGATGAGGAGGCAGAACCAATATTATTTTACCTTTCTACAGTATTTTCCTATCAAAGAACCTTTGCATGCTGCATTCTGCACTTGTCTCTGGTTTTGCTCACTTCTCTTTAGCAGGCAAATTCCCTGATCAGATTTGCCTCCTCACTGTGAGCTGGGAAAGTAAGAGCCCACTGGCACACAGCCTATAGCTAAAATGTGCCAACAAGGTCAAAGATCAGGGACAATCCTTGCCTGCGTGGAAGGACACAGGACCTGGAACACACATTAAAACACATATGCCCCTGATTTTAAATTCTTGTCCAACTGTTACCTGCAGTCCCACCACAGAGCTCTACAGTGCCCAAGGACAGGCAGAGGTAATGGTTATCCTTGTCCCTGGTACACAGGGACCAGGTATTGCAGCAAACGTTCAGTTTCTGCCCTGCATCCACCATCCTGCTGGCTGAGCCCTCATCACCATCAATGACTTTTTGTTAGCTCCGCAGTTCTGGTCCTGTAATCCTAGCACGCATTGAGCAATCACCAAGTGAAACAATAATTCCAAAAAATGAGGGTTCAATATGTAGTGCTACAGGAGAATGATCATGTTCATGCTGCATGCTGCCCCATGCCACTGTAGTCAAACCCACATAAGCATGAATCAGGATGT